>NC_136512.1:58391100-58406100 GCF_053919585.1 Euprymna scolopes | reverse complement strand
TGTGTGTATGTATGTAAGTATGTATGGAAGTACAACATTTATAAACACATTGGACCATTAGCGGGTATCTGTCTACAGGTTTTCCGACTATAATCTCATCAGGAGAAAAATCGATAGCAATGAAATTTATATTAATATATTAATGACGAAAATAAAGAACAACGATCGATCTTTTCTCTGTATATTTAAAATGCCGAAAGACGCTGTATATAAACAATTTAATGATGTTTTAAATCCTCTCTATGAACTACCTCAAATCACTATTTTTATAAACACGTGACATCTTTTAACGTTAAATATGTTTGATGAAGTTTGACCGCATCATTCTGTTTGATGTTTTTATGAATGTACATACGTATATATGTACATATTTTCATCGGCCACCTTTATGATACATAATTCTATCTTATATCTTTATAATTATATTCATTATCTATGCATATTCAATTCATGAATTATCCATTCGGACTGTCCGTATCGCTCTATGTATATATTCGTCTGTAGATTAGCATCTAATTTACAATCAATTTATCTATCTCATGACAGGAGAACATCTATCCACAATGATGGTGGAAACCTGTGTTGTGATACAATTGCATTCTGCGTCTATTCTGATGCACTAAAACGTCTGATGTTGAAATGCAGTCGGAGGTGGAGTTTTCACTCCAGATGCATGCACGACCGAGTAATAAGGATACCTATAATTTGCCTAGTTTGCAGGGCCCTCCTCTCGGCCTTGTAAACAAAGTTCGATAGAAAGGCAAGTAAATACGCTAAAAGCCAGCGCAGCTGCAGGAGTTGACGTAAAAATGTTGCAGTGTTTCGGCATTCACTTATCGGGAATACAAACCAGATTTTTGTCACGATTTACTCGGTTACACTTTGCCGTTCTGAAATCATCCACAAGGCAGTGAAGCTATTTTCCAATAGCAACGGATATATCCATACAATTCATTATATTTCTATTTTGTATCCTATTTTCTATCTATGTCTTTACCACACATCTATATTAAACTTTAATTTACACTGCTGTCAATATTACAATGCATGTACGAGATGTGTATATCTTTACTATTATATAAAAGGAACTTTGCCTGATGTATGTTTGTGTGTGTGTTTGTTTATGAGTTCGATCCTCATGAACTGAAAAACTACTGAACTGATTTTTATGGCATTTTACACTAAGATAGTTTATGTAACTAAAATCGTTTTAGGTTATTTTTTATCGAGATATGTTCAATAAGTATCAATAAAAGATAATCAAAATAATTAGATAAAAGTGGGAAACAGGTGATTTTGACCAAAGATAACACCTTGCATAGTCTAACATCACATATGTATTTGAACAGTTTTATCACCACACAAGCTGAAAGGCTAAACTTAGTTTCCACCATCATTGTTTTAAATTTATGGCTAAACAGTAGTTTATTTAATATTGAAAGGGCGCGTTCGAAATGAATGTTTCTGTTTAAAGCACAATTAATCTATGATACTTGCCTTTATCATTTTAAACTACAATTTAAGCCATTATCACTGCACAAGTAATAAGGCAAGACATATAAAATATAAAGGTTCACCATAGTAACAGACAGGCACCTCCGTTCAACTAGACTGAATGAACTACAAATAACACTGCGGAAAAGAGGATACCCACTACCACTAATACAGAAAGGTATTGAACTGGCTGAAAAAAATTCCAATAGACCAACTAATAACCCCAAAAGAACACAACAAAGAACAAATTCTAGCATACGTCTCTACACACAACACCAGCAACCCAGAACTATTCACACAGATAACAAAAAACCTTATCCTCCTCAATCAGAACGACAAACTAAACAAAAACAGCCAAAATAATAAAAAAGCAAACGCCAACCAAAAACTTAAAACACATCCTAACTTCCTCAAAACTCGTCCCACATACTACAAAAGTAGTTACAAAATGCAACAAACCGCGATGTGGAGTATGTGACATAATAATAGAAGGTAACACATACACATTCAAAAACCCAGCACAAACATTCAAAATAAAAAAGGATCTAAATTGCACCTCCAGAAATGTAGTATATGCACTAAGATGCACTACATGCAACAAATCCTACATAGGCGCCACCAAAAATTTCAGCAATAGAGTGGTCTTACATAAGAGCAACATCAAAATTGTAGATAACAGACACCTCTATGTTTCAAAACACGTACACACATGCAGTGGAAACAGCTTCAAAATAATGCCAATTTTCCAAACAGACAATTATTTTTATTTACTTACACAGGAAAAAAACTTCATCACCAAATTCACTCCTGAACTGAACAGAACCTAATACCATCACACAAAAACATGAAATGCAAGGTACACTCGCATGCACACCTATACACATACACATACACACCCTCACACATAAATCAGAACCGACACATTAAAACACACACACGTGCGCGCATACAACCACACACAGACATAACACCCCTATCTCTAATACAACACACTGAACAATAACAACCCTACTTAACCTCGAAACCAACAACACTAGGAGACACCTAGAACCATATTATAATATCTGTTCCAACACCTCGCTCCCTCCTCAGTCAGGGGAGGAGTACCTCCTCATGACTGAAACGACTATCTTCCCTTCTATCATCCCCCTCCCATACCTACACGCCCCAATGCCCCCCTCTGGGGAACAAAATCTTCCCAACCCTAGGAACCGATCCTGGGTCTGACAATACCCACATGGGGAGACAAATAAATAGAAACATTAAAAAAAATCCCCTATTTTAAATACACCCCTCTTTCTAAACAAACATAATATAAGACTAAAACGAAAAATCACAATACTAAAATCCAAGAATCCAAAAAATACATATCAAAATAGAATGAAAGCACCCCTACCCTTACTTCAGATGAGCCAGTCCCCCCTCCCCACACATACACATTAGTAACGACCTCGGACCACAGCCGCCTTCCTAAGAAAGCAAATAACCCCAACATACTATAAAACAATATACACATTCCCAAACCAATAAAAGCAAACACACACACGCGCACACACACACACATAAACACACACACACACACACATACACACACACCCTACCCCACCCTAAAGGAAAAGAAAAACACATTAGCAGAAAGAGATAGCGACTGACTACAGCGAGGTCAAAATCTCCCTGGAAAAAAACAAATAAAAAAGCAATGAAAAAAAAAGCAATAAAAATTCAGCATACCAATGTATAATAAACACTTACAAGCCTCCACCCCTTGGAAAAAACTTCAAACTAACTACGAAAATCGCTATTTTTACACATTTGAAAATAATTTCTGACGAGACGCATCAGACCGTCTGAAATGTACGTAAACGATTTCAATGACTTAAAAACATTATTACAATGATCCAAACATAATTCTCAATGAAAAAACAAGACACGGAATAAGAAAATAATGTTAAAAAGTACACATTGTTGGTGACTACTTCCTTATTTAAATATACATCTTTCTTTCGTTGGAATTTATTAACCCATTTTATATAAATATATGTGTGTATATATATATATATATATATATATATATATATATATATATATAAGCGTGTGTGTATGTGTGCGCGTGCTCGCGTTTGTATATATATGCATGTATGTATATACAAGTATATATGTGTACATATATATGTGTATATATGTATATATATAGTCATCCACATGAAGTATTGTTTCGCTGTATCACAGCCCATCAGTGCGACTAGAAGGCGAAAACAGCAAGCCAGTATGCGTGTATATATATATATATATATATATATATATATATACACATATATATATAGATATACACACATTATATATATATATATGTATATATATATATATATATATATATATATATATACACAATATTTATGTGTCTGTGTGTATGTATATAATGTAGAAACGTAATGGGGATTGATTTTAATTTTATTATGTCAATTTTTCGATCGGTCTTTATTGATCAATAAAACGAATTTGATCAGATATAACAAGTAACATATCATGCCCTCTTTCTCATTTAAAAGGTTTGTATTAAAGCCATCGTTGATTTCTGTCTAGCGCTGACACGTCTAGACTCGACCATTTGCCCCAGATCTCACTGTAATTGGATTTTTACTGGGTTACTTTTTTCTAACAATCCTATTCGTCTTCTTGCTCTTTTTTAATCTCCTTGCATTTTTCAGCTTTTCTTCTCTAACAACTACACTTTCTCCACCCATTTCTATCACCTTATTTTTGATAGACTTCTTTAGTCCTACATCCAATTTGTTCCTATATTTATACTTTCTGTTTTACGTTGTTTTCTCCTATTTTTTCGCATACACACTTAATCGTTTTAAATTCTCATATTCTTAAATTTATATTAGATGCAACTTACATTATTTATTAGGCTTACAAAAGCTTACATTATTCATTAGGTTAAAACTTATAAGATTGGGTTTTGTTTGAGTTGTGTATTGTTTATTTCACTCTTTTCTTTACTTTGCCTTAGACTCTCACCTTTGTTATCATCTAAAGAGAGTTTACTATCCCTTACGGACAGATTTACATATGAATGTGAAAAGAAAAATGCAAATCGGTTACTTTAATCGAAAGTAGATGTTAATACTTTGATTGCATGTTTAATGGAATCAGAAAGCTTATTATACAAAACTGTAGGATGCCATTTCTATTCATCTTAAGTGCAGGAAAAATCAATTCACCCATGTTTATATTTAATGCTCATCTTATGCGCTGCTAATAATAAACACAAATGGTTAAGATGTTAAAAGCGGGATTTACTGTTAAGACGATTTACTCATTTATTAAACAGCACATATAAGTAGAGAGGTTATATCCACGCGAGCCAATTGGAAATTAGCTGGTAAGACGGTTTATCAGTTTTGAAAGTCGCATGCATGGCAGGAAAGTTACAAAAAAACCTGCACGAGTCTTATTGTCAAACGAGACAGCTACAATAGGCGCTGCCCACTTTTGACATCTTTTAGTTGTTGCAAAGCAAAGGAGACTGGAAAAATGAGCGAAAACATGAAAAAGACACGGAGATTTAAAAAAAATACTGAGAAGACAAATAGGAATGTTAGATAGTTGACCCAGTAAAAATAATCCGTGTGAGACCAGGGACTAATAGTAGAGTCTAGACGTGTCAGCGCTAGACAAACATAAAACATGGCTACAATGTAATCTGTTACATATGTAATTTGTTAATTGTCTGGGTCTCCGTGAGACATTTTATTTTTCAACTGTTGTTGTAGTTCAAGAAACTAAAAGTTTAAGATCCTTGGAAATAACGATGCCTGTCTCCACACATATCGAACTAAGAATCAGCTACGTTTATGAAATGTACTAAATTGATATTACGATTTTATTTATCCACATGCATGTGTAAACAAGAGGTAAGCTTCACGCTAAAATTTTAAAACGAAACACAGATAGCAGCAGCACGGACACCACGTGGAGTATTAAAATAATGTGTTACACACAGTAAAGCTGACGTAGAAAAATATAAAATGCTATTATATGTTGCATTAGTTGGATTATTCGATCTGTTGTTTTTGTTTTCTGAGTGTTGTTCTTGAAACGTATCGGTCTATAGTACTTTGGCCCCTTTCCGGGCGGACAATTTATCCAGAAAGCTGTTATTCTGTCCTTCCATCAACTATGACCAGGTCGGACCCTTTTCTAATTCATATGCGGATTTTAGTTTTGCACACACTAAATATTGGATACCTTCCCTTAAAATTCCATGCACGTTGCCGAGTTTAGCAGAAACATAATTGGGATCAACAAAATTCGCTGAATAATGTTGGAGGTTACATCAACCGAAACGTTGTGATAAACAATTAGGATAAAAAGCGTAGTCTGAATAATCAAACAATAAATATTATCATATCTCATCTACAAAATTCGAAACCATTGTAGTGTATTAGTACTGCCATATTTTGACATTTTTCTTAGTGGCCGCCATGTTGGCTATTGTGCTGTCATTTTCCGATATATATATATATATATATATATATATATATATATACATATATATATATATATATATGTAAATACTATAAAGCTGAATGTCTGTGTGTGTGTTTGTGTGGGTGTGTCTGGTCGTGAATAGGCTCCTATATGGTTGACTTTTGAAAAAAAAAACTGATTACATTATATGATAGAAAACGTATCGAGACAGAGGAATGGGTATGTTTGATCCTGCAGAACGGTGGTCTATTCAAATTGTGGGGTCTGCGTTCGCGCCTGGTCCACAAAGTATGGATATAACAAATTAAAAATTAAAAAAAAAGTTTACAAGTGGTTTTGATATAGATGTACCTTAGAATACTTTGATAAGTATGTTTTAACTCAAATAGGGATGGTATAATAAAATGTTGGGGTCTGCGTTCCCGTCTGGTCTCCATACAATGGAAATAGGCACACACTTTAATAAAGACTTTTCATATCTATCTGCGTAAATATACTTTGATAATTATATTTCAGTTTTAAGAAACATGGTATAATAAAATTATGAGGTGTTCGTTCGCGCCTGACCTCCATAGAATGAAAATATGTCACAAGGTTTAACAAGGTTTTTTAATATAGATCCACAGAATATGGTGATAAGTGTTTCAGTGGAACATGTATGGTATAATAAATAATTGGGTTTATCTATTTTATTTTTACTTTCATCATATTTTGCTTTGGTTTTGATACCCCCGAATTCGAAGCTGTCGCTTTACAACCCTTCCTTTTCATAACCTATCATAATTTAATAAATCAGAGTCCATTTTCTGTAGGCTGTTTTAGAACCCAGTCAACGACGGGTACTTTTGCTAGTATATATATATATATATATATATATATATATATATATATATATATATATCTCACTGTATGTGATGTTCGCTTAAGTTAAACTTGTAACGGTGTCACATACTGGCATTATTAGTATACTTGTTACATAAAATAATAAGTAAATGGTAGCTACTTACTTTGAACAGCAGTGGTGTGTTCATTACTTGTCGCTTTGTATAGCTTATATTTGTGTTCTATATGCCCTTCATGCGGCGATTTTAACAATTTACAAAATAACCGAGTAAACGATTTCGTGTGGTTTAACATGAATAATACTGGCAACAGTACAAAAGAAACAAAAAATTGCTCAAACTTTTCTGCAATCCAACAATATTTAGTACAAGGAAACTAAATTCTCTCTTAAATTGTTTCGACTTGGACCTTCGTGTGTAAAATTGGTTCAACGATTGGCTCATCGATATTAAATAGTATGTGTGCGATGTTCATAATGGTCATCTCAGTAGCAATGAAACTCTTCATTTACTTTTATATACTATAAAAATAAACCTAGCGAAACACGACTAAGGTATTTCTGTTCTTGTATTATTTAGAAAATCACAATTTTGAAAACGTTATAGATTTCAAAGAAAATAGAGAGGAGCAATAATTTACGCATTGTTAAAGGAGAGATTATATGAAAAGATAATAAGTAGGAGAGAAGAAGATAGAAAGCGGGAGTAAAAAAGGCAGAATAAGTCTAATGAGGATAAAGAGTGAAAAGGAGAATGGGATTTAAGAGAAAGGAAAGTACTATTTATTCGCTTATTATTATATACGTTTTGTAGTAGCGTACTATTTTTATAGAAAAGATATTACACAAAATATGTATGTTAACTGTCGTTTTATTTATTGTATGGATTCAGCGACATGTAGAGTAAGCGTTCGTACTAATAATAAGATATGTTAACTGAAGTATGTCCAATATTCATATTATTAAGTAAGTCGCCAGTATGAAATAACTTGACATGTTGAATCTGTTCTGATTTTCTGAAAGTCTACTATGGTGTGTTTGTGCCCGTAACACGATGTATCGCTAGATTTCATATTGTTTATATGTTTGTACAATACCATATCATATGAAAAACGGTTTACATGATGCATCTTTATATGAATAAAAATCTATCACAGTCAAATCATTAAAAAAGGACTATCTACAAAGGAATTGCCGAGTATATCATTTATAAATATATTAAGGCGTAAATTTAAATTTGGGGATAATGTTTAAAAACAAACTGGTGGCAGTTCCTGCTAAATTACGGATTTAGAAAATTGGTGATTAACAATCAATTTCTTCAGAATTCAAGTATAAACAAATACAAGTAATGTATGAAACACGAAAATCCAGAACAAGATTATGAAACGACGGAAACAATTAAAATTGATCGACACATATCACAGAAAGTAAAATCTCGTTGATAGTCAAGTAAAACGTTGAACTATGAGACAGTATACGAAGGAATTTAGATGACCAGACCAGAGTACTAACGAGGGAGAGAGCGGGAGGGAGAGAGCGGGAGGGAGAGAGCGAGCGAGAGAGAGAGAGAGAGAAGGGGGGAGAGAGAGAAATGTGAATTCTGCAAGTATTTACTTTAATGAACTCAAAAATATAAAAGCAAACTCGCAATTGTAGAAGGATTATATATATATATATATATATATATATATATATATATATATATAACAGAGAAAATAAGAGCATGAAAAGTAATATGGTTAAGATAAAACTTACAAAAGTAAAAAATACATAGTTATTTAAACTGGAAAAGAAAAAGAAAATATATACTAGTAAAAATTATAAAGTTATTGTTAAAATGGTTTTACAATAGTAGGTGTAGATGTTTAAATTGATGCCCACATCACCAATATTTGATACAAGGTCTGAAGGTCCGGATCAAAGCAATCACCCCTAAGAGAGAGGGAACTCTTGCAATTACAAAAATTGCCATAGTATCCCCGTCGACATTCACCGGTCGGGGCGCCTCAGGTGACATGCAATTAAATTGCCCCCTCCGAAAGCCGGGAGGCAAGGTCTGGGAGGGTGGATCTCCTGAGTAATACCCAGGCGTTGTTCCTCAGCCCGACAGGTGCTGGGCCTGTTCTTGGTCCCTAAACTGTTGGGCTGAGTGTCAAGAACGGATCCTTGACATATACTCTACACTGTCTATATGCAGCCGAAGTCGTTAGGAAACCATCCTCGCCATGATAAGTGTAGATATTTAAATTGGTGCAACGTCACCATTATTTGACACAAGCTCTGAAGGTAAGGATCAAAGCAAGCGCTCCTAAAGAAGAGACACTATTGCAATTGCAACAATTGTCTTAGTATCCCCGTCTGCATTCACCGGTTGTGGCGCTTCAGGGTTTCAAGCAATTAAATTGCTTATCCGAAAACAGGGTGGCAAGGCCTGGGAGAGTGGACCTGATGAGTAATACCCAGGCGGTGTAACACAATCCGACATATGCTGGGCCGGTTACTAGTCCCTTGCCTGTCGGTCCTAGTGTCAAGAAATACTCCTTGCGTGTACTCTAACCTGTCTCCCTGCAGCCGAAGCCGATGAGGGTAGATATTTAAATGAATGCCCTCATCACCAATGTTCAACACAAGGTCTGAAGTTATCGATCAAAGCAAGCTCCCCTGAAGCAGGTGCGCTCATGCAATTACAACAATTTCCTGGGTATCCTCGTTGGCATTCCTCGGTCATGTCGCCTCAGGCGACAATCACTTAACTTGCCCCACCCGAAAGCCGAGTGGCAAGGCCTCGGCGAGGTGACCTCTTGAGTAATACCCAGGTGGTGTACCTGTCCGACAGGTGCTGGGCCGGTTCCTGGCCCCTCACATGTCCCGCTGAGTGTCAAGAACGGATTCTTTACGTGTACTCTACCCTGTCTCTCTGCAGCCGAAGCCACTAGAAGACCATCTTCACCGCAGTAAGGGTGGATATTTAAATTTGTGTCCACATCACCAATATTTGACACCAGATCTGAAGGTGGGGATCAAAGCAAGCTCCCCCAAACGAAAGGCACTTTTGCAATTACAAAAATTGCCTGAGTGTCTCTGTCGGTATTTTCCGGTCGCAGTTAACTTGCCCCACCTGAAAGCAGGGTAGTAAGGCCTGGGAGAGTGTGCCCCTGAGTAATATCTAGGCGGTTTACCTCAGTCCGACAGGTGCTGGACCGGTTTCTGACCCTGCTCTGTCGCGGTGAATGTCAAGAACGGATCCATGACGTGTACTCTACACCGTCTACCTGCAGCAGAAACCGCAAGGAGACCATCCTCATCATGACGAGTGTATGATATCAATGATTTCGACGATCGCTATAATAACCACAATTTTAACAACCAACCAATCAGAAGCTCAAATGTCACTATAAAAAATGTCGAGTTCAGTTCGACGTTGGCCTCTGTGTCGAAACGACTAAATTGAACTGCACTCATTCTTTGCCGCTATCTTTGTTACTAGGAATTACTTAACACTCAAGATAGGGTCTACATTGATTCGTAGCCAATTTGATTTACTCCCGCTAGCTTTGGTCAACATAATATCTCAACACTTAACAGGTTATTGGTCCAGCCATTGTCTTTTCTTTGACGCTTCAGAATCTTAATTCGAATTGTGACAGGTGAAATATCTGGGATATTTAAGGATTCGGAAACTTCAGAAAGTTATGCAATATCCAACAGGGAATACTAACGACCTCGAATTTCTCTAGAAGAACGCCAGCGCTTTTGCATAACTGATTCAATGCTTAGATGATTAAAGTATTTAACTGATTATAAAATATTCCTTGGGTGATGGACGGAAAGCATTGAACATATTAAGAGAGCATTATTTAATACCTCAACTCTTAACAGTTATAACTTAAAATATTGTAGCATTACGAATTTATATATAATATTAAAATGAATTTTCACAAAAATTCTTAATGCTGCAATATTTTTAATTGACTGTCAAAAAATTGAGGAACGGCAACGGGCATCACTTTTGTAAACTCTCCTTATATAATCAAAATAAGATGGTATGCAAGGGACATTCTGGCTATGATTTAAAAAAAAGTCTCGACGACGAAAGTGTTGGTATGGTAAGCAATCGTCCTTAAAGCTTCAATGTTGAAAAAGTTGTTGTGGTAACCAATAGTAAATGAGGAGAGACTGTCTCCCACGTTTCTTACTTATTCTGAAGACTTTTGAACATCAGTAACTTTATTATAAATGTGTTTTAATGAAGGAAATCGACAATTTTTATTTCAAAATGTAGATGAGAAGGTGACCTATGAAGTGTAAAAAATATTAGAAATGTAGTCGCAAATTGCGTGAGCGGTGAAGCTTAAAAGCAGTTCTAAATAAGTAAAGCTTTACCATGTATTCAAACGCACACACACACCTATATATATATATATATATATATATATATATATATATACACGCACATATATGGGTGTGTGTGTGTGTGTATATAAAGTAATGATAATAAATAAAAATCTGTTATAGAAAAGAGGAACGGCTGTTTGTCTGCCTATATGCAATGTGAGTTTATGTATTTCGCTAAAATTTTCGAAATCCTAATCGAATACAATGTTAATGGAACTGTCCTAAAGAACGGGAACTCATAATACGTGAACTTTAAAATAATGCTTGTGAGCTTTATATCATGGCTATTATTTATTGTGTTCGAGTTCGCGTACACCTTACGGCGGACTTTATATTTTCTTTTGATAACATTTATTTCGGTAAACTTTTGTATTGAACAAGATTCCATGATTTTAAAATTATTTTTGTTTGGCAAATTCAAAAAAATTTTTCGATAATTTCCAGATCTTACACATCACCACGCCACAATGTCACAATGTAAATTGAATGAGTAGCTGAAACGATTTATGGATGAGAAAGAGCTCTGAAAATGGCTTAAGATACACCGCCAGATGAAGTACTTCAACAATCCTTGCAGAGGTACAGAATTACACCTAATCCTAATACCCTAACAGTGGTTTCACATGTGGAAACCATGTTTGTAAGCGAGGTAAGAACCGTCTTTGACAAACTCTTACGAAAAGAGACAAAACCACAATTTCGTAAACAGGAAATGTTTTATCCCGGGAGAGAGAGAGTTTACTTCAAGAGTTACGAGAATAACACCTCATTCTGGGATGTGGGTACAATTAGTAAAAGAGTCGGGGGCATTGTATATATCGTTCAATGACCGAGACATACCCATAAATGCAATCAGAACAAATTACAAATATGTCGCTCAGACAACACCAGCGGAACACCGACGTTGGAGAAGGAACCGATCAAGTTCATTTATGAGACATTCAACTTAAACCTTCCCCAATTCCACCAGAACAAGGACGATCAGTTCAGAAAGTTAAAGCCATCAATCCACTAATTGTTGATCCTAAACCTAAGAGATGTTAACAGTCTTTATGAAGAAAAATCTTGGGAAAGGGGTGCTGGGATAGCACCCCTACAGATTCTGCCGATATATATTCCTAGTCGTCATTTCCGGTATCCATTTTCTTCTGCTGAGTAGTTCGGACCTGAGACTCATATGGAATAGAACCATAACTTTAACTTATCCTTCTAGTTAGGCGCTGCTCCACTCAAGGAATATATGTTTCTTTATATTTTTAATATATATTTCTATTTCACTGTTTCCAAGCCTTCTCCTTCTCCTTTCAACAACAATCCACAGCAATAATGAATAAATTTCATAAAGGTTTTGTTCACAAATAATCAGTACACAACGAGAAAAATCAATATAACTTATTTAAAACATCTTTAAAGGAGGCGTATCTTAGACACTAAGCGATGATATACTTTGCTGTCTCATACAATTAGTAAAAGAAATGGTTGTCGTTTCTGAAAGGCAATTATAATTTAAAAACAGGCTCAAACGTACGTATTTGTAAGAATGATACATATATAGAGAGGGGCCGGGAGAGAGATACGGAAAGAAAGGAAACAGAAAAATATTTCGTATATTAAAGAAAAAATAAGTAATAAGTAAGAGTCCTCTAAAATTTTTGGACACAATTTTGGCAGCTTTGTTCGGTTATGCATACTGATTAATTGCAATCAAATAGAACAGGAAATTGAATAAATCTATTGGCTACGAAATCTGGAAATCGTGCGAAATAAAATTCGATATTGGCTAAACGGATTCTTTCAAAAGAATCTAAATTCTCCTTCTTTATTTTGTTTGACTTGTGACAAAAAAATAATACCTATGTACTTATAATTCTTGGCAATTTTTATAGGTTGCAAACACATTATCTAAGCTACTTTTTTTATTCGTGTGTATTTATAAAATCATTAGATACATCATAATGGTTTATGAGTCTTAATTTTAGACAGATTTATTGATGAAATAAAAACTCATCATGATGTTTTCAACGCTCATATCTACTAAAAATGGAGGCAATTTTCAAATTATTTTATGTGTTTGAACGCATTCGTGTACAATATGCTACTACATAAAAGGTGTATATAAAAATGGCAAAGGTATATATATATATATATATATATATATATATATATATATATATATATATATTGCAGAGGCATCACCGCTTATCAAGGTCAAGAGGCCACTCGAAGATAAGGATTAAAGGGTGTACAGTAGAAATTGGACAATATAGTAACCGTAATATATATATATATATATATATATATATATATATATATATATATATATATATATATATACATGGTATTTGATAGCATCCATGGTTATGAAAGCCACATTATCATATTTTTATAGGTTTTCGATAACATTTTCCTTGTATTTAAAATATTTAAGTCCGTATTTTTAGTCACGTGCAAGCGACGCTATAAGTCACTCCGTCGGTTTGTCGGTCCGTCGGTCGGTCTGTTGATCGATCGGCTTGTCTGTCTGTCCGTAAAACTTTTGTGCTTGGTCTTTTTGGTTAAGATCAAGGTCTGTTGTGAATAGATGCTGTTTTTAGCTTTTCAAGCTTTTCTTGGCCTTTCGGTCAAGATCAAAGTGTAGTATCTGTCCGGCAGATACTACAAGCAAAGTCTTATAAGACTTTGGTCAATGTAGGGGTAACCCTTCATATCAATTGTCACTATCCAGCTCCCCTACTCCACAGGGAGTTGATCCCCATTTCCCCTTCACTCCTCACATTTAAAATCGGCGTTGTGCCTAATTTGCTCGGTGGGGATACAAATAAATACCAACCCCGCATATAAGCCATTGGTCAATGTAGGGGTAACCCTTTATACCAATTGTCACTATCAAGCCCCCCTACTCCCCGGGAGCTGGTCCCCTTCACTCCTCACATTAAAAATCGGCCTTGTGCCTAATTTACTCGGCGGGGGAGCAAATAAATGCAGCTGTTCTTGGCCTTTTGGCTCAGTTCAAAGTGTAGTATCTGTTCGTTTTATATGCTGTACTTATGTTTGTAACTTTTTGATATAAAGTGGAGTTTCACTTTTCTGTATTAATTTAATGTAAAATGACCAGCCACTGTACAACCAGTCAGTCTCAATGCCTTTCACGTAATTCTTCAGATCATTCAAGTTCTTTTTGAAGAATTCCAGCTATTCTTAAGCATTCAAGTCATTCGTAAGATCATTCAATTCTTCCTTAATTCCATTGAAGTCATTCTTAGTCATTTACCTTTTTATTTATTTAAGTCATTTCAGCCCATTTTTCGATGAGGGAAAAGTGCATTTTACACGTGAAAAAATTTACACAAAGATGTGCTTAGTGCGACTAGGTAACTCGAAAATGTTTCTAAATTTGAAAAGTAAATACATCATTTGCAGAATACCATTAGATGACAAATGATAGTTTACTGGGATTATTTTCAAAATAATGTAATTTAAAATCTTAAGATACTAAATTAGTAAGACACTGTATTTTTACTAAAAAAATGCTGACTTATCAAAAAAAACTTTAGTGTCGTAACATGGGCCGACATTCGCACACACAAAGCTAACTACAAAGAGTAGCGTAGTATTTCTATTGAAGCCTATAATGCTAAAATCAATATTGCTTTTATATTTAAAGAGACACTCAAAGATATTTATATCTTACTCTCGCTATTTTAGAACATCAGAACAAAAATTTAATTCCTTGTAATAAAAATTTTTTTCTTTAATTAGAATATATTTCA
>NC_136512.1:58343600-58388600 GCF_053919585.1 Euprymna scolopes | reverse complement strand
TATGTTTGCCTTAAAGCATCTTACCGTTTATATTCTTAGTCTTTTTAAACAATTACTCGTCACCAAGAAAACTCAACCTTACAAAGGGTAAGTTTACTAATAACCCTAAGTTATAGAAATGCCGTGTAAGCTTCGACAGACACAAAACTATATAGCTGAGATTCGTCGTGGAGAATGAAAAGTTTGTGGAAAGAAGCACTAACGACATTTTAGCTGGAATAAATGCTAAGAAGTATGGGACCTTGGAACGTTCATTGCTACTCAAATTGCAGTAAAGACTAATAATTGCGATAAGGCAATTGTGATAATGTCAATCCATTTGCATTGCTTATTGAAAGAGTTCGAGAGTACTAGATATCTAGGAAGACTTGTTTCGCCCAGATTCAAGGGAATGCTGCCGAGTTGTGTTGCGAAAAAAAAACTTTGTGATATAAGAACAAACTATAACATCATAAGGAAAAATAAGGCATCATAAGAACAAAATAATACATTTATTAAAATATAAATCAATTACAAGAATTTAACATCTTAAATGGAGCCAACAATATTAACCATGGAAAATTCAATGGATGAAATTTTTATGCGTGTCGCAATATGAGTCTTATCGTAATTGAAGTATTGTATTCTGTGGACCATTGCTTTCATTCAGTTAATTCAGGTTTTTAGTGAGCAATTCTTTTGTGAAAAGTCATCGTAAATAATGTATGATAAACAACCAGCATTAGTGTAAACATCATTTTCAGACTAACGACAGCAACATAATAATAATAATAATAATAATAATAATAATAATAATAATAATAATAATAATAATGCTTTGTTATTATTATTATTTACTTTTTTTTTTTTGCTAAATTTTTCATATAAAAATTATTAAATTCATCCACAGAACCCTGGTCATTCTAAGTATGCCCCTAGTGTGGTTTTGGAATAAGCTAACCAAAACGAATATACATATACGCAGGCAAGCACACATATAGACAGGCTTACTGATAATGCAATCTTATACATTCGTACATAAAACGTTTATTTAATTTTTCAAATGTTAGACTGCTTTTTGCTTGAAATGATTATCTAATATGTTTAAGAGATAGGTCTTTAAGAAACCCAATGTTTCTCTTACATCTGACCAAACAAGAATGTATCCAACCATAAAGCTAATATTTCTCGCAAAGAATTGCTGTCAGATGCTTGTGTCGATTCCTATTGATTTTCTTTTTTAAGTAATGTTGGATCTTCTAAGCGATTTTCTACCACATTAAGCACGGCTCAAATGTCCGCTCGTAACTGACATTTTCAAACCGCATGGAAGAAAAGTGCCTCATTTCGGTTCACCGCGTAATTTCAGCATTGGAGTCCTTTTATGAAAAGTGTAAAGTTTATAATCCATTTAATTTGGGAGATTTTAAATTTGACGAATAGACAACTAGAAATAAGCTGACATTACTATTGATTTATTTCATATATCTATTAATAATTCTGCTTTTAAACGCTTTCTTCTATTGAACGCGTTTTTTTTCTTGTACATTAAGGTTACACAAGCTGCTTCTCATTGAAATAGTTCTTTTAAGAAACCACGTATATATTAAGAGCAAGGCAAACCAGGGAAATAATGTTAATAGTACAATGTCTTTATTGTGTTTTATGTCAGGTGAGTCAATAATACTTTTGCACATTACACAGCAAGGTCATTGTTTGTAATTTTTGTTTGTAAAGTGTCGTCCTTATACTATCTGAATTTGTTTTCTAATATTTTACCTGCGCTACCCACCTTTTCATACGTAGTCGGAAACACTTTATCCAAAAATACACGACACGTACATTTAATTTCCGGTTCTAATACATGAGGAGTAACGAGCAGCATATCCATATATAGTATCTACTTTAATTTTCAAAGAATCTTTGTTAATCGAATAGATTACACATTATCATATTGCCGCAGAAACTAACACCCTGAGAGAAATTGAAGGTTGCTGTTTTTAATATTTCATCAACATTACTAAGATAGGAAATTACACAAGTTCTATTAAATTAATGTATTTTTACGGGGAAGGTTATGTATATTGGGTTGAAAATATGAAGCTAAAAAGAGGTACATATAATTTTTCTTTAATTAAATTTGGCAGTTCGTATTTTTTTTTAAAATAAGGTGATGTATATTTTGTAAGACACATATTACCAACAAAAAAATTTGGAAAACTATAACAGTAATATTAGTTTTTTTTCTGTCAGTAATAAAGGTTTTTTGTGGATAATATATTTTCACAGATAAACAAATTTGCTTAGTAACGAAAACTACTGCTTAAAATATCTCTCGAGAATGGAGGAATAATATGTGTGCTGACGATGAAGTTGACATTATTTCAGTTGATTCTAACACATTTAATCCAGTAAATTACATATTTGTAATTTAAAAGCTCAAATAATATAGAATATCATAGCCAACTTAAATGATATAGATCAGAGTTTTCCGTTCTGGCTGTCGCATTACACTACAAGTCACCGATTCGATACATCTGTCTCATGCAGTTTTTAGTGTCGCTTAAAGATATTTTACCGGCTCCGTTGCTGTTTATGGTGTTCCTCTGTTACTGTTATTAAGCATTTTATGAAATTGTATTCCTTAGGACAGGAAATAATTGCTACTAGAAGCGATTTTGAAGAACTCATAATAATTGGCAAATTACAATAGTTTTATTACTGTTTGGTGATATTCGAAAATAGAAAATAATACTTTAAATTTTATTATTATTTTTTCTATCATGCTAATTAAGAATATAATATGTTCATGTATATATATATATATATATATATATATATATATATACACACACAACATTGTATATATATATGTGTGTGTGTTATATATGTATGTGTGTATATATATATACATACACATACATATATAACACACAACATATTTTTTAACATATTTTATTAACTGTTTTCTCATTTCAAAGTGTGTTTTAACATATTTTATTAACTGTTTGCTCATATATATATATATATATATATATATATATATATATATATATATATATATGCTCAACAAATTGTCTAGATTAATAGTTTCATCCACTCTAGGACTCATCGGGCTTATGCGCATAAGCGTAAGGAGTCATAGAGTTAATAAAACACGGAATATTCAGTGTAGCTTAATCGCCATATATATTTTATAAATTAATAACTAGCTCTACCCACGTATTGAGCACTTTTGAAATAAATACTTAAAGTTTACGCATAAATCTATACTTTCGTATATTAATTGTATGTCAGTATATTTAGTTACATATACATATATATATATATAGAGAGAGAGAGAGAGAAAGAGAGAGAGAGAGAGATAGAGATGTTTTTGTCCGTCTTAAATGTACCACAGGAATAGAACAAGCATGTACCCGTTTACAATTTTACTAATTTATTATACAAGTGTAAAGTATTCTTGTCGCAAAAATCATTTTTTAAAAAGTTCATTTGTAAATGATGATTGTCCAATAAATAGAAATAACTTAACTACATAGAATTATACTAGTAAACCATCACTGTTAGCTTTTCTCACCAATATATCTATGCTTGTCAAAATAGTAAGCATATTAAAACAAGCGGAACTTGTTAATTTTCATATATTTACAGGTCTTAAGAGGTCTACATGGAGCAAATAAACATGGATGATGTAGAAAAATAAATATGCTCAACAAATTGCCTAGATAAATAGTTATATATATATATATATATATATATATATATATATATATATATTTGTAAAGGGATGGTTGTGTAGTCCCAACGACAGAAAAATATATGTTTAAAAGTGTAACCATCAACAAATGTAGGATTTTCAGACTTTTATCATTTTTATTTAACAAAATTCTAAAATATTAAAAATGATAAAAGTCTGAAAAACCTACACTTGTTGATGTCTACACCCTTTTATATATATATATATATATATATATATATATATATACATATATATATACTAGCAAAAGTACCCGTCGTTTACTGGGTTCACTCTGATTTATGGAAGTATGATAGGTTATGAAAAGGAAAGGGTTGTAAAGAGGTCGCTTTGAATTTGAGGATATCAAAACCAAACCAAAATATGAGGAAAGTAAAAATAAAATAGATAAATCCCATAATTTATTATACCATACCTGTTCACACTGAAACACTTACCACAATAATCTGTAGATCTATATTACAAAAACCTTGTGAAACTTTGTGACATATTTCCATTCTATGGAGGTCAGGCGCGAACGAACACTCCATAATTTTATTATGCCATATTTCTTCAAACTGAAACATAATTAACAAAGTATACTTACGCAGATAGATATAAAAAGTATTTATTAAAGTGTGTGCTCATTTTCATTCTATGGATGCTAGGCGCGAACGCAGACCCACAAATTTATTTATACCATCCCTATTTAAGTTAAAACATACTTACCAATGTATTCTTATGTACATCTATATCAAAAGAGTTGTAAACGTTTTTTTTTAATTTATATTTTTTTATTTCCATACTTTGTGGACCAAGCGCGAACGAAGACCCCACAATTTAAATGAACCACTGTTCTGCCAGATCAAACATACCCATTTCCGTGTCTCGATACATATTCTATCATTATATGTAATCAGTCAACCATATAGGAGCCTACCCGTGACCATATATATATATATATATATATATATATATATATATATATATATATATATAGGGTGTGTGTCGAGATAGATAGATGGATAGATTAAATAGATGGATTGAATTTCGAAAGACAAGCTTAATTCATCCACTGGAAAAGCATGCTATTATTCTATCAGCCGTAACTGGGTAGAACTTTTAAGTAATAATTATTACACATGATTCAACTAATAATTAAGATAATAGATGAACGTGATCAATAACCATGGGCGCATACAACTAAAGCCATTAACACGTTTTATTAATATAAAACAAAAAGTGTGTATTGATTGTGATGAATAAATAACTAAAAATAAATCTAGAATATAAACATTGTAAATTCAGCTTAAATTACATCCAAATTGTACAATTCAAAAACCGGATATTTAAATTATCGTAGACGTAAACAAAGCTTTACACTCTTGAATATATATGTGAAAAATAAAAATCTACTAGCATATAAAAGCTGGAAAAAATAACAAACATATATAATCACTAAATAATTATGTTGAATAATATTGATTAGAAGAATAGAAAGGTGATAAATAAAAAAAAATGGAATTTTATGAATCTCGGTGTGCGTTTTTACAATAAGTGAGGCGCCATTAGAATAAAAATCCAAGCAGAACCTGTAGTGTAACTCGGAAAAACAGCAAATACTGACGAATGTTTTAATTTGAAAATATGTAACCTGCATGTTAGCAAATTTATTTAAATTATAATTTTGAAAATTACATAAATGGATACCAAAATAGGTAGCGTGAAATTGAACTATGAAAAAATAACTTCGGGTCATGAAAGGCTCCAGTACTTTTATGTAGAATGTTAACTTACTGAAAAAAACTATAAATATTAATTCAGGGGGTATATTATATTTGGGTGTTAATCTTGTAATAATAATACCTATATAAAAATAATTATATGATGATTGAAATATTAATGAATAGGAAATAATAAACTGAATTTTAATAACATTGCTGCGAAGTTATAAATTTTAGATGTTAAACCCGGTAGTAGAAAAAAAAGTCACGTAAAATAGATGGAAGCGAATTGACCACACAAGACTATTGAATTCGAGAGATTGCAGCATCGAAATGAAAGTGTGTTCAATATAAAAATACAAATAAAGTGCGCTTGAAAACTTTATAATTGCAACGACTTGTCAGACGAGTGCCACTCCTTCAGCGACTTAAAAATCCATAAGCCCAAAAATGATTTCTTTTTTTTAGTCTTACTGGTGAATTCACACGCTCAAGCAGGCATGACACTGAAGACGGTCATTGAGATCAATTATTACATATGTCCAGCATTTTAAGTCTCCACGCGTCACAACTTTTCCATCGTCGCAGGGCCATTTTTATAGACAAATGCCTGAGGGAGTATCTATACACAGTTGATGTAACAGAGTCTTTGCTTTGTACGACAGCTAAGTCTCTTTTTCGGTTCCAAATGTTGAGATTCAGCAACAAGCAAGAGCAAGATAGCCACCAACAAGTTAAACCAGACATACACACAGACACACTCGGTGCTAGTTGGCCGTTGCCCCCGAAAAAGGTGCATTCGCCCTTTGGAAGGTCTTGTTTTTAATCCTTCAGGGAGACTAGCCACCCTCCTCACCAAAAAAGTCTGGTGGGGGAACCAGTTTAGTCGCCGGTGACCCAACCATGAGGCAGGTAGTACTGGGTTACATGGTACCAGTAACGTATGACATGGCCTCACAAAATTATATATATATATATATATATATATATAATATAATTTAAATGTTCTATTCTCTAAACTGCGCTAATACATGTACGTTTTAGATTAGTTCGCATTTTTTTGTGCAATTATTTCGCGTGTCTTATTAAAAAATGCGCAACTTTTCATAATATGTAGGAACACACGAGTTGCATTTCCGTTAGAATTGTATATAAAAATTCCTATTATATATACAAGCTGCAGAAGAACAATTCTATTGAAGTTTAAGTGATTATAAGCCGCCTTACTCGATACTAGATACATAGCAAAGCCGATTTTTTTGTTGAATTTTAAATGCTTCAGAATTGATTTCAATTGTAACAACTGAATGCCGTTTGCTTTTATTCGCCTTTATTTTTTTTTCAATCATTTCTTCCAATCGTTCCATCTGGTTTGATTTACATTTGTTTTTAATATTAATATAAAGAACGAAAACTTTTTCCGCAAAAATGCAAATTGAATGAAACTAATGTATTTCTTTCCTTTTTAGATCGTATAATGATTTTTGTAAAATCGTATGGACATAAAAGAAAACTTATCAGTGCTTGTTTATGATCAGATTGTTTTAGTTTTTCAATTCGAAATACAATTCTTATCCAAATTATGTTCACAAAGTAAATAATAATTGATTTTCTCAGTACAAGGCATGAGTTCCTACATTTCCTTTTTGAAATGTCCTGTAATGTGTTCTTTGTTTTGTTTTGCTTTTGCCAAACAAACACATAGTAAAATCAGTTGCATTACCAAACATGCAACTATAATAATAATAATAATAATAATAATAATAATAATAATAATAATAATAATATATATATAATACTTATATATATAATAATACTCATATATAATAATACTTATATAAAATAATACTTATATATAATTATACTTATATATAATACTACTTATATATAATATATACATCATATTAATTATCCTAACGTTGTATTTGGTCTTATCTTTGATGCTGGTTCTTTAAAATGTGTAAACTCCGGCAGGTTTCTACTTTTTTTGTGTGTGAGTGTATTTTTAAAACTTTCTTTCACCGCAAGCCAAGCATACTAGCATTTGAAACGAAAGTAGATATCATTTTGGGCCATGTCTAACGATAGACTGTGGGGAGTATAGCAGCGAGTTGTGTATACGCATTACACATAAATTCGGGCATCTTACTATGAACAACAAGCAGAAAACAATGAGTGAATTCAAAATTATGTCAGTCCAATAAAATAAACTATCAGTGAAGAAGGCCTTCCGGCGATTATGATATCAGCATTAAATAAGTGTGATTTTACCGCTTGTCGAGTCAGTGAGTAGCATGCATAACAGAACAGCAAAAGTGGTGTGATTACATCAAATCACATTCTATTGAACTTCTTGTAAAACGAACACAGAAATGTAGCATTTCACAGGAAACATAAGATGGAACCGAGAAATTGAGAGCATTACCATGGCCGCTGCGAGGAAAGTTGGCTGCATTTATTAGCCTCCGCGCTCATCAAATTAGGCACAAGGCCGTTTTTTAATGTGGAGAGATTAGGGAAAAGAGGGACCAGCACCCCTGCGAGTAGGGGAACTGGATAGTTAAAATTGGTGTGAAGGGGTTCCTCCACATTGTCAAATAACTGATTAAATAATAACCATATGCACGTTCTGATCAATATAGCGCATTGTCAAATTAACGTTGCCACTAACATTTGTCCTTTCACATGATTCAACATTTGGTAAGCGGTTATTAATTGGTATGAAAAGATATAAAGCTTTTAGGAATTATAATATTTAGGCCAGACGATATTTAAAATTATTTCATATGCCGTGAAGGAACAAACGATTTTATACATCTTTATACATCCAAATATAGCAACAAACTGAAACTATATCTTAAATTTTTTGAAGTGCCTTATTGGTTTACTACAAAACTTTGAAAACGTCCAAACAAGCTCAGTGCGTTACATTACCTAATCAATACGAAAATATCAAAATATGAAAATTATTCATGAAATATACATTTCAAAATTTTCAATATTTTTTCTTTACATTTAAATTACTGCTTATGATTTCTTATTAAATCAAATAAAATATTTGTCACTACTTGCTATGGATTGATAATTTTAGAGGGTCTCATTATTTATCCGTAGATGGGAATCATACGTAGGTAATCCTTTTAGTCATCTTGATGATTGTGAATTTTTTAGAATTATTCAGTAGAAACCAACGCAAGGAGATAGTTTGAGAATTTTATTTTTAAATGAAAAATAAATAAGTAAAACAGAAAGGCTCAGTAAAAAAGAAACAAATTATCAAATTTATTTTAAAACGGATTTAAGAGTTTTTCCAATATTTGTAGATTTGGGCGGTTTATTTGAATTCAGCAGATGACCTTTTTGAGCTTTCTAATTGGCTGTTTTGTGTCACGTGATGTAAACAAAAGAAAAAACAGAGTTTTCGTTTTAAGCTAAATCAATAAATTTTATCAGATTGGAAAATATTTCTGAACTGATCGGTTCGGATTTTTTCTGCTCTCCGGATAAAATATCGATACCCTTTTAAAATGTTTTCTTCGTTAAAATATCTCTAGAAATGTAGCGAAGGGCCGAGATAAATTGTTCTCAAATAATTGATTGAATTTCGAATCTAGAATTCTCCGTAAAAAAAATTAAATATTTTGACTCTGTCAAAATATTAAGAATTTTTTTAAAATATTTTGGGAGAAATCCAAAATATTTCAGTGAATTTTGAAATAAGATTCCATAGGAATTTTATTTTTTATTCGGATAGAGATCCGATATATATATTTTGAAGTCAGAGTGACTAGATTTAAAAAGAAGAAATATTAATTATTTATCGAAGAGATAAATAATAAATTAAAAAGAATTTAAGAGAATTGAAACAAGGATTGTTTCAGAATATTCTCTAAAAAAGAAAGTTACGGAGGTTTTCTTGAGTTAGAAAGAATTTTAATTTTTAAATATAATGAAAAAGAATATTGAAAGCTACATTCTGCTATTTAGGCTCTTTTTTCAGCTATTTCCTTTTCAGATTCATAACCAAATTTTTCCCGAGAAAAAGACGCCTCTAAATTTGTTTTTTTTCATAAAATTGCCGCTGTCTGGCAAGATTTCAAAAGAAGAATAAAAGAAAAAGAAACCAATGAACTTTTTTTCTATTGACTTTTCTACAAATTTTAAGAAAAAGAAGAACTCTTCATGAAAGAAATTGTTTCTTGCATTATGGTAGAGCTTATTTGCTTTAACACACAGAAAGTATTATGCTGTTAAAAAAAGAAAATGTTACTAACACATGCGGGTCTTCAATTACTGATCATTTACTTAAACCTCCGTCTTGTGCAGCAAACCATAGCACTGACTCTTTTTCTATTTTGAGTCGTGCTCATTCATTTTATCACCTTAAGATCTCGGAGACTATTCACGTTCGACTTAGAAAACCTTCCCTTTGCAAGCAAAGGAAATGCCTCCTGGGTTTGAACGTGATAAATCTCTAGGGTATTCGACCATAACGCTGTTATATTTTAATCGTTTTCCCACTTTTTATTTCTCCCTCGTAAGTTTAATAAAACACAATTTAAATCGCTTTTTTATTCTTTGGTTAAGAAAAATTCTCCGATACAGCTTTGGGAAGCGAGGGTCGACACCGGTCAGCTGGCTCCCCGTTTCTGTTTCTTTCCTCTCCTATTTCCCTATTTTCCCCTTTTTGGAGAGAAGATTAAAGGAATATATATATATATATATATATATATATATATATATATATATATATATATATATACACACAAATTTACTTTAATCATGTATCGTAAGTCTTCCCTTCCTAATTGCAATATATGTTTATATATATATATATATATATGTGTGTGTGTGTGTGTTTGTGTGTGTGCGTGCGTGTATGTGTATGTGTTTTTGTGTGTGTTTGTGTTTGTAGTGTCCATAGGGAATATTTTGCTGTATTGCTGTTCTTGCGTATCTAAAATCATAAGTATTTCAGATATTTATTTTAATAACAATCTAATATGTCGTCAAGTAGCGTTAATGTTGTGCTATCAAGCAAAACTAAGTTTATGGAAAATCAATATTATCAGCCAATTAGTTGTGTTTTCTATTATTGTACGAAAATATATGTATTTACCCTTACTGTGGGCCGTTGTATGTCGAAGAGATCAACCGACGATCAAGTAAGAGGTAAATTCAAATAGAAATAGTTGTTGAGCCGAAAGTGGTATTTCTGTATATGTGTATGCGAATATTTCAAACTATTATTCGAAACCTGTTAGCTTGGCAGAGTGATTGTTTTTCATATGCATTAAATAATTGCTATATTTAAAAATTTTTTAAACGGAACTGAATATATATATATATATATATATATATATATATATAAACTCAAATGACCTTGTAACGAGGGATGTAACCTAGTTTCCGGTTTACAACATCCGGTTGCGCAGATGCGCATAAACATTAACCAATAACAACGTAAACCAATAAACACAAATCGCTTCTTTTGCAGATTTTGACCTGCGCACTGAAATAATTACGTTATTATTTCGAAAGTATTATTTAACATGGGAAGAAGGGGGGGTTGCAACTATTCATTATTACAACTATACTGTCGCTATTTTCTTACAACTAAACAACGTTAACCCGTTGGCAAACACAACATCAATTGTAGTAAAGCCAAGACTACTACTACTAGTACTACTACTACTACTCTCCGTCCCTTTTCCTTCCTTCCTTCCTTCTCTTTTTATATTTTGTTTACATTTCTAGATACAAAATAGTTGCGTGAATTTGTTGACACATTTACTTACCTGTTTCGATATTAGTTTTATTTTATTTTATTTATTTAGGTTTTATTTTTTGCTTCAGGTTTTAGCATTTGTTTTAGATTTTAAGTTTCTAAAACTTGGTTGAAGGATTCCAATATGGGCTTTTCGTTATTATATTTCTCATCGGTAGGTTCATGTGCTTTTTCGCTGCTAAATGACTTTTGTCGGCGTTCGATTTGTAGGGAAATCATGTTTAATTTTCGATTTTTGAGCGATTGTTCAGATAATAGGTAACTTTACACGAATAGGGAGGATTTTTTTTCATGTTTGAGTGATCCATACGTGATTTTTCATGTTAATATACTTTCATGGAAATGTTTCTGTTATGTAAAAGAAAAATATATATTTTCTTTACGTCACAGGTGTCAGGCTCATACATGAATTCCATAGGTAATATAACATACTGACCCAACGGTTCACAGGTACTCTAACACACGCACATCCATACACACACACACACACACACACACATATATATATATATATATATATATATATATATATATATATATATATATATAAGCAAACATGGGTGTGGATACTAGGAACAATTTGGATTGGCTCGTCTTTATTTCAGCATCAACTGAAAGACAATAATTCATTGTTTATATTTTGGGATGTTAATTTTTTTCTAAGTGCAAATTTACAAAAACGAAATTATACGAAACTATCCTCAAAAGACATGGTATATACGAAAATTGCGATTTATATCAAAATCTTACGTCTGGTTTCTATATCAACACACCTGCACGCACATATACGTGCATGCATAAAACCGCCATGTTGTTATGGCAACACGCACACACGCACCCAAGAAATATTATTTTTAATTTTGAACTTCTCTTGTATTTAATATTTTTTTACATTTTGGAATTTTTTTTAAAACTGACTTTTTTTTAATTAAACAATAACCGTAAAATTTCAAGCAATAACACATTCTTTAAAAAAAAGTCTTCACACGTCTTTACGTTAAGGCCCGTGTCACGTTCGATTATATGACAACATATTTTTTGTAGATTTCAGTGTGCTAAAAACGAATCTGAAAACCGTTTTTGTCGCAAAAAATAGTGTTCACAATATGAAGGAATTACTTTTTCGAAACGTGCGTGATCACTTTTCCATATAAATTTAACTGAAAATGAGTACTGACTTTATGACCACTTGAGAGAGGAGGCATTTTAGTGTTTATTGGCTAAAAGTTTTTTTCGATTTCTTTTTCTGATAAAGACACGAGGAAATTAAAGACACGAGGAAATTAAAGACACGAGAAAATTAAAAAATGAAGAAAAAATCGGCATTATTTTACTTTAAGGCTCGTCCCACATTCATATCATGAAAACTATTTTTTGCTACGCTAACGGTTTTCAGATTCGTTTTTTGCACACCGAAATCGACAAAAAATATTTTTTATATACTGACGTGAGACGGGGCTTAAAGTAAAATAATACTACTTGTTTCTCTTCGTCGATTAATTTAGTTTTTCTTCGGTTACACAGCTTTAGTAACCGAAGAAATTATAAATTTATCGACAAAAATATTTTTTTTTTAAATTCATACAAAGCAGAAATCTAGCGTGCAATAACATTTTTTATTATTGTTTAACGTCTGACATTCTTTCCTTTTGTTTAAATAATTAATTATATAACATTTCCCTTGCATGCAACTTCTTTTTACATAGGCATCACCACTCAATGCCAGGATGCCACTCGAGGATAAGGGTTAAAGGGTGTACAGTAGAAACTGGACAACAAGATACCCGTTAGTAATAGAGATTCGGTAAATTTGTTAACTTATATGGAACGGCTCATCAAAAATTTGTTTACGTTAGACTTGTAGTCAACTGGAAAGCAGAAAAACGGAAGATAATTCCATAAGTGTGCAGTTCTAAAAAAGGAGCTTTGCTCATGGAATCTACGTTTAGGTTTAGGCACAGATAAAGAGTGGGGACAATTAGTGACACTGTTTATAGCTAGACGGGTGTTCCTTGTGAAAGTATGACGAGGAGAGACCATAGATTGGAGCTCAGCCGAGCACTTGCCATGAAAATACCGATAAAGCAGAGACAAACTCGCAACACCTCTTCTGTGAGAAAGAAGTTGCAGGGAAGAGAAAATAATCCCCTACGAGGCTACGAAGTCTATTTTGAACTCAATCAAAGCAGAATAAGCAGCTCCTGCCCAAATGTGACAACAGTACTCCATCTTTGGACGTACCTGGCTATTATATAGATAGAAAATTGCATTAGCAGTCAGATATTTACTGGATCGATAGAAGGACCCCACAATTTTTCCAACGCCTTTGGCAACGGATTTAATGTATGTGTTACATTTCAGATCAAGAGTAAATGTCAACCCCGAAGCTTGTCAAAACATGACGGCTTCCCAAGATGAGAGCAAGCATTTAAGTTGATGCAATATGTGGATTAGAGCGTTGATGATGTAAAGATAAAGGCTTGGTTTTAAAAGCATTAAAAGTAACTAGCCACCACTTTCCCCATTGTACCTCGTGCTCAAGGTCAGAGGAGAGAGAATCAGAGAGAACTTGGTCATTTACATTCTTAGATGTGCTACCATAGATAGTAGTTTCATTAGCATAAATGTCTACGAATTATGTAAGGATGTGATTTGGAAGATCATCAATGTAGGTCAGGAAGAGAGTTGGGCCAAGGATGAACCCCTGATGGACTCCATAATTAATACTGAGAGAAACGTTTCCTTACAGCTGGTGTGCTCGGTTGGTCAAATTCATTTTACTGGTATCGATAATTTACAGAAAGTCCTTAATTGTTATAGGAATTATATTGATAGAGAAATTGTATAAATATATATATATATATATATATATATGTGTGTGTGTGTGTGTATAAAAATATGTATAAAAATATGCATAAATTTATATATATATATATATGTATAAATATATATATATATATGTATATATATATGTATAAATATATATGCATAAATATATATATATGTGTATAAATATATATATATATGTATAAATATATATGTAAATATATAAATATATATATATGTATAAATATATATATGTATAAATATATATATATATATATGTATAAATATATATATGTATATAAATATATATATATGTATATATATGTAAATATATATATATATATATAAATATTTATATATATATATATGTATAAATATATATACGAATATATAAAAATATATAGATAAATATATATATATGTGTATAAATATATATATGTATAAATATGTATATATATGTATAAATATGTATAGGTGTAAATATATATATAATATATATAAATAAAGCCCCGTTTGTTTGTTCAAAATTTTCCTTATACAAAAGGTCTGTTAGATTAGTATTTCATTTATTTCTATATATAGTATGACACCTTCAAAATATACGATTCTGAGGTCACTTCATTTGTTTATTTTAATAAGGAAAATCAAGTGTATGTTAGTTTAAGGTTCTAGCGAAAGAGTTGTTTTAATTGTTCTATTTAAGCTTGTTATTTCATAAACTCTAAATAACAACTATATTGATAATATTTTTCATGAAATTTATTTGGAAGTTTTACTTCCGACATCGATTCTTTTTATGAAAATAGTAGAGTTATTTCCCCTGATTAGTTTTTTTTTATATGTTCCGAAGTTCGAAAGATAAAAAAAAACTCTTCCCAAATAAATTAATTTGGTAATCGCAAGATGTTTCTAGCGTGGAAAAATAATTTCGTGTGGACAGATGTTTTGCTCTATTTTTAAATATTCGATTCTCTTGCATAATTTTACCCAGATTATCGGGAATTCCGTTAAGCATGGATCGGACGAGACCGGCAATCATTGATTTAAGCCGATCGTTGTAACATACGCTTTACAAAAAAAAAAAAATATATGGAAAAAAATACAAATATAAATAATCAAAGATAACAATAAACTACCTTTAAAGGAATGGAAACATATTTATTTATTTTATTTTATATATTTTGTTTTGATTTTTTTTTGTTTTTTGAAAAATATTTATCAAGAAAATTTTTTTTTTTTCTTTTAAGAAAAGATAAAAGTTTTACTTTTTTTCGCCGTAAATTTTTAGGTGTAAGTTCAAGTGTGTGTTTAAAGACTATTTGTCCGTCAACTTTTGGTAGGGAAGGGGGAAGAAAATACGTAAAAATAGGTTTACGAAAAGCATAAATTTTTGGATGAAAATACAGAAAAAAATTTAGTTTTATGGCAAGAAAACTTAATATCTTATTTTTTTTTACGGCTGTTCATTGCGTTGGAAGAACGTTCTGGAGATGAGGATATTTCCTTAATAATTTTTAACTTCGGTTGACTGTTGAACGGTCATCGACGGCAAAGAGGAAGGAGATTTGGAAAAGGAACTGTGTAAGAGTGCTCCGATATAATACCGCGTTCCCTTCGCATATTTTTAAGGGTAGCTCTTTCAGACGCCATAAATAAATGCTTTTTACTATTGTTAGACGCTCACCTGGTGGAGAGAGTACCACGTACTTCTTTTTGGGGAAATTACATTTACAGCTTTTATCTGTTCTTTTATTTTTTAAATTGATGTATATGTTGTGGGGGGGATCGACGTTACCCTCGATGAAAATGATTAATATCCTTAGTATAGTAGGTGTGTTCAAAACGGAACTTTATGCCGACCCAGGTACCTATGCTAGTATATATATATATATATATATATATATATATATATATATATATATATATATATATGTATGCAATTTGCCACCCTCAAGTACTGGAGTAATTCAAGATAATCTATTTTTATTGTATATGTATATATGTATAATGTATATGTATATGTATATATGTATATGTATATGTAAATGTATATATATGTATACATATATGTATATGTATATATATATGTATATATGTATATGTATATATATATGTATATATGTATATGTATATATATGTGTATATATGTATATGTATATATATGTATATATATGTATATATATATATGTATATAAATATATATATATATATATGTATATAAATATATGTATATATAAATATATAAATGGCAAAAAGTTATATTTCAATTCATGATGTTAACCATCACATTATTTATTCTGAAATCAGTTGACATACAATCCTTGACAGTATTTGATTCCTAGCGCAAAATCAATCACTTAATTAATATATCAATTATAGAATCTATTATGCCCTTAACTCATTAGAAGAAATATCAACAATCCCTCCGTCCAAAGGAATTGAAATGTGATATATATATATATATATGTATATATATATATATATATATATATAAAAGTGAGTGAGAGAGAGAGATAGAGAGAGAGAGAGAGAGGGAGACTACAAGCCACAGACAATGCCATCGCATCGAAACAAATATTGCTATAATTACTTCCTGAAAACAATTGTGTGCACATGGTGACAATATTTGCTGACCCAGAGCAAAGCTGCATTCAAAGGTATTTATTGTATTTTATAATATATTTCTGTGGATTTATAATGCTGATACTGTAAAACAATTTGCATGAAAATTAGAATACAAAGTCGGGTTAATTGAACCATAATGTACCACACATATTCTTATAATTTATATAAAATGTTTGGAAAAGTTAGAAATAAATTTAAACTCTTTGTATAAACCCATGAACATTGCGTCTAATACAATTATAACAAATTCATTTCAGCCATTCAGCTATCGAAGGATAGTGATACATAATAACCGAACATATTGTTTGCTATATATATATATATATATATATATATATATATATATATATATATATATATATATATATATATATAATAGCCAGACAATATCGAGTTTCTTTAATATTTGCCTTCAGCGTGAAATTCCATGATTTCTATTAAAATTGGACAAGGAAGCCTGCTTTAAAGCACTTTCGTCATTTAATAACGTTAGACGCTTTTAAATATAGGTATTATTTTCGCAACGCCCCAAGTAGCAAATGTCGCTCGAAGACTGGAATCGTTCAATAATACTACTCTACTAAAGGTTATACGGTTTTCTTTTCATTTTCTGGATAAAAACAGACATAGTATGCTATTGATTTACAAGATGTACATATCTAAATTTGCCCCCGGAGTATTTTACTATTTCTTAGATTTTGCTTTTTATAGTTATATCCTTTTAGTTTTCTAAATTATGTTTTTCTGTTTGATTTCCTTGCACACACACACACACACACACACACACACACACACACATATATATATATATATATACATATATATATATATATATATATATATATATATATATATATACTAGCATTTCTGTCCGGCGTTGCCCAGGTGGTTTGAAGTGTATGCTGAGCCAAAAAAAAAAAGTCATTTTTTTAAACTTTGACCCCTGTTATGACCCTTTTAAAATGTATTGTTTTGGGATCAAATCAAGTTATTAAGTAAGATCCATGTCCAAGGAACCTATATCTAAAATTTCAAGTGTTTAGACTTAAAAATTTCTAGGGGAGTTTGGTAGAGTTTTCAAAGGTCAAATCGTTGAACAGCAAAATTTCTGGCCGAAAACCGATCACATACATTTTCCCAAATCTCAATACCCAGTATATCAAATTGCGAGTCTGGAGACTTAAAATTAACAGAGTTATTGCGAAGGAAAATGTACACAGACACACATACACACATACACACACAGACACTCCCACTTATATATATATATATATATATATATATATATATATAACGCGATAACTCTGCCAGTTTAAAGTCTACAGACTCGAAATCTAATACAAAGGGTACTGAGATTTGGGAAAATCGATGCAATCCGTTTGCAGCCCGAAATTTGGCTGGTAAGGGGTCAAAGTTCAACGATTTAACGTTTGAGCACTCTTCAAACTCATTCGACAATTTTGGGTCTAAACACTTGACATTTTAGATATAGGTCCCTTGGACATGGCTCTAACTTTAACAAAACAATACATTTTAAGGGGTCATAATATGGGTAAGATTAAAATTAATGAATAATGTACCAATTTTTTTTTTTTTTTTGCTCAACGTACTTCTCCAAATACCCGGGCAACGCCGGGCACTCATGCTAAAATATATATGGCATAAGCCTGATGAATCCTAGCATGGATTATGTGAGAAAGAAGTTGCAGGGAAGCTGAATATTCTGTGTAGCTTAATCGCTACATATATTTTATAACTTACTACCTAGCTCTACCTACGTATTGAGCACCATTGAAGTAAATACTTAAAACTTACGCATAAATTTATACTTCCGTATATTAAGTTATATGATTAAATTAAGTAATTATATATATATATATTTATATATATGTATATATATATGTGTATGTGTGTGTATACATAAATATATGTACATATATAATATTTTCGTTTTAATAAATGATTTCAAGTAAATTATTATTAGTTATGATGTGTTGATTGTGTATTGATGAAGTGTCAGTATATATATATATATATATATATATATATATATATATATATATATATGTATGTATATACATAAGGTCGAAAATGTTTTATCTTTTTATATATATTTAAGTGTTAATAATATTATCAGTTACGACGTTACTACTTAAGTTGATATTGAACAGAATGTATTTCAAATTTAATTACGTGCCTATTCATATATTTTAGTTTCAAAGTAAAGATTGAAATTGCTGACTTGATTCATATATTGACACCTTGATAGTTTTCAGTATATTAAAAAATATATATAAAAGACATTTATGTTTGTTTTATCTTGAGAATTACAGTAAACGCGTGCACGATGAAATAATTGTCCTAATAATAATTCCCGACTATCGTAGTGAGTTTGCTTATTTGTTATTTGCACATTAAATTGTTAGAAAAGTTGAAACTAATCGAACAAACTATTGAATGAAAATGGGATTTTTTTACTATAATATGTTATTTAATATGACAGTTGTGAAGTCTTGAAGCATTAAACTTTCTAATTAATAATGTTAGCAAGTTTCATTTTAATGGAAATAAAACAAAAAGCGTTTGATGCCAATGTCAAAATTTATCGATTTACGATCTATGAGAAGTGTATTAGTTTCGTATCTCTTTTACAAATATCGTTACATTTTCTAACCATATTATATCAGCTACCAATATAAATAGCGATTATAAAATTATATCAGTTATAATCATAGTAGAAAATGTAAATTTTACTAAAATACATGAGAAAGATTAGATAAGTTATCTTATTTTTAATAGACTCGTTTCGATCTACCAAACTTATATACCAGTTGTAAAATAAAAATAATCTTTAATAGTTTAATTTGAAATCCAAGGAGAAAAATGAATAGACACATAAGTAATTGGGTTATTCCGGAGAAAGTATTTCGAATGCAATTTGTTTAATATAATTTTCATTAAATAAATATATTTTGTATGCAATATTGTAATAATGTCAGAATACTATTAAATTAAGGACCTAAAATCCTTATTTGTAAATTGTAACATTTAAATTCTAAAATGTAATCGTCGAACTATTTTGTTAATTGATAATTTTATTATTGTATTCCATTTTCCTAATATATGTGTGGATATTTATACTTATGTATTATGTATGTCTGTATATGGCGATTATGCTACACAGAATATTCCGCGTTTCATCCACGCTAGGATTAATCAGGATTATCCTAGCGTGGATGAAACGCGGAATATTCTGTGTAGCGTAATCGCCATATATATTTTGTAACTTACTACCTAGGTCTACTTACGTATTGAGTACTGTTGAAATAAATACTTAAAGTTTACGCATGAATTTATACTTTCGTATATTAATTTATTTGATGAAATGAAGTAGTTATACATATATAAAAATTCCTATCTTGATATTTATTCTCATTCACACACCCACACCCACACACACACACGCACGCACACATACACATATATATATATATATTATATATATATATATATATATTGTTACATGCATATGTGCGTATGTTTCTCTTTATAATTCTGTCCCTATAATGTTTATATATATATATATATATATATATATATATATATATATATATATATAAACATTATTTATAGGGAAAACATGCAATATAAGATAAACATAAACGGATAATCAAGCCCTAAAGCTCAGTCGGTACTAATTGCGGTTAAATAGATACCCTAATTGGTCCATTCAACATTTTCCAACGTCATTAAATCAACATCTTTCAAAGAAGGTAACGGTAGGATTTGCGTCATAAAACATAACAAATCGAGACTTCACTTTGATCTCTGTGAAAAAAAAAATATTATCATGCATAAGGTTTACTATTTAAAACGAGATTTCAAAAGGTATATATTTTGAGTGTGCTTACGTCCAGTTGCTTGTTTCACTCGGATCGATATTTTGAAGGACGGATCCCGTAAAATAAAATGCTACCCACTGAAAAAAAATAGATGCCCACTAATGCGGCATAATAAACACACATAGTATGAATAAATCTTGCACGACTAAGTAACAAGGTTTCAGTGAACAGTACTATGCTACAGATGTGAACCTCTTTCTTATAAGAACACGTTGGCAAAATGGTAATTCAATTTGATAAGCTTTTATTCTCCTATTCAATTCAACTCTTTTTCTCTATTTAACAGATGGTTTTTGCCTCTGTCCAATGCTACACACAACGTCATGATAATATATATGTAGGGTTCAGTAATGATCATAATAAGACACTTATTCATCTCGTGAAATTAGTAATATTTAATATAGTGATTTTGCGATACAGGTAAGGCTATCCGTGATGTCCAGTATCTCCTTAATTTTACATATTGCAGTTTCGAAGAGATAGATATATTTGTTCTTTCCAAATACATTAGGTAGTGAGTTTACATTCACGCTGTCTGTTCACATTGCATTTCTGCATGTTTGTGCAGCCAAAGACGGGAATGACAACGTCCAGCAGTTCGAGGAAATAAACAATTTGTATGGAAAACTTTCCGGAATCTAAGGATTTCTACAGTGTAAAGATGCGATTTTTCTCTTTGTTGGTTTAGTTTGGAGTATTTATGTCGATGGGCCATTCTTGACACTATTTCCACCACGTATATTTTATTTAAGTACTTGTATAATAGACACATATATGAGATAATGAATCAAGCGTTTGATCTGTTGAAATAGTACAAGTGTTATTACGTGGGGAGCCATTTTTAGCTTGTCTTAATGGAAGAAGCCTAGAATTTGACACAACACTCCACGCATGCAAAAAGAGTGAATTTGTAAGGATACATGATACTGCCAAATGTGATTCTTTTGTAGCAGGAAGAACGGTGTTCATCTTTGCAGAAGTAATATAATAAATAAATCATTTTATCACATATTTCTTCTGGATAGATAACCATCAGACTTTATTAAAATAAGAAACGTGTATAAGTTTTATATCTGAACGTAAGTAAAACGATAGAAAAGAAATTTTGACTCAGATACCCATAGTCAACATGATATAAATCCTAGGCGTACTTTTTAATACTAAATGAAAGTAATTGTGATGTTACTAAAATATCCAAATAAAGAAATGGGTCTTCATAATCCAGTGTAATGTAAGTTAACTTCTGGCATATCTATAAACCAGTGTTGGTTATATATATATATATATATATATATATATATATATATATATATATATATATATACATATATATATATATATATATCTCGGAGGATAAGTTCATGTTTCTTTAAACAGAACAGATATCATATCTCGTTAGTTCCGCTATCACGTTTAGATTTGACAAAATATATCTATTTACAGCTGCAAACTATTCTGCTTAATAGAGAGCTTCTTGTTTTTTATCAGTAAAATGCCTTTTGATGCGGTACATTAACGCAAACCATAGACATGTCCACGATAGCTTAATGGCCCTTGGCTAAAAAGTCAGAAGATATTTAATGACTTCTAATCGCCGTTTATCTTTCAGCATTTTATGGTTGCGTATTTTCCTTACAGATCGTAGTTTTTCACAAACTAGTTAATGATAATGTTTAGTCACATTTCTCATTGTAGAGAAATGTTTATCATTATGAGACTTATGTATAGTACGTCGTTAATTTCCAAACAAAATAAGGATAACAAGGAAAAACTTGATCATAGTAAAATTGTTCAGTGTTCATTCACTTTATAAGAGAATAAAACTAATACATTACAAGAATGTTTAAACATGCGCTCATACATATCTGTGATACTTCAGCCTAAGCTGACGCGCCCTTCCATCACCATACCTCAGATAATCTGTGTATTTGTAAACTTAACTGCTTATTCTTTGTGTTAAATGCGTTGGTATACCTATTATTTAAAAAAAACATAAATTAAATCCGTTTTGTGTAAATCAGATAAATGCTGTTACAACCCGCCAAAAATTTATTGATGCCAGTTCTATTGGATATTTTCCCCTCTCTTTGAAAGTGTGTTTTTTTTGCGCCGATTTAACGACGCGTAACAAGCCTTCTGCAAAATTGTTGCCCACGAAAATGTATGTTATACTAATGTCGCCAACATCATTTTCACACAAAAGATTCAATTAGCTCATGTTATAATTTTAGATGGCGATAAACAAATACATTTCAATGAATGTGGTTGTTTTCAAGTTTACTGAAACATCTAAATGTTACTTATGAAATGACGTGGGAGAAAATTGTCGGTTTTTTCACTGGCCCACATTCATTTGGAGGTATATATATATATATATATATATATATATATATATATATATATATATACATATATATATATATATATAAAGTGATGTGTTTATGTTTTATGAAAATGGGTCGAAGAAGGAGTTGAATCCCTTTGTGGAAATTCAGATGCTTTCGATTTATATGATGTTTAAGATATCAATTCATAAATATTGTCGCTTTTTTCACTGACCCACATTCATTTGGAGGTATACAGCTTGGCCAATAAGAAAGATATCAACATTTCACTTCATTAATCTTAAATCTTATTGATGGTCTTACAACCCTGAAAAGTTCAGAACACTACACAGAGTTTGAGAGAGGAAGGATCTTTGAGCTTTATAGGGGTGGACCCTCCCATAGGTCCATTGCAAACGAAGTAAATCGTAGCAAAACGGTCATCACAATTTATTTTAAGAAATCCAGATCAATATGGGCACAAAAAGAGTCTAGGTCCACCAAAAAAAAAATAACCCTATTACTGGATCGGCGTATCAGAAGAAGTTTAAAAAGAAACTCCAGTAACAGCTCAAGTCGATTGAAAAGCCAAACAGCAGCAGACTGTAGTCCTAAAACCATCAGAAGGCATCTGAAAATGTAGGGTTTTAATCATTTAAAGCGACTGCAGAAACCACGTCTTCTTGAACAGCATAAAACTAACCGACTAAAATATGCCGCCAAAAACCAGACTTGGGATGAAGAAAAGTGGAAAAAAGTAATTTTCTCCGATGAGAAAAACTTTAATCTAGATTTCAACACTATTGGCATAATAAAATGTTGCCCAAAGAGACTTTTACAATTCAGCATAGTGGAGGAGGGTATTTAATGATCTGGGGTGCTTTCTCGTCAGCTGGGGCCCTAAAGTTGCAAGTAGTGAAAGGCCGACAAACATCATTGAAGTACATTTCAATGCTTGAAAATGCTTATATCAGGATTGGATGCCCACGTCTGTGTGAGAGAAATTGGATTTTCTAGCAAGACAACGCTGCGATACATACTTCTCGACAAGCACGAGAATACTTTTCTTCAAATAATATAGAATTGTTAGATCATCCAGCATGTTCTCCGGACCTCAATCCCATTGAAAATCTTTGGGGATTGATGGCAACACAAGTGTTCAAGGATGGAACCCAGTATAATTCGATAAAAGAACTTTCTGATTCAGTACATGGGATAAAATTCCTTTGCAACTGATAAAAAGAACTTAGTCGCAAGCCTACCGAAGAGAATTGTTGAAGTAATTCGTAATAATGGAGGCTATACTAAATACTGAAACCCTTTTTAGTAATTTATAATTGCCTTTTGTTAGATAAATTATCAGTTGTCTTATCATTTTGACCAGGTGAAAATGTTTGTTTTTTAAAACATAATTATTAGATGAGGGTTAAGGTTTCGAATGAAGCATATTTCATTTTTATCCATATTTTCCCTTTTGGCAATGGTTGTGTATGTTTATCACGGTGTGGGGCTCTTAGTCTCCTCATTACTGGAAATATTTTAATAGCAAATAAAATAGATTGAGAGCTAAGAAATGTGAGTTTATGAGTGATTTGGGGGCTATCCTTGTATAGATTTTTGTCACATTTCTACATACACTAATAAGTTTTTATGTTTTAACTAATTAAAAAAATATTTTGCGTACAAATAAAAGCAACACACAATAAGATAGGCGATATAAGTTAGTCTCAATTCAAATAAAAACAACCTATGTGTAGATACTTCATTTCTCACTTATGAAATTGCTTATGTTATCTTCATTATGTTGATAAAACTTGCGGAAACGCTCTGTTTTGCGGTTGTTATAAAAGTGGAATGGATATTAAAATTTCGTTCCGTTTTAATCTTCTCGTTTTTTTTAATTTCCCCCTCCAAAACGAATTATATTCAACAATCATACTTTATATACGTAAAATAAACGAAAGATTTTTTTGCTTAATTTTGTATTAAATTTTATCAACAAAAACAAAATAATTTATTTTTTAGACGAAAAAAGTCAATACCTTTTTGGTATATATATATATATATATATATATATATATATATATATATTTTTTTTTTTAGACGAAAAAAATCAATACCTTTTTGGTATATATATATATATATATATATATATATATATATATATATATATAAGGTCCAGCTCACCGTTCACATTGGGAATGTCGACTTTTATAGGTTTTCTGGTATGCTTACAACGAATAAACACCCCCAACTACCTCATGTTAAGGATGGACTTCGGACGGAATAGACACCACAGTTTATTTATTTTCCTCTCAAAATAACTCGTCACAGTAACTAAATTATATATAATTTTATTTTGTTACATTATTACAGTTACATAGATACCACCCAATTTGGGTCACCACTTTGACCAATTTTACACCTAGGACCAATTTTACACCTATGACCAATTTTACACCTAGATAAATATATCTATTAAACAAGCAATGTGATATCAGAAAACGCATTGTCGACTAAGAAAACCATTTACATTTGCGTAAGATAAAAAAAAATCATACTATATGTTAGTGGGAAATATCTAGACAGTTAGTAAATGTATCAATAGTATATGTACGAATGTGTACTATCGAGGTAATAACAATAAATTATGTTATACTTAAGTGGAAAAGTATTATGTAGTATTGAAAAATATGTTCAGTCAAGGAAGACGCCAAACACATATTGAAGTTTTTTTTTATTAACCTTCACCCTCCCTAAAGCATATATCACTTGGACATAAGAGTCTACTAATTGACGCCATGCTTAAGAAAGATAAAAGTGTTCGTGTATGTTGCACTTAAACTTCTGCATATCAGTACAGTTAGGCAATCAGGTAGCAGGAATGGAAAAGGGTGTTTCTAATCTAAGGAAAAAGCTATTAGACTAGAAAACTTTCAGATATTTAGGGACCTCAATAATAAAAGGGATGTGACTTTGTTGCTAAACAGGTTTGTCGGGGATATGTACATCGAGGAGGCACAAGTGCAATGAGTTCATCAGAGCACATTCCATTAAAATGTTTGTAAAACAGGCACAGGGATTCAATAGTGCGGCGATGGAACAGGGGTTGGAGCTTAGTTGACACAGTAGGGCATATTGGATTGGAGACAATTTTCCGAACCTTATCAACCAGAGAGTCTAATCGTAGAAGCACCATTTCAAATATGGCAACAATACTCGATGCATGGACGAAGTGTGGTCTTTTAGAGGTACAGGTATAAGTGGTTTTCTAGCACGATAGAGGAAGCCCACTTTTTTTGCAACCGTCCTCAGTGTATCTGCTCCAGTTCATATTTCTTGTGACTGTTAATCCGAGAAGTATGAAGGAATAATTCTCAAGTATGGACGTTATTTGTCATGGAGATCAGCAGTTTAAAATGGTTCTTTTAATTGTTAAAGAATAGCAGTTTAGTCCTACTAGCGTTATATGTAACCATCCATGCGCGCTCCTATTCCACTGCGGTCTGGGGGTCATTTTGTAAGGATTCATCTATTGTCTTGGGTTTGGGCACATCCGTCCTTCCCTCATGCATGTTATAGAGCGTTGTATCATCAGCAACTATACAAATCTTGAAACAACATAATTGAAGATAGCATTGATGAATATAATGAATTATAGTCGTCAAAGAATCGGCCCGTTGATGCAGTCCCGCATTAATGTTATGCTGCTTGAATGAATGTTCATCAATGACCCTCTTGTCTACGAAGGATATCATTATATTTAATATTCGTGCAGTTATACCATAGGATAAAATTTTCATAAGCAGCCATCCGTGCCAGAATTTGTCACAGGTCATGTATAAATAGAAGATTACAGCCCTGGCTTCACTAGCTTGTCCAGTGCATGGTATATACGTTCAGAGATGGCAATTAGAACGACCTTGCCTTAATCAGTATTGTTTGTTAGTAAGAAGATAAGCTTTTGCAAGGAGTTGGACAAGTGATTGATTTATTAACGTCTCAAAAATTTTAGCCAAAAAGGGAGGAGACTGATAGTGCGATAATTGAAAGGGTTGCTCCTTTTGTAAGAGTTGTTATATACTGGTACAACAGAGGCAATATTCCAGCTATCGGAGAAGCAAGATAAAGCAAGGTATTTGTTGTACCGTTTGGAAAGTACGGGGACTAACTCAGCTGGGAATTTCTTGATTAGTATAGAAGGGATAAGGTCAGGCCCACAGTCATTGGAAGTGTCTAAGTTTTTTTATGATAATTACAGACATTAAGGAAAGTGATTTCACATCACTTATTTGGGAGGAAGTTGTTTGTTGGCTCTAGGGTGGGGTCGGTTTGTAGTTTCCGTGCATGCAACCTTCTGGCTTTTGGATAGTGGAGGAAATACTGATTGGTCTTAATTCACTATATGATTATCATTTATTCAGAAATCACTAGTTCCTACCTTCTGAGATTCTATGTGTTCCCTGGTTATTTCCGCATGCCTTTTTTGATGTGGCTATTTCTATGTTACTGATGTCTAGCATCTATAAATGTTTGCCTATCAGTACTTGATTCATAACGTACGAACTGTGCATGCTGTTTGTGTGCAATGGCATCATTCAGACGTCTCATTGGCATACAGTTCAGCCGGGAGAGAAAAGATTCTTGTATATGGAGAATCTCTTATATGTTCTCTAATGGCTTTCAAATCAGCCCTTTTGTACTAACTTGTCATTTTAGCTATGACTCCTCACATTAGGGTTGAGATTAAAGTTCGATATCTACTGATACCACTAGGTGGTCTGCGTTTCTGAGTGAACTGTGAGCATTAGTTACACAATACTCAGAGAATAGGTCTAGAAGTGGAGCTTGGTTGTAGTCACTATCTGGGGGGCATTACTGTCTATGTGAGGGAATGGGCTATAGAGATGCTCTATATAGAGCATCAAGCTGATTCTGCTCAACCTGATAAACCAAGTTATTTTAATGGTGAACATTGTGATCACCAACCACGTGTATTTGAGCGTTACTATCTAAGGATTGTAGTAAAATATACATTGATTTAACCCGATTACAAGAAATGAATATAGAGACATCGGAACAAAAATACACAATTGTCAGCCCAAACGTGTGAGACCTTCCAAAATGCATAAAATTGGGTTGAAATCAATGTTTTGTTTCAAAAGTGTTTCCGATAGTTGGCTATTCTATACAGGTTGTGGAAAGGACAGATTTTAGTGGGTAGCTGTTCTGTACACATTCGTGTCTTTATAATGTTTCAGGCAAAGAGCAAAAGATTTTTCTCGTGTTGACACAGATATTTTATGAGCTTGGATGCCAAAATGTTCAGTATTTCTTGAGCAATTCTGGTTTCTGATTGGTTAATAGCAGAACGTTGTTATATTTGATCTGGCAGTTCATATCGGCAGCATATAAAAATTTAATCTCACACATTTCAAGGATAATACCCCTTACTACATATGAAAATATTGCAACCCTCCTATTTTTTATATAATGGAAAAAATATTTAAGTTCATATTTAATTCTGCTCATATATATATATATATATATATATATATATATATATATATATATATATATATATATATATTACGTACAAATAATTGAATTCATGCAAAAATTATCGCAAACAGAAACAAATAAATCACATCTGCACAAAAATCGCGATATCCAGCAGTAGCACGAGATTTAAAAGTGGTAGTGTTTAGGCTTCTTTCGATGGGGCCCCGATTTCGAATCTTGCTGGAATCAGCCACTCTAATGAGTCGTAGGGTTAACAAATTTAGGGTTAACAAATTAATAAAAAGGACAATTATTCCCACTCGCATTTAAGTAAAAATTCACTTAACTATATATAATTGAATTCATTCCAAAAGTATCGCAAACAAAACAAACAAATAATATATATATATATATATATATATATATATATATATATATATATATATATATATAAAGTTATAGCGCGATTTCTGATGCGGATGTTCATTCCGTACTTAGCGTCATGTTAAGGGATCTTAGATGCATAATCCTAACAAAAAGAATAAACCTGAAATAGCATCTACTTCATCAATTTATGGGCTTATAATAGATTATAAACATGCTTCCTAGAGCTTCTCCTCAGAAAACCCCGCTTATAACGATATAATGCCATTCAATTACCACAGAAGACGAGCTTTCCTCTATCTTTCTCGTGCTTTTTCTTAAGATGATGCATTCGTTTCCTGAGTTAATCGAATTGAATTGTTTGTTGCTCATGTTTTATGCGCTCCTTAAGTTTAGAGAATGAAAAGGCGATGTGAATTCCTTAACATCTTCCATGATAAAGATATAAAATCGTACACTGCTTTACGTTATTCGATTTAGAAGATACGCTAAAGCAATACATCGATCTAAACGAGTGGTAACACTTTTATCGATCAAATGAATTTACAAATTGTATGTCATAATCGTTTAATTGTTTACTTCATTTTAAGTTTAGAGTACTTGTGACGATTCTTGAAGATAATGAAAAAGACAAAACTGAAAGAAAAAGAAAATAAAAATGAAAAATAATTTAGTGAAAGGCTTTTAAAAACCATGTCATTTGAGGTGCAAAATTCTAGATAGATTACACCATAACGTTTTTCTTTAGAGGCAATTTTGAATGAGGATTATAATTTAGATTCATATTAGATTAAATGATAATTTAGATTCATATTAGATTCAAGTAATTAGCATAATGTAAGTGCATTGTAAGCTCTATCCTAGGACAAAATGCAGAACTAAAATCCTGAATAATGGCGGAGTTTATACTGTTATAAATGGCGTCCATAAGTAATACACCTGTTCTTCATTACTCAGCTAAGGAGTATCGAAACTGATAAAAGTTATTAGTATTTCCCTACATAGAAACCACTTAAAAGCATGCATTTTCGATCGTTTACTGTAGCGTTAAGTTCCTTGTTTTGTAGATCACATATGGTTGAATTATATTTTATAACCTGTCTTCAGAAACCAAAATTGCATCATTTCGGAGACAAATTTATTTTCAAATACTACGTCATGGCTAGGAAGATGTCAAAGTCAGAGGGTGCTAGGTTAGGAATGAATAGGATGGGAGATGGTTTCATAGCAACACCACCGTGCTTTTGACTTGGCAATCCTATGGTGGATGAGTGTTGTCATGTAAAGAAGGGGGTTCGCTGATCTTGATTGTGCAAATGAATTCGATATCTTCTCTATATTTCCTCCAAAGTAAGGGATAATGGTACAATTTGCCAGGAATTCTGTCATTTTTACTACGACCTGGTTCTAGAAGAATGTGAGCACGACCTGATCAGAGGAAAGTCATTATGTAGCCTACTGTGACGCGGATGATTCTCAGTGAATCTATAGCATTGCCTGGTCATTAACTTCTAGAATATTGTAGAAAACAGAGTTGTATTCCTGTATAATCAGCCGTTTTAAAAGAAATTGACACATTTCTTTCTAAAATTCTCCAAATGTATCACCGAATACCTCGCATTCTAGTTTATGAAAAGATATCAGCAACCCGGGAATATATATTGCAGAAACCTTATACGTATGGAAATGGCGAGGAATAGTAGCTTTTAGAGAATATTTTCTGAAATGTACGAATTCAGAATGTATGCGTTTTACAAGGACATATGATGACGCATCATTACTAGGTGTATCAGAATTTTTGTGGGAATTTTTGGCACCCGTAACACGAAACTGCGAATAAAATTTTAAAAAATCTCGTACTTTCTCATTTAAAAGTGGGTTGTATTTTGCTTTCTGGATTATACTTCCAAAATAAACTATTAAAGTTGTATAAAACGTAATAGCAATATTATTTTTTATTTTTTAAAAAACAGTAATGAAATTAATTGAATTTTACGAATTCAGTATTTTTTAATTTTTAAACTTTAAAAATCAAACCAAATTATTCTATTGATTCTATGTTTACGATATTTTCAGGGTCAGTGTGAAATTTAATGCTCGTTCCAATAAACCAAATATAATATTTTAGACAAACGTTTTTTTTTAATTCACGCCCCCCCCATTTTGAAATATTTATTAAAAAGTAAATAATTAATTTACTTGCCAAAGTTTTATATATTACAAATTGAAGATAAAATATCAATAAATAATATATTCAAATTTAAAACAAAAAAGAGGTGTTTTTTTTAGAAATTTACCTGTAAAGTCCGAAGTTTTTTAAAAACACGTTTTTTTTGTTTTTTTTTTTAATAAAACCTCTCTCCTAGCTCTTTTAATTGAAAAAAAAATAGTGTTTGAATTACATTTTTCGAGTAGTAGTAAGCTTGGAAAGACATGGGGTCGAATTAATTCACGGCCCTATTTTGAAATGTCTATTGAAAAGTAAATAATTAATTTACTCACCAAAGTTTTATATATCACAAATTGAAGATGAACGATCAATAAATAATATATTCAAATTTAAAACAAAAAAAAGTGTTTTTTAGGAATTTACCTATAAAGTCCGAAGTTTAAAACCTTTTGTTTTTAAAATCACCTTGTTTTTTTTTGTTTTTTTTAATGAAACCTTGGTCCTTGCTCCTTTAATTGAAAAAGATAGGGATTGAACTACATTTTGCGAGTAGTTATAAGCTTGGGAAGACAGGGGGTCAATTTATTCAATATTTTTCACGAAGTTTCTGACACACCTACATCATTTAATATGCGCCTTTTTATTTCATGTGGCGTGAATATTTTCAAATACAAAACAACGACACGCAGTAGGTTCCATTCCACTTCTTACTCAGCTAAACTACCTGTTAATCAGAAACACCGATTAATACAGAGTTACAATTTGCTGACAGACTTATAGACATATACTATTTGACATGCTAAAATTTAGATCGCCATGACAACTGGAAACGCATCAGACCAATTATTATTGAGTGCCCCTCGTACATTTGTAAATACTGTTCTTTATTTTTATTTTTTAAGGAAGTACTGATATAAATGATTAAAATGGGTTACGAAAAGGGGTAAGATTGATGCTATATACAGTTTAATATGCTTTGGAGACTTTGAATCGAGGCAAACTTTAAAAATGTCTATCGTTACGTAACAATGTAAGGTTTCAGATTATTTCCCTTATCTCAGCCAAGTTTAATTCATAGATTGATGGGCGATATCTTAAGGTGACACTGGCATTTTTAAAAGCATATCAAAAACTCAGCTTTCTTCTATTATAAGTAACTTAAACTTTAAGCTATACTAGCAAACAAATAACTGCAGTAAATTGTAAGATTGTAAGGTATGAAATGGGCATATATATTCTTTTTACATAGAAGTCACCACTTATCAAGGGCTGGAGGCCACTCGAGGATAAGGGTTTTTGAATGTACAGTAATCAATTGGGATACTATTGTAGTAATCATGAGTAATGATAATTTGGGAAATTCGATTATTTGTGTGGGCGGTTCATCAAGAATTGGTTTATGTTGGACAAAGTTATAGTCGGCTTGGAAACAAGCTAACGAAGGAGAGTTCGACAGGCGTGAAGTTCATGTAATCTACGTTTTGATTTAGGCACAGATGAATAGTGAGGAAAATTATTGACCGCGGTGTCAGCTTGACGGGTGTTTTTTGTGAATAATTGGAGAGGAGGGACCAGAGATTGGAGCGCAGACAAGCACTTTACATGAAAACAACGATAAAGCAAAAAAAGGATTGCACTGTGTTTTCTGTGAGAAAGAGGTGGCAGGGAAAAGAAAAGGGTATCCTCAACTAAACTACGAAGTCTATTTTGTACTCTCTCAAGGCAGGATAAAGTATTCTAGTAGCTCCTGTCAATCTGTGACAGCAGTACTCCATCATTGGACATAGTTTTCTTTTATATAGGTAGAGGATTGCATCAGCAGAGAGATATCTACTAGAGCGGTAGAAAGACCCCACCATTTTTCCAGCGTCCTTGGCAATATATTTGATGTACGTGTTCCATTTCCAGATCAAGAGTAAAGGTCAAGACCAGAAGCTTGCTGAAACATGAAGCCTCCATAAGAGGAAATCCATTCATTTTAACTGATGCCAGATGGGGATCAGAGCATTGATGATGTAAAGATAGAGGCTTGGTTTTTGATACATTAAAAGTTACCAGACACGTCTTGCTTCATTGTACCACGCGCTCCATATCAGAAGAGAAAGAATCAAAGAAAACTTGGTCATTTACAACCTTTGATGTGTTGTCATAGGTGTTAGTTTCATCAGTATAAATGTCAAGGAATAATCTAAGTATGTTTTTTTAGGATATCATTGATGTAGATCCGGAAGAAAATTGGGCCTAGGACAGACGCCTGGAAGACTCCAGCATTAATACTCTGAGCTTCTGATTCCTGTCCATCAACCACTACTCTTATGAACCTATCAGAGAGAAATGATTTAATAATTGAGAAAACATTTCTAGCTATACCGTAACTTGAAACTGTGTGCAACAGGCCTTTATTCCATACTCTATCAAAGTACGTTGTTATGTCAAGAGCAATTGCCTTACAAAGGAAGCCTTTGTCGAGAAATTCACTAATCCTATGATGTATAATCGTTAGAACATCCCTTGTGGATCCAGCAGAACGGAACCATATTACATGTCGCTAAGAAGGTTATTTCTGCTCAGCTGAGTTACTATTTCTTTATTTAATATGGATTCCAGCAATTACTCATGATACACACGAGACGTTATGGTCTGTACTGAGATGGAGAAGATTTATCACCTGAATTCTTAAATAATAAGGTTTTCCAGGGTGTTGGGAAGCAATTCTCCTTAAGACAACACTTTGTAAGTATAGGGGCAAGTTCTAGTGTAAGGGTTTTATGCACATATATTTGTATGTCCCATAGCGTGTTGTCTGTAAGAGGACGTAGGGGTTGATGGTCTTGGTCGTATAGGGTAGAATTAGCTGCAAGTTCTTGGCAAAGAGTGTTGCATTTTATTTGTTATCTGATCTTCCATAGTCGGGCCCGCACCGATTGGAATATATATTATTCTTTAATTGGAATTCATTTTTGAGATGAGCATTATATATATGAAATTATTTTTATTTCGTCGTCTCTATCAATTGCGGCAACAAATAAAGATGAGAATAATAGTTCGAATAAAACTAAATTAATATATATAATGCTCATTTGAAAAATGAATTCCAATTAAGGAGTGATATATATATATATATACCAATCGGTAAGGACCCGACTATGGAAGATCAAATAATAAATAAAACGTGGATTTATAAGATCAAAGAATCCAACCTTGATCGCCCTTCGGGGCTGGTGGCGCAGTTGATAGAGACGTTGAATCTCTACGGTTCCAGATGGACATTGTCTGAAGATAGCGGTTTCAATCCTACCAAAAGCGTGGCAGAGGTTTACTTGGCCCAAAACGTGGTGAGACGACAACTACGGATCGCAGTGATGGCTGAGAATGCAGTTAGGAGATTCGAAGTTCCTATCCGTCGCGGTTAGCTTCTGACGAAGGCCAGAGGAATAGTTGGCCGAAACGTCGTGAAAAACAACAACCAATAAAGATGAAAAACAACAACTAATAAAGATGAGAATAATAGTCCGAAATAAAAATAAATTAATATATATAATGCTCATATCAAGAATGAATTTCAATTAAGGAATATATATATATGTATATATATATATATATATATATATATATCCTATTAGTTTTCTCGGTTTTCTTATAGGGTGGTAGTTAATGTAATGCAATGTATTCCTTTTACTGTTTTTTATGGGGTGAACATCTTTACTTAATGTAATGCCATTCATGCAGATATTCTACTTGATTTATACTTGTTTAATATTTGCGTAAAGCGCAGACCTCTTTCTGTATATGTTTATGTATTCGTATCTGCATATATTTCTTTAAAAGAATTTCGTACCAAACCCCTTTGTCGGTTTTAAATTCACAGACATGCAACTTAATGTATAGGGTATTTGAACCCATCCAACACTTTATTATTGACTTTTAGCCAGGTAAAATTGGTACAAAATTATGGAAATTATAAAAAATTGAATTTTCCAAGTTAATGTAAGACGACGGCATTACAAATATTCATGGGAAACGTAATAGCTATTGGCTCATGTTAAACTTTTTTAGCCTCGAAGCATACATGTCTTCATGTGTAAGATGGCCCAAGCATGAAAAAGTAAACTATAAATTACACGTTTCATGTTTAACTTTTTAGCCTCAAACATACGTGTTTTTATAGGTAAGGCATTAACGTCACAGAAAAAAGTAAACTATAAGTTTAACGTGTCATGTTTAAAGTTCAGCCTCGAAACACACATGCCTTCACAGGTAAGGCGTTAACGTCACAGAAAAAGTAAACTATAAGTTAAACGTTTCATGTTTAACTTTTTAGCCTCGAAACATACATGTCTTCATAGGTAAGGAATTAACGTCACAGAAAAAGTAAACTATAATTTAAACGTTTCATGTTTAGCTTTTTTGCCTCGAAACATACCTGTCTTTATAGGTAAGGCATTAAAGTTACAGGACAAAATAAACTACAAGTTAAACGTTTCATGTTTAACTTTTTAGCCTCGAAACATACATATGTTCATAGGAAAGGCATTAAAGTTACAGGACAAAATAAACTATAAGTTAAACGTTTCATGTTTAACATTTTGCCTCGAAACATACATATGTTCATAGGTAAGGCATTAACGTTACAGGAAAAAATAAAGTATGAGTTAAACGTTTCATGTTTAACTTTTTAGCCTCGAAACATACATATGTTCATAGGTAAGGCATTAACGTTACAGGAAAAAGTAAGCTATAAGTTAAATGTTTCATGTTTCAACAGATCATATATTACGCGTTCTTTAGGACTGGAAAATGCTGGGCGGCCCACTAGTCTCTCTCTCTCTCTCTCTCTCTCTCTCTCTCTATATATATATATATATATATATATATATATAAGAGTGTAGCCAGCAGCGATTGATGTTTTTTCAAAACGTTTATCATTTTTAAGTGGTTTTAGATACATTATTCAGGCGTTTCCAGCCTTGTTTATCTCTTCTCGTATATTTTTAGTTAAAGTTTTTTAGTTAAAAGTTAGTTGGAAAACATTGTAGTTCTGTTAGCACGACGGTGCTTTTGAAAAAAATGCCAATATGAAAGCTAATATCTCCAGTAGGCTAGGTTAAGAGATCGATCGGTCACTGTTATGTTCATTTGGTAGGCGTGGATTATTAAGTCCGTTCGGTGAATATTTTTATGAGTTTTTTTTTCACCCCTTTTGATATGTGCGTGCCAGTGCGTGCGTACGTGGGTGTTAGGGCGAGAGTTGTGTGTGGAGTGTGTGTGTGTATGCATGTGACATTAAGGTCTGCGAAATGTGTGCGTGTTTGTGCGTATAAGATGGAAAAAGACGGATACAGGTAGAGGACCTAGTTAGGTATACGAGAGCGTGTTTATAATCATCCACATACGGTACTGTTTCGCTGAATTACATCTCATTCGTGCGGCTGGACTTGCAACTAGCTCAAACAATGACTGAAACTCGACCATGCAGAAGAGAGTAAGCGCTTCTCCCTATTACGCTATTTGAATGCTGCTGAGATGGATATGCAAAATCACAATGCTATTAACATTGTCCAAACGTCGAAATAGCATGACATATATTTGGATCATTTTCCAACACACACTAATTAAAGGTAAGTTATTTCAAGTATGCATTCGGTCGATTACTAGAACGATTTCGTTCACATCAAGGATCATTAAAAAGCGTAAATGTTTTCTTTTTAAATCTTTATGATCGCTAGAAATCTGCTTAACCTTTCAATACTAAACCATTAAGCATTGGATAATGTACATTAAATGTCCATAGAATACATTCAAAATGCGACACGTTTGGAATGATGTCTCATATAGAATTCATCGGTTTCAACATCAAAAGGGATTTCAAATCATGTGCAGTTGTTGAAAGATAATCAACAAAGAAAATAAAAGAATTTTCATTTAAATGTTTACATCTTTGCACTGATGGAGAGTAAATTAACAATTGAAACAACCACGTGAAAGACTTACATGCAATTAAAAATAAAAAAAAAATGCAATATGAAATATAAGATCGTTTATATATATATATATATATATATATATATATATGTGTGTGTGTGTGTATGTATATATATATATGTGTGTGCGTATATATATGTGTATGTATGCACGTATGTGTGTATGTTTTTGTAAAGAAATGGCCGCGTGACACACGCACGCACTCACAGCACACACACACTCAGATCTAATATAATACCGATTCCCCAAAGAAAGCAAATGACTAGAAACAAAGTACACTATTCTTCCAACATTCAATGAAAAGCAAATTTCACTAGACTTGGGCAATTTTAATCAATGTATATGTATATATATATATATATATATATATATATATATATATATATATATATATGTGTGTGTGTGTGTGTGTACGTGTGTGTCTGTGCGCACGTATGTGTATATGCTTGTATATGTATATATAAATGTATATATATGCGCGTGTATATATGTGTATATCTACTGCTTTTATAATATATTAATCATTGATTGTCTATATATATATATATATATATATATATATGTATATATATATATATATATGAATGTATATACACGTGTGTGTGTGCATATGTGCATGTATACTTGTATTGTACGAAACTGCGTCCCCTATATAGCTCTATTTCTCTCTAACACGCAAGGACGCACGCGCATATACGAAAGAAGAAATAACAGATTTTAACCTCTGCACACGCATACACACATGCAAGACGAAAGCTTCGCCCTTAAACACGTGCAAGCACACTTACAATTTAAAAAAATGGAGAAAAAAAACTGATAAAAATATTAACCAAAAAACTTTAGACTCTTAACCCACCATATGGATTAACCCTCCCCTATTGAACTCTTAACCTGTTCCACTGGTGACATCAAGTTTTATATAGGGAGTTTTTTTCAAAAGAACAGTCGTGCTTACATGATTAAAATGTTTTCAAAAATGTAATTCAATAAACTGTTTACTAAACATTCTTTTTATATATCATTCCTTAATTGGAATTCATTTTGGAGAAGAGCATTATGTTTATTAATTTAATTTTATTTTGGACTATTATTCTCATCTTTTTTAATTGTTGTTTTTCATATTTTATTGGTTTCCTTATTCACAACGCTTCGGCAAACTATTCCTCTGCCCTTCGTCAGGTGGTAATCGCGACAGATAGGAACTTTGAACCTCCTGTTGTCGTCTCACCACGTTTTTGCCAAGTAAACCTCTGGCACGCTTTGGGTTGGATTTAAACCGCTATCCTCAGACAATGTTCATCTGGAACTGTAGAGATTCAACGTCTCTATCAACTGCACCAGGGGCCCCGAAGGGCGATCAAGGTTGGATTCTTTGATCTTATAAATCCACGTTTTATTTATTATAGTATATTCCATAGTCGGGTCCGTACCGATTGGTATGTATATTATTCCTTAATTGAAATTTATTTTTGAGATGAGCATAAACAACAACCAATAAAATATGAAAAACAACTAAAAAAGATGAGAATAATAGTCTAAAAAAATAAATACATAAACATTCTTTTTACTAAAAAAAAATCTCTAGAAGACAGCTAAGCAAGGCTAGAAACGCGTTATGAAAATAGTTACAATGTATTTAAAAATGATAAAGTCTAAAAAAACGATAATCCTTACTGGCTATACTCTTTTAAATATACATTTTTTTCCTTGAACCACACGACAATTACTTTATGTATATATATATATATATATATATATATATATATATATATATATATATATATATATATAAACATTCTTATATTTCATATTGCATTTTCCTTATTTTCAATTTCATGTATTTTACGTATCTGTTTCGATTGTCATTTACTTTTCATCAGTGGAAAGGAGAAAACATTTTAATTAAACTCCTTTTTTGTTCGTAGATTATCTTTTAACAACTGCACAGGATTTGAAATCCTTTTTGATATTGCAACCGATGAACTACATGTGAGACGTCATTCCGAATGTGTCGCATTTTGAATGTGGTCTATCGACATTTGATGCCCATTATCCAATGCTTAATGGTTTAGATCTAAAGAGTAAAGCAGGTTTTTAGCGATCATAAAGATTTAAAAAAGAAAACATTAACGCTTCTCAATGATATTTTATGTGAATAGAATCGTCCTAGTTTTTGATCAAATGCATATTTGAAATAAATTACCGTTAATTAATGTGTGTTGAAAAATTATCTGAATATATGTGATGCCATTTCGACATTTACACAATGTTAATGACATAATAATTTCACATACTCATCTCAGCAGCATTCAAATAGCTTTATGGTGAAAAGTGCCAACTGCCGTCTGCGCAGTCGAGTTTCAATCATTTCTTAAGCTAGTTGTTAGTCTAGCTGTACTGTTGAGATGTGACACAGCGAACCAGTCTAGTACACCTTATCTTGAGTGAGCATATTGAGGAAAGAAATAACAAACTTTTGCGTAGTATAATAAATAATGTTGTTTGTGTAATAAAATGGAACTTACGTTGTTTGGGCAATGTTTATCATATTGTAATTTCGTATAAACATCTTAGCTACAGCTGAATAGCGTAACAGTCTAGTTTGAATCCTTGCTTTATGTAGTTGCTAATCTAGCTGTATTGATGACCTGTAATGCAGGGGCACAGTATTGTATGTTGATTACTTTATATATATATATATATATATATATATATATATATATATATATATATATATATATTTATAAAGAAGTGAACCATCGCGTAAATTCAATCGACTAAAATAAGATGGAAAACGGGGTGAGGAAAAGGAAAAAAAAAGGGGCAAGTTATATGTAACACATGTACAATTAAATAAAATAAATAAGTCGATTAAAAACAAGATCGTTAAAATACACTCGAAGCGCTTTTCGTTCAGACTAACATTTTCAAGGGTCATAAGTCTGAAAATTATTTTTTTTTTTTAGAATATTTGGTGGTGGTATGGAGTAAGAGCGGAGAGGAGGTAAAAAAAAAAAAACAAACTAACTACCCAAATAATTCTAATTGAAGCTGGAGGTTTCTCGGTTTGCACAAAGTAGGGGGGCGTGCAATGATGGCAAGTGCTTCGAGGACAGACAGGTGGAACTTTGTGCGTCCTCGGTACAAAACAGAAAAACACTCCGGAGAGAAAACAAGACCGCACTCCTTTTTATCGACCAAGTGTTGGCCGATGGACGATTCTATCAGTTGAGATTTTCAGGTGGTAGGTTGATGATCTCGGATGAAACGGGGAACATGTTGGGCGATTCTGACCTGAAGACGCTGGGTCGTCTTGCCTATATAGACGGCACCACACCGACATTGAAATTTATAAATAATATTACTTGTTTGAGAGATAGGCAAGACATCCTTACGAAATGGGGGAAAGGCGGTTTTTGTGGAAAAAGCAATACGGAGCGATAGAGCACCAAAATTAGAAGACACTAGAGAGGAAATCTTATCGCCAATAAGTTGGCCTTCAGGTCCAATTCAGGGTAACTTAAGGTATACCGGAAATCTACATGGACCGTATTTTGGTAGCTCAGAAAAGGATTGAATTTTCTTATTAATAACTAAGTTAACTAATGGAGGTGGATATCCATTCATAATAAAATCCTTTTAATGTTTTCAATTTCCACATCAATAAAAGGTGGGGAACAAATAGCAAGTGCCCGATGGGTTAGGTTTCTAATAAGATTAAGTTTCCTGGTTGTGGGTGCAAAGGAATCCCAACTGAGATAAAGACCAGTGAAAGTGGGTTTTCTATAAATAGATGTCATAAAGGAAAGCCCACGTTTATAAACTAACACATCAAGGAAAGGAAGGTAGTTATCTTTTTCCATCTCCATCGTAAATTTGAGGGAAGGGTGTAAATTATTTAATAAGTGAAAAAAGGACACAGCTTCATCATGAGTAGCGAAACAAGAAAAAGTGTCGTCAACATAACGCATGTAAAATGCTGGTCTAGGGCACTTCTCAAACAACATCTGTTCTAAAAAGCCCACATAAATATTGGCCAAAGTTGGGCCAAGGGGGAATCCCATAGATATACCGTCGAACTGGCGATACATCACATCGCTGAAACTAAAGGAAACTGACTTCGTAGCAAGCAACTTCGGGTGTACTTTAACGATCTTGTTTATAATCGACTTATTTATTTTATTTAATTGTACATGTGTTACATGTAACTTGCCCCATTTTTTTTCCTTTTCCTCACCCCGTTTTCCATCTTATTTTAGTTGATTGAATTTACGCGATGGTTCACTTCTTTATAATTATTCTAAAATTTTGCCAATCGAATAAAGTTATATAAATATATATATATATATATATATATATATATATATTTCTGCTTGTGTGGGTCTGTGTGGGTCTGTGTATTTTGCCACGGGAGTTACCAGTAGCTGTCACATATATATCATTGCACACCCAATACATAAGTAATCACTTATAGATTATATGTGTAAGTTATGCAAAATGAAATATGTACACAGCATAAATCGTAAACCATATACCGTGTCAAATATTCACAAATAATTCACGTAACATATTGTAAAAAAATGTAAGTATTTCGCTTGAAAATCTATTTCTGTATATTATACAGATTAATTAATATTTATATATGTTGTCTGCTGTTTGATATCCCATAATTTGAATATATATGTCAATTCCATGCTCATTAGATTTAATGCAGCTGAGTTGTTGAATTAAAGGGTAAGTTATCTCGGATATATAATGTCCCTTACGCTGCGTGTCTCTTACAGTGTCTCATAATTTGATATTGTTATTCGTATGCAAGTGTGGCTTAAAGTCCATGATGCCTATGATAGAAACCTTAGCTTTAGATTTGCATTTTCACAAATGCAGTGGTTCTTATAGATAGCGCTTATCAGTCTGTGAAGAAAACTTGGTAGAGATAGAGGAAAACTCAGAAACCTAATATAATCTTGAAAATATACACATTTGACAACTCGATACGAAATCTCCAAGGTATGTGAAACCGTATACAGCAGCAATCAGCGTCTTTTTATCAATATATTGGAAAAATATTTATCAGTACGTACTTTAATAATACACTTATCACGAAACGTACAACGAGCAATTTTCATAAAGGTACGAGGAATATTCAATAACTAATTTGTCTGATGAGTTTCAATTTGTCTGGTTGAGCTAACTTTTGGCATGTTAAATTATATATATATATATATATTATATATATATATATATATATATATATATATTCTGATACCCCTGTTCGCAAATTACAACTCTGTATTAATCGGTGTTTCGTATTTACAGTGTATTAAATAAGTAAGGAGTGAAATGGAACTTTTAAACCGTATCCAGAGTTCGAGTATAGAAGATTTTCCTAAACACCCACTTCCAGGACATATATATATATATATATATATATATATATATATATATATATATATATATATATATATATATATATAAACATTCTTATATTTCATATTGCATTTTCCTTATTTTCAATTTCATGTATTTTACGTGTCTGTTTCGATTATCATTTACTTTCATCAGTGCAAAGGAGAAAACATTTCAATTAAACTCCTTTTTTGTTCGTTGGTTATCTTTTAACAACTGCACAGGATTTGAAATCCCTTTTGATATTGCAACCGATGAACTAGATGTGAGACGTCATTCCAAATGTGTCGCATTTTGAATGTGGTCTATCGACATTTGATGTCCATTATCCAATGCTTAATAGTTTAGTTCTAAAAAGTAAAGCAGGTTTTTAGCGATCATAAAGATTTAAAAAAAAAAACATTAACATTTCTCAATGATATTTAATGTGAATGGAGTCGTTCTAGTTTTTGATCAAATGCATATTTGAAATAAATTACCGTTAATTAATGTGTGTTGAAAAATTATCTGAATATATGTGATGCCATTTCGACATTTACACAATGTTAATGACATTATAATTTCACATACTCATCTCAGCAGCATTCAAATAGCTTTATGGTGAAAAGTGCCGACTGCCGTCTGCACAGTCGAGTTTCAATCCTTTCTTAAGCTAGTTGTTAGTCTAGCTGCACTGCTGAGTGTGAAACAGCGAACCAGTCTAGTACATCTTATGTTGGGTGTAGCATATTGAGGAAAGAAATAACAAACTTTTGCGTAGTATAATAAATAATGTTGTTTGTGTAATAAAATGGAACTTACGTTGTTTGGGCAATGTTTATCATATTGTAATTTCGTATAAACATCTTAGCTACAGCTACATAGCGTAACAGTCTAGTTTGAATCCTGGCTTTATGTAGTTGCTAATCTAGCCGTATTGATGAACTGTAATGCAGTGACACAGTATTGTATGTTGATTACTTTATATATGTATATATATATATATATATATATATATATATATATATATATATATATATATATATATTTGTCTGTGTGTGTCTGTGTGTTTTGCCGCGGGAATTACCAGTAGCTGTCACATATATATCATTGAACACCCAATTCATAAGTAATCACTTATAGATTATATGTGTAAGTTATGCAAAATGAAATATGTACACAGCATAAATTGTACACCATATACCGTGTCAAATACTCACAAATAATTCACATTACATATTGTAATAAAATGTATGTATTTCGCTTGAAAATTTATTTCTGTATATTTAACAGATTAATTAATATTTATATATGTTATCTGCAGTTTGATATACGATAATATGAATATATATGTCAATTCCATGGTCATTAGTTTTAGTGCAGAAGAGTTGTTGAATTACAGGGTAAGTTCTCTCGGATATATAATGTCCCTTAGGCTTCGAGTCTCTTACAGTGTCTCATAATTTGATATTGTTATTCGTATGCACGTGTGGCTTAAAGTCCATGATGCCTATGATAGAAACCTTAGCTTTAGATTTGCATTTTCACAAATTCAGTGGTTCTTATAGATAGCGCTTATCAGTCTGTGAAGTAAACTTGGTAGAGATAGAGGAAAACTCAGAAACCTAATATAATCTTGGATGACTCGATACGAAATCTCCAAGGTATGTGAAACCGTATACATCAGCAATCAGAACCTTTTTATCAATATATTGGAAACATTTATCAGTACGTACTTTAATAATATACTTACACGAAACGTACAACGAGCAATTTTCATAAAGGTACGAGGAATATTAAATAATTATTTGTCTGCTGCGTTTCAATATGTCTGGTTGAGCTAACTTTTAGCATGTTAAATTATATATATGTATATATATATATATATATATGCATGTAAATATATGCTGATACGCCTGTTCGCAAATTACAACTCTGTATTAATCGGTGTTTCTTATTTACAGTGTATTAAATAAGTAAGGAGTGAAATGGAACGTGTTGCGTGTCGAGCCGTGATATAATTTCTATATATATATATATGGATCTACTGATCTCATTCATATCGTGCTGCATTTCACGTGCTAACTGAAAAAGTCGATATGCCTTGAAGTGTGTAAAAAAGTCGTAATTTTTACAAAAACAACTATTAATATATTCTAGTATTGGTAAGGATCATAATATATACACAGCGAACATACATATAAAATTTTTGTTACTTGCTATAGAGAGTGTTTTTGACGCATGGCATAAGTTGTTCACATTTAAACCGTATCCAGAGTTCGAGTATAGAAGATTTTCCTAAACACCCACTTCCAGGTCACGAAAAAAATATGTTATTGTATAGCGTATATATATATATATATATATATATATATATATACATATATACATATATACATATATATATATACATATATATATACATATATATATATATATATATATATATATATATATATATCGGAAAAGTAAAATAAACAACCAAAATAAGTATATAAAGGTTATTATATGTGTATGTATATATATGCACACACACACATATATATATATGTATAATATATATATATATATATATATATATATATAAATAATTATTGTTTTTTTCCTTTTCTATGAAGTACCTTCCATGAGTTTATTTTGTATGCGCACTTTTATTGATAGTACACA
>NC_136512.1:58228600-58338600 GCF_053919585.1 Euprymna scolopes | reverse complement strand
GATAAGACTTCTCAACGGTTCTTCTGGTCTTAGCTTGTATAAAAGTATCAACTTTAATAAAAATCGGACTTCTTTCTTTAATTGAATTTTTCGATTATCGATTTTGAATACTTATGAGGCGCATTCCGATACAAAATCTACGTAATACTACTCTGAGACTAATCAATTAGCATCGTATGTAGTCTAAAAAATCTCGACGCAGGTGTTTCCTAGTCCATGGGTAACACACACACTTAGTTCCTTTTATATAGTACTAGCGAGGGTACCCGGCGTTGCCCGAGTGTTTGGGGGGGGTTAAAAAAGTAAGTATGAGGATCGAACCCGAACCGTTGAGGCAAAGTTGTGAAAAAAAAAGTGCGACGTTAACCATTGCCCCAACGCGACATGCTTACGGAAACACTTTTTAATTTATTTAATTAGTTGGATCTAGCAGGTGCTCATTTTAATGAGTTAATGAGGTCAGTTTGACTGCGGGATTTCATTTATTGCTTAACGCTTTATTCCTCGCCCCCAAGATGTTGTAGGAAAAAAGACTAACGCAAGCGACAAATATTGAATATTTATCTTCCTGAAATCGAGCAAATAAAATAGACAGGCGAGCTTCGTTGTTAAGTGTGAGATATTAGGATTTGTATGTGATGTAAAAAGTTTTAAAAAGTTGTGAGGCGACCGACCGCTTCTCTGAAAGAAGCCTTTTGTGGACACACAGAAAAAGCGAACACACATACATACATACATTTTCGCTTTTATATTTATAGAAGATTTAAGATTATTTTTACTAATAGTAGTAGTTTTATTAGTAGCATTAGTAGTAGTATTATAATCCATTGAATTGACATAATGAATACACAATCAGTTCTAATATTAGTATTAGCTCAAAGTATCGCACAACTATACGATAATCTATGAAATACTATTTTCTTCCCATCGTCACTAAGGAGAACGAACCACACGAAAAATGTGCTGTAATTGCGGAATATATTTGTAAACAGAAAACTTCCAACTATTCATATATTGAAAAGTTGTGTTATTTGTAACACATTGGGGTTCCTGCCTGAAGATTTCTGGTTCGCATTTTCCAAACAAACTTAATATTTTCCAAGGTCAGCAAGCAGTAGGAAACATATACGATTATTAAGCACGTTCGTTCGCTCATTCAAATAGCCGTAAGGTTGTCATTTAAACAGATATAATCCGTAAATTATTGCAAGGTAAGAAAATTCACGCTGAGCTGGGAAAATGATATTAGTTTTGTTGACTTACAAAATATATCGCCCTGAGAATTATCGCATATATACATGAATCAAATTAGGATGCGTCTTGTAAACTTGGGGCGATATATATATATATATATATATATATATATATATATATATATATATATGGTAAAACTGGTAATTAGTAAAAACCTGAAGAGAGTAGTCAATACTATTGCAGAGTAAATATATGTTTTATTTTTTTTATTACCGTTTTATCTGTTTGGTTACATATGTTTCGGATGTTGGACCATGTTTACTATCCAACAATCTCGTCAGACCTTACAGAAATGGTTGTTAGTATTTGGAAGAAGTGTTTTAGAGGAAATACGATAAAAAAGGGGGTAAGAGATAATAAGGGCGAGGGAGACGGGTATCGACAATATTTAAGTTTTGAAGGTTAAAATACATTAGAATGCAGTGTGGGTGGGAGGTAGCAGATTCAGGAAGGCGTGGGTGGAAATATATGGATATAGGGGGGGAGGGGGAGAGAGGATGGCAAAGAAAAAGGGGGGCAAGGAGAGGAAGGGAGCAGTTTCATTATTTAGGTTTTAATTGCTTTTTGCTTGTTTAGCCAGGTATATGAAATAGATGAGAGAGAGGGAGACAGATAGAGAAAGGGAGAGGAAGAGAGAGAAAAAGGGTTTGTGTAGGTGTCATATGTGTTTGACAAGTAAAAGGTTCCATTTAAAATCTTAGTAGTCGCCATATATCAACTTGTTCATTTCAGATGACAATGAGTTGTTTTTAGGTAGTTAAGGATTAATACATACGTCAAAGCACGCGTAAATACGCAGTTTTCTTGTATTTCCTCTACAACACTTCTTCCAAATACTAACAAGCATTTCTGTAAGGTCTGACGAGGCTGTTGGATCGTAAACATGGTCCAACATCCGAAACATATGTAACCAAACAGATAAAACGGTAATGAAAAAATTATATATATATATATATATATATATATATATATATATATATATTCAATGTACATATAACATTAAATTCAATAACAGTTTCCTCGTTAAAACAGTTTTATTTAGGCAAATCTATGGCAAATAGATATGTCATTGAATTATCTCCCTCTCCCTCCCCCCCCCTCTCTCTCTCTCTCTCTCTCTCTCTCTCTCTTGGATTCATGTTTGGAATTAAAATGAATTTCAAATATTGTAATGCAAAAAATGTTACTCTTTGAAAATGACAATACTTTTGAAGGTAGCGTTTGAATAAAAATGATTTATCAATAAGTTGAAAATATGTATTAATAGGAATATTCAGGTTATTATTGAAATCTATATTCTTACAAATATTTTTCCTTCAACAATCGCATCTTTCTACAATAGATTGGACTCTCTTAAGCCGTCGTAGGTACCCCATCTAGTGATGGCATCACGATAAAAATACCCTTAATAGCCCTGGCGAAGAATCAAGTATTCAACTACAGACAAGATTTGAATTATACTTCAGACTCGTGTAGTGAGTTCAATCTTGATGGATAGAAAAGTTGAAATCTGTATTTATTTATTTGATTCAGGCTGGTAAACTTTATGTCACCCTTAATTGTTTACCCCTCCTCCATGGTTAAGGTGGAGAAGACTACCAGTGATAAGGGTTTTTAATAAGGAAACGGTAGAAAATGATGTATCAATTTACATTTAATTCATATACGAAAGTGACACACAATGTAACTTCGATGATTAGGGATTTGGGGAAGTGTGTATGTTTTCTTGATTTTTCTTTTCAAATTTCCACCAAGTTTTGCTTAGTGTCCACAGAGAATCACATAAGACAACTAGAATCAAATTCTTAGGAAGAATGTATCAGCTGAAGGGGTTTATCTATACATCTTTGTTTCATTATAAATTTTATTTCATTGTTTTACTTTTTTCGAGTTGTTTTACTCATAGATCAAACTTCTATTAATTTCTAATTATTCCATTTATTTACTGTTACTTCACAAAATCAAAAATGGACTTTTATTTTCGTTTAACCAATTTAATAAGATATTGAATTTTGAATTTAAATGTTCATAATTGCTTTCTAATTCGGAGTATGCCCTATTTACTTTAACATTATTAAAAATCATTCATAACAACATTCACATTATTAAAAAGTTTATTTTCCCCATTTTTTGCATTTTTATCATTTTCGGCGAAATACCATTCAGTCCGGAAATATTAATTAGTACGCGAATAAAAATCACAGAAAATTCGGATTTGTAGGTTTTAGGTCTAATACAATTTACCCAGTTGAATGTGTCGAGTTTTTTTTTCTTTTTTTGTTTTTTACAAAATGTAATTTTTTCGTAAGTATGAATCGGTAGTTTTTAAATTCCGAGGGTAACGTAATAACGTGTCAATTAACTTGAACAGCAAACTTTATGATTAAAGATGGTTGTTAAAAATTGAAATTATTTTATTAACTGAGATGAAGATTCCAAAAAAGTTTGGAACATTAGATTTAAAACAAAAATGTCTATTCGCATAAAAATGTGTTATTGTGTACCACAAATGGATAAATATCCAAAACGAAACACTGGCTATATACGTTTCGTTTAATTCGAGCTACACATAGAAGTAAAGTAAATTATTTAGAGTTAATTTAGTTAAACCATCCTTGTTTTAAATATGTTATACTAGAGCGAACAAAGATCATAATATATATAAGCACCTATAATGGGAATACTAATAAATTAGAGAAATATTAGCCACGTTTTTTAATGAGACACAGGATACAGTCAACAAAGAGAATAGCCCTACTACATTTCGAAGTAGATTTTTACTCCGTTAATGCAGCGTCACCATTCCTCCAGCGGTGGACACTTTCCTCTATTCTAGTACTAATTGATATTTCAGATATATAAACGTGCGTTATTCTAGACGATAGAACGAGTCAACTATATCCGGTATTTTATCCATCACACTCTGACCCGTTGCGTAATGGATAAAGCACTAAATATTTGGTTATAAATTACTCTCTTCTAGATAGTGAATGCCTAATCCTCGGTGTGGACAATACATAGAATACAATTACGAATTACTGAATACTTCCATCAGATAATGCCTGACGGGAAGAAAACATGCTACATTCGTGGATTGAATAAAAGGTTTTATTTTAAATTCCGTGCAGAAAAATTCTGATGCAGGTTGAATTACGTCGCTGATTACATTAGTTGAAACGCAGTGAGAATAAGACTCAAGATGATAACAGTAGTTTGCAAATATACAAATAATTCATACGTATTTTGTTTAAGTTATTAATAGTATCTATGTATTAATATCGTAGTTCGTTTAACGTACGTAGGTATGTGTGTCACGTTTTTCAGATTATAAATTATTCGATCTGGAAATTCTATTAATTAAAAGAAGGATAGGTTATATGATACTATAAACATTAAATTAACATAAAGATACGCTAACTTAATCTCTGTAGTATGTTTTCCCATTCTATCTTTATTTTTACTAAAAAGGATCTCCGTATCATCGAAAGCGCACTGTAAAAACACAAAATAAAAATAAATGATGCCGATTTTGGGCCGTAGGTGAAACTAAATATACCTATTTAGTCTTCTAGCTAGGATTCAAGGGCGGTGTCTCTTTCAGTCTAAAGATGGTACCATGATATCGTGGAGTTTCTATTCCCGCCGCGTTCTATAGAAATATGCCACAGACGTCTATAAGTATATTAGCGATAAAACGTAAGAACCCGATGTATTCTGACACTTCATTTTCTAGATTACTTAAGACTACAAAAAGATGCTTTAATTTTCTCTTATATTTGTGACATTGAATATAAATACGTTGTTTTGTACGATTGAACTTTGCTGCTTTAAAAACAAAAGACATTTTCCAGGATAGAAAAAATAATTTTCTTGTTAATTGGTTGAAATTCGACAGTTGCCTTTGTCTATGCAAATTAAGAAATGTATATTGTTTGGTGTGTGATCCATGTCAAAAGTTATTTAATATTTATACATGTAATCGGGATGTATCGACATGTTTTTATGTGATCGCCTTTTACAATACGATGAATTACTCGAATTAAAGAAAAAACAATGAAGAGTGTAATATAAGAGTTTTATTTTAGTCATTGTATAATATATAAAGATAAGAGTGATAAAAAGGGGGGAGTTACCTGGGGGTATTTTTTTGTGTTGGGAGTAGTTTGAGAAACCCATGGAAATTAGTCTATTTATAAAAAATGCGTTTATTTTTTAGGAAGTCTTCCGATCTCGAGTAAAAATCAACTTGAAACGAAATATATAGTCAATTTCATGCAAGTAAATCCGTTTGTTTCGCCTTATGTGAGGCGATGGGCTAGTTGCTTTCACAGCTTTATGCTGATACAGAGACATGCTCCCGAATACAGAGTAAGCAGTGAACGTTTGTAATAGCTGGTCATTATGTTGCGAATTAGTCTAGGAGAGAAGAGACGAAAAGATGATGGATAAAATAAAAAGGTCGCCAATACGTAACAATTCAATAAGTGTAATGTGGTCCCAAACGGAAATGTTGGACAAAATTCACTTCTTATCTATCTCGGACTAACTTCTCAAATCTTCTCTATCTAAGTACGCTATTATGTGTCACATTACACAAATAATCAGTTCTCTGATCTGTATAATCTATTTATACCGTAATTTATAAAAACTAAATTCTTCTGTTTATTTTGTTTTGGTGGAGAATTGCATTAAGACTCAGAACATAACTGCTTATTTTTCAAAATTTCTCTTTGTAATTAAAAGTTTTCACCGCATATTCTTTATTCCAAAACTTTGAAATTTGATAATAATGAAAATAATAAGAAAAGCCTGGGTGACTTGGGGATATTCGGGAGCATTAATATAATACGGCGCCCTTGCAGGTCTTCTTTGTCCAAAACGTATGACATTTTACCACAATATTCGTATATTGAGATTGCATATAATTTGATTAGGCATCATTAATTTTCCTATTGTCCAACACTTTCCTTTTTCTTCATTATATTTTTTCATTCTTTGGGTGTGACGGGAATGTGATAACCAGGCCTGGTATTCCATAATTTCTGACATAAATCACTGCATCTTCATGCATTTATCGTAAACTATCTGTGAAGCAAAAGGGTAATATGAATATTTTACCTATGTAGTTATTTAAATGATATTTGAGGTGTATGTAAGAATCTACACTTCGCTTGTTTGAATGAGCTTTGATTATATACGTCTTTCTGCTCCAACCTTAGCAAACCTATCAATTGCAAACTGATGGACGAGATTGGGACGTCTGTGAAGATGATTGAAAGAATTATCTCTGATCATTAAATTGTACACATTCAAATTTATACATGAAATAGTTTTTGTGGGTCAATTGAGATGTGATGAAAGACAATATTTTTTTTTTAAATTATTTTTAGTTAAATAACTTCTAATTCTAATTCAATCAATCAAACTACGAAAATATATGCGAAAAAAGTCAATTTCTTTGCGTTAGTAATTTTTTTAAGAAATGATTAAAATTATTTCTAAATAAATGAGTTTTATTTGTTAATACATATTCCAAATGTAGTATCTATTATGTAAAAAATAATTTGTATTTTATTTTATACTAAATAATAAAATAATCAGTATCTCCTCTTTCCACGTCAGTGAGAGGAGAACAAATGCTTTTCGACTGAGGTAATTTTTGCCTATTATAACTTCATTTATACTTTATAAAATCGATTATTTGGCATACTCTACCTAGCTCATTACTTAATTTCTCATTTATTTAATAATAATAAATTCATAGACATCTCAAATATAAATGTTTTTCCCCAAAATATAATTTTAGTAAAATAATTTTAGTCAAAACCAATTTACCTTATGTTATAATAATGTATGATAAAAAATTTAAATTATATGATAAAAAATGAAAAATTTAAAGCATTTAAGAAACGTTGACATTAAAAAGCAATTACTTAAAAGGTACAGAAACACATAGGAGAATAATATCAGATACGAAAACCCTTTCATTTTTATTATAAATTTAGTAATCTTAATTGGTTTCGACATTACTTCCTAACAACTTATTTTTCTTAAACTATATTAGAGTAAAGATATTGAATATAATTCTATGATAGCAAGATAGACCCCGTACTTTTAAGATACAACACATGTGCAAATTGAAACACACTTATCACAATATTATTATGTAGATATATATAAAAACACTTGTTAAACTTTGTGACAATTTTTCTCTTCTATGGAAATGAGGCGCGAACGAATAATTTTATTATACTATATTTCTTCAAATTGGAACATAATTATCAAAATATACTTAGGCGGATAGATATTAAAATTCTGTGTTACAGATTGTGGCATATTTTCATTCTATAGGGGTCCAGGCTAGTATATTCTACCATCCCGGCTCAAGGTGAAGCATACTTATACAAATATTCTCATGATAATATATATATATATATATATATATATATATATATATACTAGCTGTACCCTGCCACGCGTTGCAGTGGCTCAATTTGGTGTAATGGAAAAATTTAATAAAAGAGAAAATGCATGTTTCTTATATTAGTACAGCAATCCACTGCAAAAAGTGAAAAAGAAGGCGAAACTGAAAAAAATGGTGCTCTTGCAGAATTTGGTCTGGATCCTCGAGAGTTTCTGTCAATCATTCATGTTTTGGACTTGACCAACAATCAGTGGATGAAGCCGAACGTAGCAAAAATGTTGAAACGCTAAATGCTTTTTTTTGTTGTTGTTTTAAAAAATGTGATTTAGTAATTAATATTTGGTTGATGTGGGGAGAGGGGGGTATAGTAATACACAGATTCGAAAAAGTCGTCCAAAAACAAATAAATGAAAGCAAAGGTAAGGTAATTTACGTTTCTACCTAATTGGATAATTGTTTAGTGTTTTTATGTAATGTAAAATGTTTAATTGGCTCAAAAAACAGAAATGGTCGCGAATTCTGTTGAATACGTTAAGTTTGGGAAAGTAAGTTGAAAACTAAAAACTATACAAAACAGTGTCTGAAACTCACCGAACATATGTTACCATGACATAGGCTGGCATAATGGATAGGTTTCTGACAGTATTTTGTATAGTTTTTTTTAGTTTTAACTCACTTTCTCTAACTTAAAGTAATCAACAGTGTCCACCACCATTTGTAGCTTTCAAATACACCAATAAACACTGTTTTTCGAGCCGACTACACGTTACATTGAATGAAAAGGGTTTATATTACTAAACACAGATACAAAGAAGTTGTCAAAAAATAAATATATAACAAATAAATGTTATCAAAGGCAAGAAAAGTGAGTGTTCTACCTAACTGGATAAGATTTTAGTGTTTTTATGTAATGTATAATCGGTTCAAAAACATTCAATGTTTATCGGTATATCTGAAAAATACAAATGGCGGCAGACTGTATCGAACATGTTAAGTTTGGGGAAATTTTGGGAAAATGAGTTTAAACTAAAAATACTGTTAGGAACTCACTCAATATATGTTACCATGATGTAGGCTGGCATATAATCGGTGGTTTTAAACTTTTGCTCGATACAGGTGACGACTTTTAAAAATCCCTTTTAGTGATTACCTGGTGTGAGGATATTTGTACAACTAAACGGCAAATCTGCTCAAAAAAATCCGGTATTTATTTAATTTAAGGCCCGTTTCACGTTCATATATAACGAAATATTTTATTGTAGATTTCGGTGTGCTAAAAACGAATCTGCAAACCGTTTACGTAGCAAAAAAAAAAAAAGTTTTCATGACATTCATGAAATTACTTTTTCGAAAAGTGGGTGATCACTTTTCAATGTAAATTTAACTTAGAATGAGCACCCTCTTTCTGGCCACCTGAGAGAGGGGCATTTTTCTGTTTCTTGGCTAAAAAGTTTGTTGTTTGATTTCTTTTGCATGGTAATAACCCCTAAACTCTGGGACTATTTTCCATTTAAGAGCCGTAGCCTTCGTTTACGCTATGCGTAAGCATAAACGAAAGCTGTTTAGCCAATAAACATGGGAAAAAATCCCCCCTCTCTTAGGTGGCTAGAAAGTGGGTGCTCATTTTAAGTTAAATTTACATGGAAAAGTGATCGCCACTTTTTCGAAAAAGTAATTTCTTCATATCATAAAAACTATTTTTTGTGACGGAAACGGTTTACAGATTCGTTTTTAGCACACCAAAATCTACAAAAAAAAATTTGTTATTTACGAACGTGAGACGCACAGCCCTTAATGGAAAATTATATAAAAAATCCGGGGGAAAATAGTTTTCAATAAAAACAGCAAATGAATTCGACAGAAAAAAAATGGATGCTATTTTTTTTTTCTTTCTGTGTGTTTCTTGGCTTAAAAGTCTTTTTGTTTGATTTCTTTTGCATGGTATTAACCCCTGAACTCTGGGACTATTTTCCATTTCACAGACGTAGCCTTTGTTTATGCTATGCGTGAGCATAAACGAAAACTGTTAAATATGCATTCGCGTACCAAACTGCCTTGTAAAAAAAAACCTTTAAGCCAATAAACACGAAAATAAATGCCCCTTCCTCAGGTGGCCAGAAAGTGGGTGCTTATTTTAAGTTAAATTTAGATGGAAAAGTCATCACCCACTTTTCGGAAAAAAAAATTTCTTCAGATCATGAAAACTATTTTGATACTCCTTGGGTATTGAGTTCCATGGCGACCCGCAGAATTATTTAATGGTCGTTCCCTTAGTACCCCCCAGTCAATGCTAACGCATGCGCACGTAACATTTTTTATTTATTTACTTACGTGGTGGAGTTTCTATACTGATAGGTTTTTTGAAATTTTTTCACTGGATTATTATTGATTGAACACTAACCAGATTATAAAAAAAAATTAAAAAAAAAAAAATCATTTCAACATTTGAAAGGGATACTCACTTTTTAGTTACCACGTTCTGGTAAATCGGTCACTTTTTATTTATTTTTTTTTTCTAAATACGGAAGTGTCTTCGGGAGATATAAAATGGTCGCATGTTGACGAAGCAATGTATCGGGAGGCGTACGGGATTACAAATTATTGGTAAATTTTTAGATTAGGTCCACCTCCTCAATTTTCTTTTAAATGACGACTTGAAATGGTTTTCGACTATGCTGAATACGAAAATCGCATCGAAATTTTGCAGAAATAAGTAGTTATCAAGATATAAAAAGTTGTATTATGCATTGTAATCTTTGGCGGCCATCTTTTTTACGTGTGTGTATTTGTTTATGGCGCGTGTGCACGTAAAAAGATGGCCGCCGAAGAATACAATGCATAATACAACTATTTATTTCCGCAAAATTTCAATGCAATTTGCGTGTTCAGCATACTCGGAAACCTATAAATGTCGTCATTGAAAGGAAAATTGTGGAGGTGGACCTAATCTAAAAAAATACCAAATTATTAAACATTTCTCCAGCATGTTAGTGAAATTTATAATACTTTAAAAAAATTAAAAAGAAACAAACAAAAGTTTTGAAAAAAACTCACCTTTCACAAAAACAATTAAAAAAAAAAGAAAACACAAACTGACTAAATAAGTAAAAAAAAAATAATTAAAAATCTCGAAACTTTATTTTCATGAAAACAATAAAAAAAAAGTCCTGTTCTCTCTATTTTTTTTCTTTGAGAAACAAATATATTTCTGACTTACAAATGCGGTAGAGACTCATTATTTTTACTTTCTATGGTTTTGATATACCGCGTTTTTATTGCTTACAAAATGGGTGTCTGATTTATCAGAACGTTGTAACTAAAAAGTGAGCACCACTTTCAAATGTCGAAATAATGATTTCTTTTTTACATTTTTTTAATAATCTGTTTAATTAGTGTCCAATCAATAATAATCCAGTGAAAAAAATTCCAAAAACCTATAAGTATAGAAATTAAGCATGGGAGTAATGTTTGTACAACAACGTAACTTCGCCTTTCGCACTTTTACAAACATTTTTAAAAAAAAGTAACTAGACCATTTATTGATAATTTGTCACGTGTACAAACATTTATTTATTTACGTAGGCTTAACTCATTTCATGAATAAGAAAAGTTTTACTCTTTAAGAATAATAAAAGGAAAAAGTTACTGAACATTTATAAAAGGACTTCTTTTCATGAAGGTCAGAGGAATAGTTGGCCGAAAATTCGTGAAACAACAACAATAAATAAAAATGGTGCTAATGCAGAGAGCCGCGCTATTTTTTAAATCATATTTCCACGTTTAAATAACGTTTTACGATATGTTTTTTTTATTTATTCAATTGTAAGGTTAAAGTACAGAATAGGTACAAAACATCCTTACCTCCCCATGTTAAGAATGACTTTTTAAATAATAACATTATTTCAGCACGGATCACTCTCTGCATGAGTAATCTTATATAGAAAAAAAAACTCAAAAGCAAGCAACAAACTTTTTTTTTTGACCTTATATAATAAAGAAAAGATGTGTAAATTAAAAAATTTGGAAGATAAATAAATGAAATATGTTTTTGTTTTTTTTTACTTATCGAGTTAACAGAAAATTAAACCTTTCGTCAATTCGTGGCTGTGAAATGAATCGAACCGGAAGTTCAGTTTTATCAACAGAACAGATTCGCAGAAACAATAAATAAATATATTTATTTTATTTAATATTTTAATTTTAATTAGGTAAATTTATTTTAATAACATAAAAAACATACCTCGACTCTAAAAATGGGTTGTCTGAAAATTTCAAATAAATTGGTAACGTATAAACATGGTTTTATTTCTTTAGAACGAACCAACTTTACATTTTTATATATATAGATATAAACTCTTGTAAACGTTTTGACATTTAGTTTTATATTTCCACTTTTTGGGGACCAGACGCGTACACTGACCCCACAATTTTAATAAAACACCCTTGTTTAAAATTGTATATACCGGTTTTGCTCCTTGATACCTCCATTAATTTTGTGTGGTCAGTTGATAGTAAACCATATTGGAGCCTAATCGTGTACAGACACACACACACAAACGTTCAGCTTTATATATATATATATATATGTATATATGTATATATATATATATATATATATATATATCATAATTTTATGCAGAGTACTACATTTCAGTATGCAATCATGGCAGTAAATCCCATTTTGGATGTTAATTATTTAAAGTGAGAATTGAACAAAAATAATGAGAAAGGTTAGCTATATTGGTAACAACATATTCCTCAACTTGCCTTACTTAAGCATAACGTAAATTCACGTTTACAGGATTATAATAGTCTGGGATTTTTTTGCCTTGCAAAACGAAACAGTAATTCAAGTTGGGCCCATAACGCACCTTAGGATTTGTTTTAAAACAAAACTTGATGAAGAACTGAAAATGATTAATGACAAGTTATTCAATAATAGGAACCTCTCGATGTAATGTAAATTAGTCATCAAAAGAAAAATAACTGATTTTCTCGAAATAAAAATCAGTACGGTGACCAAATGTCCGATTTATATTCGTTTACCGTGGTTAGGATACGTAAATGAGAAGTTTGCCAACTTAGTCCGCTTCGCAGTGGAAAGATGCTATTTTGCTTCAAATTTCCGTTATCTTTACTTTATGGCATCCTGTTGCAAAGACATTCTTCCCGGACCCCATAATAATGATGTAATTTATGAATTTAAATGTAGTTGCAGTACGTAAAGACTCGATAGTAGAGTCCAACAGCACGTATCATAACAAAATTAGGAATAGGACTTCCCTACTAACGTCCGTTCTTATTAACACTTCTATTGGTGAACATTTGCTGTAAAACCCAGAATGTGCCACGAACTCATTCACTGTTGGATGCACGCTCATTCGACCTATCACCTGAATATCTTGGAGAGTATTCACGTTTGCTTGAAGAAGCCTTCTCTCGTCAAGCAGAGGGATAGTTTCAGTTTTTTAACGTAATCAGTCTCAGGATGATATCATACGTACTGGTATTTTAGGAACATTGTGTATTCAATCATGTTTTATACACTATATTGCAATTAATAAAACGTATCGTCTCCCATTTTACTTTAAACGTATCGTCTCTAATTTCACTCGATTTTATTAATAATCAAATTCCTTGATCCAGCTTAATGAACGTAAAGGCGAACCCAGGCAGCTGTCTTCCCCATTTTTTCTCAATTCCCACTTTGAATCATGAACATCAATTGCGATATATATATATATATATATATATATATATATATATATATGTGTGTGTGTGTTTGTGTGTGCATGTGTGTGTGTGGCTGTGTCTGTCTGTTTGTGTCGGGCTTTATTTTCTTTTAAAACATTTTAACAATCTATTAAAAGTTATTCCTGATCGATCCTCTTACTTGGTGTCAAGATGTGTAAACGTCATTTCCTTCGTAAGTGTCTTTAACAAAACGAAACAAAAATCTGATGAATCAACAGTCCGTTTATTTCGTTTTTCATATTTACAAATCTTTTGTTACGCGTAGAAGATTACAGCGCGTAAATCGCCTTCGATTTTATTCGCTTGGCAGACGTTATATTTCTTCCGTATTAAAGTAAATAAGTTTTTTTTTTCAAAGAATGCTAAAGAAAGTGTATTTCATTTTCTTTCCTTCTATTTTTATTTGTTTAGCTAACAATGTGCAAAACATTAAATATTTCTCAACAATTATATGTGTGCGCTCGAGCAGGAGATTCAACGTTTTACACTAAACGCTAATAGAATGGCATTTTTATTAAGTTATTATTCCATTAATTTTCGTAGTAACTTGTTCACATAATCTGTTATGTCAGGGTAATGTGCACAAAATCGGCACTTGGATTGAAATTAGATAACTCAATCAACAGTTAAGCTAAATAGTGAATCATTGAAATATGATAAATTATCGGTAAAATAAGTAACAGACGTAGAAAACTCGAAAAAGAGGCTATTGCTTTTCTGTTTACATAAAAGTTAACATGTTTAGGATTTTTAATGCTTCGCTTTAACAATGCATTTCGAAGGCGAGGTAGATATTGGTGCTATTTCCGGTTTGTATGATGTACTTCAATAAGTCTTCAGAATCTTTCGTATGGGAATATTTATTTATAGTGCACACATAAAATGATGGTCCCATTCGAAATAATCTTCGGCTTTTATGCACTTATTGTACCATTACAACTTCTGGAAGGCACCATGAAATAATTTTTCTGTGAGCCTTTTATGGGCTTCGTAACTACGTTTTTTATTTCCTCAATTGTCTCAACAGCACAGCCTAAAAAAAATTCCTTGAGCTTAGATAATAAAAAAAGTAATAGGAAGAAATTTCGGGATTATAGGGAAGATGAAAATCTGTGTAGAAACCCTTCCTGTACAAATAGTCCGTGAAAATGGATGGGGTTGTAGACTGGTGCGTTTGCGCAAATCTTTCGCATGAAATATTGTGTTCTGACTTATTTACTCTTTCCACACGTTTTTTCATGCATCACAGACTCCCTTACTCCCTTAACCATCTTTATCCATTAAAAAAACTGATGCCTTATTCATGAAAGAAAGAAGCCCAGAGCATTACACACGTTTTTGTGACATTTTCCAAGTTTAAAACAGAATTTTATGTATGACGTTTTTCTGGTCTTCCCGGAACACCCTTGAGGCAAAATTCGCACAAATTTTCCGCATCTTCAGTTAAACGAATAAATGTGTGTACAGCCCCACCACTGGCAGCAGAGTGGGCACTTAGCATTAATTGTTGTAAGTTTAAGAAAGATTTCGGTCCTTACTATTCTAGATATGTATTTCTATATTGATATACAAAATGAGATTTAAAGATATATTATGATATATTATATAATATGTGCATTTTAGATTTATACATAGACGCATTTATATAGACATGTATATTTATATATACACATATACACACATATGTATTATTTTTCGTTCATCCCCATTTCTTATACCTTTAGCATGCAAAACAGTGAAAAATTATTTTATTCTCCTCAACTTGACATATGTGGATATTGATGTTACATATCTCATTTCAAATATCTCCATGTATAATAAAATGACTGCAAAAATCCTCCTCTGGACAAATTTTTCCCTAAGTTTGAAACAACAGATGCCACATAAAACTCCAATACATATAGGTTAATAACGACTATCTTATGTTGCTTTCGAACAGTATATTAAATGCATTCAGTCGTGAAAATAATATTTACATTGTCTCCTACAAGCAACACTCCTAAAATCGCAACATCGATAAATAAAAGCGTTACTATTTTTCTCTCTAAATATTTAGTCCTACCACTTCTACAGCTGGTACCGGGACGAATTCTACAGATTCCTCTAATTTTGTTCTTACACCGACCATAACAGGCTATAACATATAGAGACAACATAATCTTTTCAAATTCTGTTTATAAATAATAAAAGATCCCTTGTAAAATCCATTCATTCTGATTAATATTCTCATATTCCAGAATCCAGTTCTTACCTTTATGAACGAGCGCTTACTAAAATTAAAATATTGCCTCACTAAGAGACATATTGTCTTTCCTGGCGTCAAATTCATTTAATACTTAGTGCTCGTTTTGCTAGTGATAAAATAAGTGATTTTGAGTAATTGTAGCGAAATCCGACAGCCGAAAGTTGATTTTTACTTCAACAAAAGATTTAAGCTACTTATATTTTTGGTCAGTTTCAATAAAACCCAATTTTACATAGCTAATTTTCAAGTCACAATTAACTGAGTCGGTAATGCTTCAACGAAAAAATGATTTCGGTTATGTTTGTTTTCTCACGTGACATGTGAAGTAAGTGCAAGAGATATAGCTAAAATGTTGCCTTTCTTCGAAAACTATTTTCATACATAATTAATTCCCACCTCATCGTTTTTCGTGACTTTAGATAATTACTTTACTAGAACATGAATCTTCAGTAGATAACATTGATTTCACTTGAAAATCAATATTTCGATTTCCGAATTTCGCTACAATAATGACGAAACCAAAATGTTTACGAATATTCTCATTAATGATATTTGAAAACAATATTTTCCTCTTACAAATGTGTGAAAATAAGAGTATTTGATTAAAATACAGCAATGTGCAAAACTACTTCCTAATTTTAACACTTATCCTACAAAATGTTTACCTTACTGCCCTCTTTCCTTTTTTTCGTCGGAATAATCATCGTTCTTTAAAAAAATGTTTCCATCGGTTTATTACAGGTAAAACACTTTATTTTAATACAAGAAAATCGGTAATGTCTTTTGGTTTACAGGACTTTTTCAGTGCGTGCTCGTATACAAGTCCATAGTAAAATTATACCCCCATGTTTATCCCTCTGTCAACAGAAAGATGAATAGAAAGCGACTGTGCATTGAATGGTTTAAACGGATATGCCATTTTAATTTAAGATATTCCACGTCACAATTCTTTTGGCATTTGCAATAACCATTAACATTTTTTTCATTACGTCAAAACCGCTGCGAGGAGCATAATGATCCTTGTGATAAAAAGTATTTGAATCTCCGCAAATGCCAATCTTACGGCATAGATCGTGCGGAAGTTATAACAGTATAGGATTAGCTCAACAGACTATACCATAGGACGATAGAAACACTCACTTCGGACCTAAATCGTGGCAGATCGAGTAAATAGTCGGTATTCATGTAGGACCACTCATGATGGAAGACTGATGTAGAACCTGGACTGGCTTATGGGCCCTGGTAACGTCATGGGGAGCAGCATGATAGTTATGCACCTTGGCGGAAGAACTAAAGAATCATTCAATGGCAGGGCACAAAAGACGCTGAACGGAAGAATCATTAAGAGATCAACGGTCAGGTTCAATTAGTCTAATTGCGAAACTAGTGCGATTCGCCTGTAGACATATCTTCCACAGGTGATATTATTCGATCCATCGAAAGATTCAATATGCTTCTAAATCAAACAAGAATTCCATACCGTACCGACTGCCACACGGGTAACCGAGGGCCGCTACTTGGTGTGCCGACATTGACCACAGCTTTCGACAAGTTTACTACAGCACCAAAACATAGCATAGAAAAATGTAGACATACCATCAAAATATCCACCTTTAATGTACAGGCGCTTCGACCCATATCTCAAATAGAACATGGCTTCATACAAAGAATACAATATCATTATTGTGTGTATTCAAGAGCAGTGTTTCTTCCACAACGACATGGACATAAAGTACCATGAAATTCGTAACATCTGGACACTAGTATCCGCGTCAGCATGGAAAAATTCGACAAATAGAACGATTGGGGAATAAGACCTCTGTTTGGCCCAATAGCATTGAAATCATTGAACAGTGCTGAGAGGATAATACATAGGATAATTCTTGCTATCTTCATTGGTAATCCTGCTACTACTGTGATTTGTTGCTACAGCCCTAGCAACGTCAGTGACAAGCAAGAGCTCATGAATTTCTACTTCTATATCTATTTCCAACACCCTGGAAAACCTCATCAGTATGTCCTGTATTTAAAAATTCAGGTGATAAATCAGCTCCCTCTCAGTCAGCACAGACGAATAAGTGTCCTGTGTGTCATGAGTGTTGCTGGAATCCATATTAAGTAGTCAACCACCTCAGCAGAAATACCCTTCTTAGTGACACGCAATATGGTTTCCGTTCTGCTAGATCTACAGCAGATGTGCTAACGGTTATATCTCATGGGATTAACGAATCTCTCCACAAAAGGCTACCTTTCTAGGGCAGTTGCTCGTGACATATCAAAAGCCTTCGATAAGGTATGGCATAAGGGCCTACTTCATAGGATTTCCAGCTACGGTTGGAAATGTTTTCTCAATCATTAATTCATTTCTCTCTGATAAGCTCATAGGAGTAGTGGTCGATGGGCAGAAATCAGAGGCCCACAGTATTAATGCTTGAGTCCTTTAGGGGTTCATCCTGGGTCCAACTCTCTTCCTGATCTACATCAATGATCTCCCAAAATACATACTTAAATAATTTGTTGACATCTATGCTGATGACACGACCATCTATGGCAACACATCAAAGGGCGTAAATTCTCTATCTTCTGATCTTGAGCACGTGGTACAGTGGGGGAAGAGGTGGCTGGTTACTTTTAGTGCATCCAAAATCAAGCTCCTATCTTTACATCATCAACGCTCTAATCCCCGTCTGACATCAATTGGAATGGATGGCTCTCATCTAGGGGGGCCTCACGTTTTGATAAGGTTCTGGGTTTAACTTTTACTCCTGATATGAAATGGAACAGGTGCATCAAGTCTGTTGCCAAGGTCGTTGGGAAAATTGTAGGATCCTTCTAACGCTTCAGAAGATATCTCACTACTGATGCAATTCTCTCTATATATAAAGGTCAAGTACCTCCAAGGATGGAATACTGCTGCCACAGCTGGACAGGAGCTGCTAAAAACAGCCTATCCTGCCTAGACGTAGTACTACGTGGCTAAGTGGGGAATACCCTTTTCTCTTCCCTGCAACATCTCTTCCACAGAAGAGACGTTGCGAGCCTATCTTTTTTATCGTTATTTCCATGGCAAGTGCTCGTCTGAGCTCCAATTTCTGGTCTCCTGCCGCCAATCTTTTCCGATAAACACCCGTCTAGCTGAAACCACTGTCAATAATTTTCCCCACTCTTTATCTGTGCCTAAATCCGAACGTAGTTTCCATAAACAAATCTTCTTACTTAGAACTGCACGCCTGTGGTACTCTCTACCGCTTGCCTTTTTCCCACCTGACTTCAACTTGGATGTCTTCAAGTTCAACATAAACAAATTCCTGATTAAACTCCCCCTTAAGTAATGCCACTTTATAAAATACCCAATACTAACGAATAGTACAACACTATCCCATCGATTACTATACCACAATAACCCTTTTCCCCGAGTGGCTTCTGGGTCTTGATAAGTGGTGACCTCCATATAAAAATAAAACAAAAATAAAAATGATGAACTCTCAGCAATAGTGCGCTCAATGCTAAAACATAATTTATTGGTTATCGGGGGAGACATGAATGCACGCATAGGACGGCAGGACGACAAGAATAAGTACTCTTTCCATGATGGAACAAACCGAAAAGGAGGGCATCTATTAACTTTTCTCCTTGAAAGCAACCTACAATGCATGAATACCCGTTTTCAGAAAAGAATTGGTAAGCTCTGGACCCATCAATCCCCAGATGGTGACAAGGCACAACTGGAGTATCTTTTTATGAATAAGAAGTGGATAATAATAGTTATAACTGTGAAGCTTATAGCAGTTTCTATGGTGTGTCTACTGATCATAGGATTGTAACCTCTAAGTTGAAACTAAGTCTACGAGCAAACAAAATTAAAAATCATCTAGACAGCCCTACAACTGGTCAACGTTGTCACACGGCAATCAGATCAAACATAGATTCATATTCGAACTGCGAAACAGATTTATGCTTTACAAGCACAACAGCAGGAAGCAACTGCTAATACCACATATGAAAACTTCGTTAGATCGCACCAAAAAGCAGCAAAGAAGAGTATACCAGTAAATAACCAAGTTAAAGCGAAAAGTACCGTGGAAAGATGACAAAATAATATCCAAAGTTAAAAAAAACATAACCAGAATGCAACATAAATACCCTCACACGCCATAATACAAAATTAAGGAAGCAATATAAATATCCCACTCGACAGAATACAAAACTAAGGAAGTAGGCGCTTCAAGAGCTTAGTATGATGTACATATCAGAACAACAGAAGTATGTTCAAGAACAAATAGATCGAATCCAGAATGCAGTAAATATCAAACAATCATATCTAGCTTTGCAAATATTAATGAGACATCTTGTCAAAAAAGGACCGGCCAAAGCTAAGTTAAAGGCAAACACTCCGGAAAATGCATGTTCAGAATGGAAAGCACATTTTGAAAAGCTACTCGGAAATAAACCAGAAGTGGCAGACCAACCAATTCAGCCGTTTATTGTACAGGAACTCGATTTTTAGAAGGGTGATTTTACATTAGATGCACTCTTAACTGTACTAAAAAAAACCAAGAATGGTAAAGCTGCAGGTTTAGATAACATACCTCCTGAAGTATGGAAGACAGGTGGTTTCAATGACATCTTTCCTAATTCATGCAATTCTGTATATAAACAAAAAGTTATTCATATATGAAGAGAAGGATGCATACTCCCCTTCCCCAAGAAGGGCGGCCTAAGTATCCCAAGCAACTACAGAGGAATAACACTCACTTCAATTGCAGTAAAAATCTACAATTCCATACTTCTCAACCGTATCCACCCAAAGATCGAAGAAGTGCTCAGAAAGAACCAGAATAGATTTAGAAGAAATCGCTCTAATACTAATCAAATACTTACTATTAAGAGACTGATTGAAGGAGTCCAAGCCAAAAAACATTGAGGCAGTCATGAACTTTGCAGATTTCTCCGAAGCAGTCGACTCCGTACATAGAGGAAAAAGGGGCAGAATATTAAAAGCATATGGCATTCCAAATGAAGGAATTAATGCTATCATGATGCTATAGGAGCACATTCGAGCAATGGCCAGGTCGCCAAATGAGGACATTGAATTTTTCGACATCCGGACCGGGGTTCTACAAGGAGATACTCTTGCCTCTTTCTTTTCATTGTCTGTCTACTTCGGACCTCTGTTGATATACACACCCCGCTAGGTTTCACCCTAAATGAATCTAGAAACAGACGCCATCAATCAACACACATAACTGATGCAGATTACGCAGACGACATCGCCTTGCTCGCGAACACTGTTAGGTAACCTAGAAAATCTGCAAATGACATTGACCTTCACATTAATGCGGATAAGACAAAGTTTATGATCTTCAATGTGAAAGGAGAGATCAATGCTTTGGTTGGATACACACTGAAAGAAATTGCTGAGTTTACGTATCTGGGCAGCAACATAGTTTCCACAAAGAGAGATATCGAAATTCGCATATCAAAAGCATGGGCCGCATTGGATGAGCTGCGTTCAGTATGGAATTCGGGACTAACTAACAAACTAAAAAAGGCAGTGGTAGAGTCTGTCCCTGTTTACAGTGCTACAACCTGGACACTCACCAAAAGATTGGAAAGAAAATTAGACGGCACATACACCCGTATGCAACGAACACTATTAAATATATCTTGGCAAAATCATCCCACGAAGCAGCAACTTTATGGCAAACTACTGCAATATCTAATACCATAGAGAAAGAGGCATGCGATTTTTTGGTCATTGTCTGATGAGCAAGCTTGAATTGGTGAGTGATGTATTGCTATGGACTCCCCGACACGGACACGCAAGCAAAGGACGACCTAGATCCATGTATATCCAGCAAATAGCACACGACGCCAACTGTGAACCTGAAGATTTGAGGCAGCTGATGGAAGACAGGAGAGGAAGAGTCACATAGGGCTGAGCAAGGAGCCCGACATGATGATGATGATGATGATGATGATGATGATGATGATGATTAAGCTCCAAATAGTGTGTAACCACAAGTACAGAGAACATAAACATAAGACATATCAATTTTTTTGTTTTTTGTTTGTTTTCTATTCAAACAAACTGAGCTTCAGCAACGCGTGACCGAGTACAGTTGTAATATATACATATAAAAGCATTGATATAACAGAATCACAACATAAAGTATGTCCATCGTGTCGATTCGAGGACAGATTCTGTAACCGTCATTTAAAATACCTCTTGTAAATAATAAAAAAAACAACATCATTAGCAACATAAGGGAAGGAAACTTAGAATAAAGTACTTTGAATACAAATTAACATATTCTATACAAGGAAGTGCTAGAAATACTTACCAGATAAATCTGGCCGTTATAACTTTTGCACTTACGTATCATATTATGTTTTAATATCTAAAGGAAGTTTTCTAAAAAAATGATAGGAGGTACATCCAAATTGTTTGCACAGATGTAGGTAGATTCTGTCTCGAACAAAACCTTATTAGGTCTTACGACTTACATTTTTATGAGCAAAAAGTTAATAAATAAAATGAGATAATTACAAAAATCAACACAGACGGTTCGTATGGATAGTTGAAATAGGAAGTCAGAATAATCCAAATGTAATAACATCAGGTGGAACGATAAATTGCTCGCCCTTAGGAAAACAACACCATAACTTTATTTACGAATTTTCGATATTACAAAACCAATTCAGGTAATTTGATTATATATAGTAGAGCTGACGTCTATTCAATGAAGTCGCAATCAATCTCAGTTACCGCATCGATTTAGGTCTTTCCACAAGCCTCGGCAGGAGTTCGGCGATAACACAGTGGATAGCGGCGATCATGTTGGCTTTGGTGTTATTGGAGGTCATGTTGGTGATGTTCTCGACGTATGATCAAACGAAGTAATGCAGCGGAATCTAGTCGTGAAGGAGAAGGCAATAATAGAAGTGTATAAAGTCGTAGCACTCCTAAACTCGAGCCTGTGGCTCTTTTGGCTTGTTGGCCGGCATTGAGTCCTGATACAATCTGATTGCACCAGGGGTCACCATACTTTTCAGCACATCACTGTAAATTTTGGTGCTGACTCTCAAGCTTACTTCGGAGAATTGAGGCGGCAGTATGTGGTACTCATTCGACACCACACCATAGACCATAATCGTGGCCGGAGACTTCGTTGAGCTGTGTCTTTGAACGTTGAACAACCTGGATCTGTATTTCGCTGGTGCTGACAATGATCCTGTTTCCATAACTTGGAATGGTATAGAGCATGAGTATTACAGCGGCGCACCTCTTATCTCGCTCGTTGATCATTGTGTAACTTTAAGACATTTAGGTTTCGTACACATTAAGTAGTAGATTGTCTGCAACAAAACAGGAGCCAGTTAACATCAGATAAAAATGGAATAATGTCGTATTTAGTAAGGCGCCAATTGTATTGTTTCACCCTGTATAACGATGGCCTTTAAATCTTTAGTTAGAACGCTATACATCTAATTAGTAAATTAGAAGCAGTAAAGTATACTGACTGCGTAATGTATGTAACAACATTTAACCTTTAATTTAAACATGAGGAATAGCAATTAAAAATATTAAATTGTTAATTGATATTTAAAAAAGAAAATCAAATTAAAATATACAAATGAATGAATACATACAGACAACGAAGGGTGGAGATTGAAATATTTTGTTATAACGACTCAAATAAATAACTAAGCTACCATAAAAGCAGGATTAACAATCAATCTTTTATTTTAATGGTTTGCATTTATTAAATCAATTCGAATAGTAATGTATAATAAACGAAACATATTTAAAAATAAATATAAATATAAACATTATATATTTATTTTTGCCCAAACCTCTTGCCTTTATGGAGGGGGGACTAAAACTCTCTGCTATAGTTTCACATTATCTGAAATAACAGAAAGAGAAGACGGTTCCAAATATTTTTCATATATTATATCCCCCACATCCGCTTATGGAAATAGGGTACGATTATGAATATCTCCAGTATCAAATAATCCTTATACACTGTGAAATTTACTTTATGTATAAAAATCCAGGCGAGTAGAATGTGATTATTAATATGCAAAACAAGAAAAAAATGGCTATGATATAAACATTTTATGGTTGTAAAAAAATTGCTAAGAATAGACTCTGGATGATGGATGGTCCCCTAAATGTACGAATTAAGGCATCTGTCGTAGAGCCCGCTACACAATATATTTCCAACGGGCATCTATTTGTTAAATTCTGATGAATAGTCGCTGACATTTGGAATATAAGATTTCTGAAATGGATATATATATATATGTATATATATATATATATATATATATATATATATATATATATATACTGATAGTCACATTGAATACTGAAATGTTCATATCTTTCGTTCTATAGGACGAAACTACATGAACATTTGCAGGCTTTTTTTAGGATTATAATATTATTTCATGGGTAAAATTTTATGACAAGTAATAAAATAGAAACTGTACTTTCAAACCAATAAAATATGCAAAAAGTTACCTACATCTGTATATGTAGTGTCCTGACAGATATCTTCAGTTTTTCTGCTTTGTGATGTATTTTGCTTAGTTTTTCTGCTTGGTTGTCTCCCCTTGACTTACTAGGCCACTAGAATATATATCTATACTGGTAACCAAATTGAATATTGAAATGCCCATATCTTTGGCTCTATGGGACGCAGGCTTTTTGAAGATTATAATACTATGCTATTGTTAAAATTTATGACAATTAATAAAAAACATATTTTCAAACACATAAAATATGTCCAAATTTGTCTACGAGTTTATGTACAGTGTCCTGGCAGGCAAGCTTCAGTTTTGCTGGTTTAGAATGAATTTCGCTTAGGTTTATTTTTACTTGGTTTTCGTTCCTGTAGCCTTGCCAGTCCATTAATATGTTTTGTTTTTTTTACATGGAAGTCACCACTTATCAAGGCCCGGAAGCCACTCGGGAATAAGGGTTATTGCGTGTACAGTAATCAATGGGATAGTATCGTAGTAACCCTTAGCATTGGAGATTCGACAAAATGTCTTATTTAAGGGGGCGGTTTGTCAGGAATTTGTTTATGTTGGACTTGATGACATCCAAGTTGAGTCAGGTGGGAAACAGGCAATCGGAAGAGAGTTTCACAGTCGTGAACTTCTAAGAAAGAAGTTCTACTCATGGAATCTATGCTTGAATTTAGGCACAGATAAAGAGTGGGGAAAATTATTTCAGCTGGACGGGTTTTTTTTTTTTTGTTAAAGGTTGCCGAGGGGGGACCAGAAATTGGAGCTCAGACGAGCACCTGCCATGAAAATTAGGATAAAACAAAGACAAGCTCGCAACGTCTCTTCTGTGGGAGCCACGAAGTCCATTTTGTACTCTGTCAAGGCAGTGTGGGTTGTTTTTAGCAGCTCCTGTCCAGTTGCGATAGCAGGACTCCACTCTTGGACGTACTTGGCTTTTATACAGATAGAGAATTGCATCAGTAGTGAAATATCTTCTAGAGCGTTAAAAGGGTCCCACCATCCTCCCAGCGACCTAGACAACAATGTACGTGTTCCATTTCAGATCAGGAGTAAAAGTCAACCCCAGAAGCTTGTCAAAACATGGAGCCTCCCCAAGACAAGAGCCATTCATTTAAATTGATGTCACATGTGGATCAGAGCGATTATGATGTAAAGATAGGAGCTTGGTTTTAGATGCATTAAAAGTAACCAGCCACTTCTCCCCCCCCCACTGTACAACGCGGTCAAGATTAGAGGAGAGAGAATCAGAGGGACCTTTGTAATTTACGGCCTTTGATGTGTTGCCATAGGTGGTCGTGTCATCAGCATAGATGTCAACGAATGATTTAAGTATTTGTTTTGGGAGATCATTGATGTAGATCAGGAAGAGAGTTGGGCCCAGAGACTCCAGCATGAATACTGAATACCTCTAATTTCTGGCCATCAACCACTACTCTTATGAGCCTATCCGAGAGAAATGATTTAATAATTGAGAAACCATTTCCAGTTATACCGTAGCTGGAAATCTTGTGAACTATGTCTTTATGCCATACCTTGTCGAAGGTCTTTGATATATATCCTCGTCAAGCAACGTAAGGTGGCTTATGTGCAACTGAAGACGACTAGTTCTACAATTAGAAGAAGAAAAAATGTAAAAAATGAAAAGAAATAGAAAGTTGCCATCATATATGTGTGTGTTTCTCTGTGTTTGTAATTTTAATTATTTTCGCAAAAATTTTTTAAATAACGGAATTCAGTTTTTTTCGACCGACTCTTCTAAAGAAGAGTCACTTAAGGATTCTGCTTTCATTTTGATTACACCATAAAAACAATAAGAATTTTCGTTTTGTCGTCAACATTGCAAATATATTTAAATTCTCATAAGTTATTTGCTAATAATGTAAATGCAAACCCCAAGGAAGTAAATCGTGACAAAGGTTTGGAGTCCCGATTGGTGGACGGTGAAGCACTGCAACTCATTTCCGGACACACATGCAATAGCTTTTGCTCAGACCCTAATGTCCTGCCTTTTCTTCGGACTACGTCTGCAACAGCAAGTTGATAACTAGGCAAATATTCTTATTACCCGCTCGGGCCTGCGTCGGGACAATAAATTCAGCTGAGGCCTTATAGTAAAGCAGACGCTTAAGTGCACCACACTGGATACAAAACTACGCTGCCATCAAATATATATATATATATATATATATATATATATATATATATATATATATATATATATATAAGTGAACGTGTCTGTGTTTCTGGATGTTTGTCTCCATGTCTGTATGTGTGTCTGTGTACATTTCTCTACGCAATAACTCTGACAATTTTTAGTCTACAGACGCGAAATTTGATATACAGGGTACTGAGATTTGGGAAAATCTTTGTGATCGGTTTTCGGACAGAAATTTGGCTGTTAAGGGGTCAAGGTTATCGATTGACTTTTGAGAACTCTAACAAACTTCTCCGACAATTTTGGGTCTAAACACTTTAAATTTTAGGTATAGGTACCTTGGACATAAATATAACTTAAGAACTGCATTTTAGCCCAAAACAATAAATTTTAAGGGGTCGTAATATGGGTCAAAGTTTTTTAAAAAATTGACCTCTGCGGTCTCTATCAAATTACTCTGACAATTTCTGGTCTAAACATTTGAAATTTTACATAAAGGGTATTCAGAGATAGAGAAAGCTTTTTAATCGGTTTGGGTCGAAAACTTTTAGGTACCAATATATAAATGTATGTATGCATGTATGTATGTTTGCATGTCTGTCTAAATCTTTCGACGGGTGCGCCGGATTTTACCAAGATCAGTATCGTTTTAAAAGTCCGACCTTTTATACGACAAATATCGAAAAACTGGCTAAAAACATTAATATGTTTATCTTCAACTGGGTATTTTCTACAGGGAAGGTCGCCTTTTTCGCCGATATTTTTGAAAGTTTAGCCTAAATGTTAACAAAATTCCATTCAGGTTTGGAGGTTGTCGGAACCACAAGGACGTCAGGTTTTATTTCCCGTTGTTTTCCTCCTTCGTGGTACGGGTTCGAGTCTGCATTCCTACTACCACATTTGTTTTCATTTTTGGTCAACAGACACATAAAAACACCCGGGCAACGCCGGGCTGAAATGCTAGTCTATATATCTATAAAAGTGAAAGTGTCTGTGTGTGTGTGTGTCTATGTACATTTACCTAGGCAATAACTGTCAATTTGGAGTCTACAGACTCGAAATTTGATATGCAGGGTACTGAGATTTGGAAAAATCGATGTGATCGGTTTTCGGCCAGAAATTTGGCGATTAAAGGGGGCAAAGTTCAACGATTTGAGCTCTGAGAACTCTACTAAGCTATTCCGACAATTTTGAGTCTACACACTTGAAACTTTAGATATAGGTTACCTGAACATTGATCTAATTAATAACTTGTGTTGAGCCCAAAACAATAAATCTTAAGGGGTCATAATAGGGGTCAAAGTTTTTAAAAATCGACCGCTTTTTTTTCTTTTTTTTTTTTTTTTTGCTCAGCATACACTTCCAAATACCCGGGCAACGCCGGGCACCCATGCTAGTATATCTATAGAAGTGAGCGTGTCTTTGTGTCTGTGTGTCTGTGTATCTGTTTCTCTGTGTACAATTCCCTATGCAATAACTCTGCCAATTTTTAGTCTACAGACTCGAAATTTGATAGATCAGATACTGAGATTTAGAAAAATCGATATGATGTATTTTCGGCCAAAAATTTGGCTGTTAAGGGGACAAAGTTCAACGATTGGACCTACCTTTGTGATCTCTACCAAATCCCCCCGACAATTTTGGGTCTACACACTTGAAACTTTAGATATAGTTTCTCTGGGCATGGAATGTAACATAATACCTTGATTTGAGCTCAAAACAATAAATTTTAAGGGGACATAATAGGGATCAAATTTAAAGAAATTAACCTTTTTTTTGCTCATCATACACCTCCAAACACCCGGGCAACGCCGGGCTGAAATGCTAGTATATGGATGTATATATATATAGAATGTGAGAGATTGTATATAATAAATTCCACAGCCAAACACGTCGCAGCCCACAAGAGCCATGACAGTCAACCAACCGGAAGTCATTCGAAACTCGAGCCTCTTGCATGCGAGGCAAGCACTCTACCAACTGAGCAAACGCCCTGCACACAATAATTTCTATTTACCAACACAGATCAAGCAAACCGCGCCGAGCTCCGACTGTGAAATGAACCTACTTCGTCTCGACAAGAGACGCGGTCTTCTAACCAGCTAATAACCCAAAGCCGATGCCCCACAAGTAAGCGTTTTAACTCGAAAGTACGATGCCATCCAGCAATGCTAACCAAGCAACTTATGATAGGATTATGAATGCTCAGTTGGTAGAGTGCTTGCCTCGCATACAACAAGAGTATTGGGTTTCGAATCCTGAGATCGGATATGTCCAACTGATCAGCCCAAATGAGGGCGAAACTCGAATCTTGGACTTCCGGTTCGTTGACTGTCATGGGGCTCTTGTCGGCTGAACGTGTTTGGCTGTAAAGTTCATTATATATAGAGAGAGGTATATATATATATATATATATATATATATATATATATATATATATATATATATATGACCGTCCCTTTAAGAAACTCGTTTCTCATCGTTGACCACTTTCAGTTGAATATAGTCGGTCTATTTAGTTATTATGCATAGATCATCGTATAACGATTAGATCTCTGTCTGACAGATGTAAAGTCCATTTAAAATTAAAATGTCTAAATTCAATGTTATTTCACGCGGTTAATGGTAGCCGAATTGATACGATCTTTGCTAATATGAACAGAGATGGCTCGTGTTGGCTAGTTCGAGTCTGTTGATTAGTGTTAATCGTGACACTCTGCACTGAAGATTCCCGAGGTATGTACGTATTTAATTAATATAATAGAAAACATAATTATATATATATATATGTATATATATATATATATATATATATATATATATATATATATATATATATATATATATTACTATGTTTGATATGCATTAATATGCGTGATATACTTTTATATACACTTTCTATTAAAATAAAATCATGGTACTTCTGGATTATTTTATATATGCCTTAATAACCTCATCGCGTGATTTTGCTTTGATGGTAAGACACCCAATGTTAGACAGCTTTAAATTTCTGCTATATGTATTAGTTTGTGTTAATCGTAGTTATTAACATTTATTTTGTCGCTTTACCGAACACATTTTCTTTATTCTTTCATTCACGAGTTCGTATTTGTTTGTTGCAACACAAAATCCCAGCTTCTTTAAGTTGTAATAATATTCATATAGATTATGTTTATCTATTTCATTATATGAACATGAAACACTTTCTAAGTGTTATATATTAACAATAAATAATTTTAACCCGCAGTTGATATTGATTAGATCCCTTTATCATATAGATCATATGCATATATTGCATTGTCTCTGCATTGAACATGCTAATGTATCAGAAAATAAGTAGGCAAACACCAAAAGTCCTCGTCAAGCAACGTAATATGGCCTATGTGTAACTGAAGATTACTAGTTTACAATTAGACGAAGAAAAAATGTAAAGTGAAGAGAAATGGAAAGTAAAAAAGAGAGAGGCAAAGAACAAGAAGAAAAAAGAGAAAGAAAAGTGAAAGGAAATAGAAAATGGCAAAGAAAAAGAAGAGAAGGAATGGGGTAAGCGTGATTGCATTGGCATAAAGAATGTAAGGGGAGAGAGCACATTTCTTTGATTTCCCAGCATTTATTCACTAGTGTAAAAAAACAACACTAGCGAATAAATACTGGGAAATCAAAGAAAGCGGACATTCGCCGGTGGTCGAATGGAAAATAATGAGACAATCTACCACGTGCAGACATTTAGACGACCCATGTAAATTATGCCTTCATGAAAAATTTGCTATCCTGTACTTTAAAGAACCTCAAAATCTATTAAACTGTAGACGAGAAATAGCAAACAACTGTGTTCACAAAATAAAACTTACTCTAGGATTGCGATACAAAATAGCTTTAAAACTAACAATAACAATAGAAAACAAACAAAGAAATAAGTTAAATAAACATTAATATACATAAACGATCACACACACACATATATATATATGTATATATATATATATGTGTATGTATATGTGTACACATAGGTATATTTATATATATATAAAAAAGGAAGGAAAAGATCTACCTTAAACAACTAACCTAGTTCTAAAACAGATCCTTTGTTCGATAAAATGCATGCCCATTGGCTGATAGGAGGGGGCGCGGTGGATTCTAGAAAGCTGATTGGCTAACTAGACATCCTCAACATATATAAAAACAAGAAGCAACCACAAAATTCGCGCATAAGCCTGACGAATCCTATAGTGGATGAAACGCAGAATATTCAGTGTAGCTTAATCGCCATATATATTTTATAAATTACTAACTAGCTCTACCTACGTATTGAGCACTTTTGAAGTGAATACTTCAAGTTTACGCATAAATCTATACTTTCGTATATTAAATTTATGTGAGTAAATGAAGTAGTTATATATATATATATATATATATATATATATATATATATATATATATATATATGTACACGTATGCATTTGTATTTATGTACGTTAGATTTTGTTACTGATATGTTTGTATACGGGTATATGTGTCTAAGTGACCAGAAACTCTATGCCCTATTATGTTTTATCCCACCCTTCCCCCTTTTTGTCTTTCTTTTCTTTATATTCTTTCTTCAGTGGACAAGACCCAACGTTTTTGACACTTTCCCTATCTTATGTATGAAAGATTTCACATATGTTCATCCACTTCAATTTTTATGACAATGTAATCACGCTAACACCTGTTCTCTTCTTCTGTTACCGAGTTTCTATATTCATCTCTTCTGTCTCTTATGTTTTTCTTAATCTCTTTCTTTTTATCTTCCTTCTGTTCGTTTCCTTTTTATTTCTCTTTTTATCTTTTTAAGTCTTCGCGTTCTTTTTCCCCTATCCCTTCCTATATTTGAAGTCGTAGATGTCACTTAACCTGGAACCCTCCCTTTTTATATTTAATTAAACATTTCATATTCATTAAAAAAATACATTTTTCTTCTTCTATTTAAGTACCAGTCGTGTTCAGTGGCACATAAGCCATATTACGTCGCCTGACGAGGACTTTTGGTGTTTGCAAACTTATTGTCCGAAACATTAGCATGTTCAGTGGTGCGACTATGTAATATTTCTCCCTCTCGCTCTCTCTCTCTCTCTCTCTCTCTCTCTCTACATATATATATATATACATGCTGATATATATCTGTATATATATATATAGAGAGAGAGAGAGAAAGAGAGAGACAGAAGAGAAATAGAGGGTTAAAGAGAGAATGATAGATAGAGAACCGAAATTTAAAAGAAACACCTAAAATTCTCTCTATATTAATCAACGTTTCATCTACGTTTCGGAACACTCTCTAGGTTAAGGACGTGAGGAAATAAAATAGAAATACAATAGTAAAACATATTTGCTGTGTTTGTAACCCGAAATGTTTTTTTTCTTAAACAAAACATAGTCGCTAAAATTCAGAAGATGTGTATCGATTATAACGTGAACATATTGTTATCATTTTAAACCGAGCGATAAACGTAGGAATTAAATTGTATGATACGCTTATAAAATTCAATTAGAGCATTTGCTTGTTTTATATTAATGTTATTTACAAAGTTTTAAAGAATGTTGTATAAAATAACTGACCTGGGAATCAATCTAGTAAATTTTAGTAAGTTGATTAACGAGAAAATCTACATTACATTTTTAAATTGCCTTCAAGTGTATGAAACGAGCTGATTCAAAAACTTTCATGGAGATTTCTTTAAAATTGGATCGAGCTAAAGCGTAGTGCCCAAACTATTTTTATTCTGTTTTTTTTTTTATCTAACTAGCTCTGTCGCTTGTGGGGAGAGAATTAACTGAATAATTAAATGAATAATTAACTGAGTTTGTCTCTGATGTGTCATTATTTTCATTGAAAGTGTTCGACTGAAGTCTAGTCTATGGTCCCCCCTCGCGTAACTTTCACAAGAAACACTCGGCTAGCTGAAAACACTATCAATAATTCCCCCACTCTTTATCTGTGCCTAAACCTAAACGTAGATTCCATCAACAAAGCTTCTTTCTTAGAACTGCGCGTCTGTGGAATTGTCTTCCCTTTTCCTGCTTTCCGGCTGACTACAATATGGTTATCTTCAAGTCTAACGTAAATAAGTTCTTGATGAGCCGTTCCATATAAGTTATCAAATTTACCGAATTTTCATTACTAATGATTACTATATTGTCCTATTTCTACTGTACACTCTTTAACCCTTATCCTTGAGTGGTCTCTTGACCTTGATAATGTGGTGATGCCTGTGGGAAAAAAAAATTAAATTTGTATGTTTATATTTTCCATTTGTATCTCAATGTTGCACGTTTTATACCGAGTATTTGTTAATGAAACCTATAAAAATATGGTACCTATTTTATGCTAAACGTTTTCACGCTATTTAAAACATTGCATGTAAAAAAGTTATTGAATAGTTTCTTTTGTGAATACTTAGAATTATATTTTATCATTTAATGAGGTGATTGCATAGTTGTAGTCGTAGGAGAAATACGGATAGAGAGAGATTGAGTGATCAGCAGTGCAAACAGACAGGGAAAATTATTGATGTTACTTGTAATATACATATGGGTATCCTAAGTTTAGTTATACCGATTCTGTGCATGTTTGCCATATTATTTGAGGATATATTTTCATACTAGATAAACAGATGGTGATGTAAGATACTTGCTTTTATTAGTGCTCTGGAAGCCTTTTTTTCATTTTACTTTTGTTAGTTTCAAGAGATCAAGGGGCTTCCCTCCTGGGGCTAACACTTGATTCTGTTATTATTCAAATTTATATCCATGGGTCCTTTTTAGAATAGACACAGGTCCCTTTATGGCTGCTATCTGTATTTCCTTACAGCTTGGTCTTCCAGGGATTGGATTTATGTATTTTTGAATGTTTTCTTTTTATTAAGTCACTTGTTCCCCCCACAACCGCTATAATGTTTATTTCTTTCAGAAACCATGTTGTTTTTAGATCATTTGTAGGTTCTGATATTTTGTTATCCTTTCCTGTTCATCTTAACTAAGTCATTTGTAACATTAATAATGAGTGTAGTATGTTGGGGCTTGTTCCATATTACTACGGGGTGGCCCAAAACAAACAAAAGCTAAATGGAGGCCATCTAGAGCATATGCTGTAGAACGGAGAGAAAACGTCCAAAGACTCTAGTGTTTTGATGTGATGTTTTGAATATAATAAACTCGTTCTGACAAAAGTTTCGTTTCATTCGGACAAAACACTAAGATACGGAGCCTAATTAGAGTTGGGCCCGTTTTTTGGGGGGTCACCCTGTTTATCTGGCTTAATGGCCTTTTCTTTTATGTATCTTTTCGCCTGCATGTCTTTTTTCGTTTGATGTTATCGGTGGTGGTTCATATTTCCAGATGTTCGGCGACCTGTCTAGTGTGTACATTCTGGTGAGCTTTTAAACCAACGCATTCCATGTGAAAAAAATATTTATCATTAATTGATTATTTATATATATCAAAACATTGCGTGCTTATCTCGTTATTTGAAGACACATTTTTAATGCTAATAAACTTGGTTTCATCAGTGGTTCAGAAGTATCCTTGTGTGGAGTGGTGATCTTTCAAGCCAATACATTTCAGGTGTAAACATTATTACCTATTATGTGCTATATCTAAATTAGAATAAATTCCAAAAATTACGAAGAATGAAGCAGTAAAAAATAACGGAGTACTTGTGTTGATTGGTTATTTTTTTAGCCAGATGAAAATATTAATCGCCGCGTAATGTCATGTCAGAATAAGTATAAATGCCAATCATTTAAGGAAAATGAATCGATAGAAATGACAATAAAATAGTGTGCTTGGGAAGATTGGGGATTTATTAAACCACGCATTTTAGTTGAAAACACTATTACTTATTTATGTGGCATATTATATAAAAACTGTGTCTGTTTTTATTTTAGTTAAGGAAATATTTTTTCATACTTATTAGATAGTGTGATGAGAAACTTGTTTGATTAGAGCTCTGGGCGTCTCTATTGTGTATGTTAGGGAGCTTTCATACCATCGTATTTCAGATTAAAACAGTATTATCTACTACCGTGTCATGTCGAAATTAGTATGAACTCCGGACAACTGCGGAAATAAACCAGTAAATGAATACTTAAAAGGAAAAATTGGGTGTTGGTGTTGATTGGTGGTCATTTAAACCATTACTTGCATACGCGTCATGTAGAAATTAGCATACATTTCAAAACCAAAAAAAATTGCAAACGAATTAATAATAAAATTATTACAAGCAAAATAAGGTGTATATTGGCGATCTTCTAAACCAACCCATTTACTGTAAAAACAATCTTACGTAATTACGTGTCATGTAGAAATTAGTATAAATTTAAAAAATATAGACAAAAATCAATAGAAAAAAAATTACAATAAAAATTAGGTTGCTTGTGTGAGATTAAAAAGCATTTAAACTCGCACAGTTCAGGAGAAACATTATTACCTAATTACATGCTTTTTTTAAGATTAGTATAAATTCCGTAAAATTACAGGTAATAAACAAAAATAATTACAAAGAAAAATAGGGCGCTTGTGAACTCTGATTATATTTTGACCCGACGCATTTCATGTGAAAACATTACTTCTACGTAGTGTTATGTTTAAATTAGTATAAAATAAAAAAAAACTAATAAAAATAGAGTAAAAACATTATTACAAGAGCATATAGGGGGCCTGGGTTGATTGGTAATATATTAAACCAACGTATTACTTAAGTGTCAAAAGCCAGATAAGTTACGTTTTTACTTTTATGACTACGCTTTTTGTGTTTTAACTTACTTTTTACAAATAAAAAAATAGTGCACAACAAGTTATAGTTATGAAAAGCAGGAAAAACTATTATTAAAACTGTAATACGATAATTGTACAAAATACTTTCTATATTAAAAAACATACCCAACCTTACCAGTTACAGAAATAAGAATTTCGACAATAAAAACTACACAAAATTATTATATTTCTCCTTTATATTACAGACCTCTTATTTAACAAAGAAATAAAGTACTTACAATAAGTTTAGTAGGGCACTGGATGCTTTCTGGTTTCCTCCTGTGCTATGTATTTTTTCGTGGCTCTCTTGAAAAATGAGTTTTTCCAAAGGAAGAGGGATAGAATCTTGCCGTTACTAGTTCTATTTGAACCTTCTAACTTTTATTTAGTGCTTCCATTAGCGCTTTAGAAGCCTCGTGATTTTTTTTTTACTTATGACTTAAAAAAATCCCAACTATATTTTGAGGGGGGGACATAGATGTCCCTTACATATTCTTTTGGCAGTGCCCAATAAAAAATATGTTGTCTTCTAGAGGAAGTGGTAAAATTTGATTTTAGTAGTGCTTTAGATGTCTCTTTAATTCAAGGTTTCAGTATAGCTCTGGAATCTTAATGACTTTTATTTTTGTCGTTGCTATATACGCCTATGAACTATGTTTATTTCATTCATTATATTTTGTTCGAATGTCGTACATAAACTTTGTTTTAAAATACATAAGTTCAACGATATTGACAGATAAATAAATATAGCTTTAACAGAAATATGTTAAGCACGCTTTTTCTACTGCTTTGTTCTTTTTGACCCGCGGCGATCATCTACAAAAAACGTTAGATTAATACATTATTAATACAGTAGGACACTTGGCAAATAGTACATGCAACATAAAAGTGTGCAAAATTCAATATATTTAACCAGTGCGTACACTATTTCAGTAGGCTACTTGAAACGTGGTGAATGCTGAATCCAAATGTACTGTTCTAAATACAATTGGTATGCCTAATAATATGATTTTACTATTACTAAATTTTATAATTACAGTATTCAATTTCTTAAATATAATATATATGTGTGTGTGTGTGTGTGTGTATGTGTGTGTGTGTGTGTGTGTGTGAAAGAGATCTGAGTAAGAGTAAGATAATAGAGATACGAAGGAGAAATAGAAATGAAGAAACGGGTAAGAAAGAAAGAAAAGTAGATTTAATTGCATGTGTTTTTTGAAGTTTTTACATTCCATATCGAATTTTCGGTATTCTTATTAAAAACTTTTACTTTTTCATCCAAGGAAAATACTGAATAAAAAGTAATTTTTACTTCTTATTACATGTTACGTATATTCATTTCTTTTATATTTATTTCAAACAGTAAGTAAGATATATTTTTCAAAAATGAGATGCAAGTTAGAAAATATTTTTTACAATGGCATGAAAATAGTTAAAGAACCTATTTTGTACAAACTATTAAAAGCAGGGTAAAGGATGTTTTATCTCCATAATAAAATGACTGCAAAAATCCCTTTCGGAGACAAAGTATCGTAGATTTGCAACAACATATGCAAATTCATTATAGCGACGCTAATAGTCACTATCTTATATTGTTTTGGAACACCTTTGCAGACATATTCAATAATGATTATAAAATAGTACATTATATCCAAGACATATTCAATAATGATAATAAAATAGTACATCATATCCAAGGAGCAACATGATAACAACCGCAACACCGTTTGAAGAAATCTGTGGAACGTGTAGCCTTTCGCCCGGTGTCGCCTGGTTGCGGTTGTTTGACTAAATATTCGAATGGAAAAATACGAACCCTTTCATAAACCCCAACACCAAACCCATGTTAAGAACGGCTTTAAGAATAAACAGTTTAAAAACTATACGTGTTTAAAACGGATTCAGAGTTCAGAGTGTTTATTCCGAGAGCCGTTCTTTGTATTAGGAGATTGGGAATGTTTTTGTTTTTTTCCTCATTCCAAAGATTGCTTGTCTGCTCGTTCCTGCCTCTTTCTGCTCACTCAGAATCTTCCCGCGATTTTCGTCGTTCGCTGGGCGTTGCCGAGCGAAACTCACAGAAAAACGGGATTTAAACCGCAGAAGTGCCCATTAACAATAAAACTTTCTTTTTCATATGCTGGTCGTCTACAAGTGAAGGGCGATGTTTGCGCGAAGCATATATGTGGTGGTTTGAGGAATAATTTTTATACTTTTTTTTCTATTTTGACGATCATTATATTATTTTTGGACTTATGGATTTGCTTGAACGCACTGAAATAATCATGTGATTATTTAGAAACCCATTACAAACGTGAGTAAGGGGTATTGTTTTGCAAACATGACATATTTTACCGAACAAAATAATAACATGATGCAATAGTTAAAAAATAAAAAAATAATACACACATAATAATCCATCAAAAACAGAAATTAGACCACTGGTAAGTTTACAATTATCCTAATGTTTCATAAATCCTAGCAAATTATTTTGAACTTTACTGCATGTCAACATACAAGCACAAGTACAAAAATATATAAATAATGTTTTTAACGCCCCATAATCCCACAAACATATAAAATTAAATAAAATTCTGCATATAATGCAATTCTGTTAATAAACATATACGGTCTCTTTGAAGTTTTGATAATCGCTCAAAATTATTTATATCAAATACTAGAACCCTTGAAATTTTACTACAGTGTGCTCTAGCTAAGTTTTTAGAATTATTGTCATTTTAAAAAGCATTGCTAACTATTTCCTTGCGCACACGATAATGAGATAAAATGTAATCGAACACATTGCTATGTTCTCTGCTCGGACGAAACACTCTCCAAATGTAAACAGCATTTGTTTGGACATGTAAATATGCATAAAATACCGACATGTTACTACCTCAGCCCAAAACGGCACTAGAATGTTTTTTCACGGGTACCAATATTTAATTATCGATTTTTAAGCGATTATCAAAACTTTGATGCTGCTATATTTGTTTGGGGGCATATTTATTCCTTTTGACGATTAAATTTTATCTAATATTCTTGACCGATTAGCTAGGTTACAAAGTTGTGACTAATCATGGCCACACTTTCTTTTTAGGACTGATTAAACACTTTAAAAATAAGTTACAACACTAAAAATAGAATGCAAGTAGGTTTAAACGTACATTTATTGGCTACGAAAACATTGTTAGTCAAATATTTGTTTTTCTTACGATTAATACTTTCTGTTGAGCATTTTATAATTAAGAAAATATGGTAAAGCTATTTTTATTTAAATCAAATGCGTGCAGTATACCAAGAAAAAAAACGATTGTCGAATTAATAGCTACTGTTGGTAAAAAACAGTTATCTACCTCTGTTTTCGATCAATCTTTAGAGTAAATAAATGTTTTTTGTAGGATCAATCAACACATGCATATTATCGCACAAACCAACACTAATCGTCAGTACCCAACAGTGCTGATAAGCACAAACAGTAACTTCCATTAGCTATCACTGAAAACAATGTCCGACAGTGGAAGCCAAATTATTTCATTTAGACCACATCCGCCAGTGTTGGCTATTTTCAGCGACAGCCGTGACCATCAACGACAAGGTTGTTTAATTGTTTTTAGAATGAGGTCCTTAACTATTCTATTCTGGATCTGCCATGCTTCAATAGGGAGCGTTGGTTAACAGGTCCTGCTAGTAAGCTACAAAGTCAAGGTACAGTTTGCACTTGAAATGTATCAATTTCAAAGTGCTCTTTTATTAACTTTACCAAATTCTACAAAATATTTGAAAGAAAATTAATAAATCCACATTTATTCTGTTTTTTATAGAAGGATAATGAAAAAAAAATGTTTTTTTTTCTTATTCAGAAAACAAATATCCTGGACATTTTTCGTATGAATGACAGAAATTAAACAGTAAAAAAAACGAGGCAAAATTTTGAAATTATGCAGCTATCATTGATGTTGAAATACTAATGTAATATGCAACAATCAATCTAAGAAATGAAAATAGTTTACATTTAAGTACATAAAACTAAACAGTTATTCGCAGTAAGGCACTAAGTAATTCTTATAGAAAGACAATCAATAAATAATAAGTGATATACGTTTGACAACAATTTATTCAAGTGAAGATCAATTCCTATTTACGCCTTTAATATTAAGTAATTGTGATAAGGGTGTCTGAGAATAAGTGTAAGCGCTAAAATGGCCGGCCCGAAATGATGGTTTTACTCAGCGTGACGCAGACAACGCAAGAAAATTGCGTTTGATGTAAAATTAATCGATATATCGGAGACAATAATATTGATTAGCAGGTTGATAATTTGGGGAGATCAAATAACGATTGACATTCGGCGTCGTCAGTGTGAATATTCATAGAAAAACAGATCTGAAAACCATTCTTCTCTGTTTTGCGAAATGATACCTTTGTCTCAAACGATCATTTAGAAACGTTCTACACTAGTTATCAAAAGACGGACACAAAAGAAATGTATATTATCGATTTAGATTTTATGTTCGTATGTTTGGGCTAATTTCTACAATGGAAGCTAAATCACCTTTGAACCACTCAGAAAATCTTTAATAATATTCACAGAGTTTTCTGCAATATCATCTTATTATGAGATATGAACTACGATCTTTCGTTTTTGGTTTTTACATGACGATTTCTATAATTTAGATTGCTCCGAACATTGTTCTCATTGCAAGTGTAATTTTAACAATGTTACCGCCGACTTTTCTTTATGTGGATCTGTTTGGACTTGGCCATCAATCATATTAAACTGGGCAATTTATCATATTCAAAGATGAAATTCCAAAGGGGACCATTTATTTAATCTACGCTTTCGTTTCGTAAGCCATAACAATACGGGTGACACCCATAATACAATTGCGATTTACTTAGGAATTCAAATCGTAAGTAAAGGAAGTAGGGGAGTGTTGTTTTTCCTTGGTTGTTGCTGCTGTTATTGTTGTTGTTGTCGTTGTTGTTGTTGTGGAACACATTTATTAGTAGTTAATTATTTGTTTTTTACGGGAAGGAATCTAAGTTAAGCTTTGCTTTTTACTGATAAAAAGTTTATAAGACTGATGTGCGGCATTTGTGCTGCGTTCTGAATAATCAGCAAACTATAACGTGAAGTTTGACCTCGTCCTGCTCTAAAAATGTAATGTTTCGCATAAGAGGATTTTGCATACACCATAGTTGGTAAGGATTTCTCTTCGCTGATGTAAATTTAGCTGTTAGAATTAATTAGCATGTGCAATGACCAGCTGCAGTAAATAGAAATACTAAAATAGAAGTCGGTATAAAAGTCGTAGAATTACTCCGAGTCGCAAATAAATCAGTAAAACTATATCTAACATTTATTTTGTTGAATCCATAAGACCTATTTTTGTAGGTATATATCTGTGCTAAAGCAGAACTAAGAGATAGAAAAGTAAAGACACTGGAACAAACATATCGATATTTGCATTTAAGTGAATTAAAAAATGACGAATACGGATTCTATTTACTTCCACAGTCGTACTGCATGTGATAAATTACCCATCAAAGTTGTTCGTTTTCTGCGCTTGTGTTTTCATGTGCGTATTCCATTAACAAATCTATCTCACATTTATTCTATTTTCCATGTGCATTTTGTATAATTATGAATCTTCTAATGTTATGAGATGTTAGAGGTGTATGCCTCACTTAAATAAATGTTAATCCAGGGTTAATCTATTACAACGTAATAAGTACTTTTTTCATATTTCGAATTATGTGATTTAAAAATACGCCACATTTTTCTCAGCAGATTAAATTGTTTGGTGTATCGAAAATTAGATTGTTTTATGTTTATGTAATTCTCTTAATTGAACTGTATAAATGTCTAAATTAATAGAGTATATCTTAGCGTTCAATCCAATACAGTGTAATCAGCTATAAAAACATCCCCGCCTCCAACAGTAAAGATTTTTCATAATTCGTGAGAAATTGCTCATAAAGGTAATGATTTTGATGGAGCGTTTTTATCTACACTTTAAAAATAAACAGATATAAGTAACAGATACGTAAATGTTTTTCGGCTCCCTCAGCCCAAAGCTTTAAGCATGTTCCACAAGGCTTTCCTCTACTCTAACTCAACCATTCTTTTTTTGTAAGCTTTTATACTATGTAATGTGCTCGTGAATTGTCATAATGGTTAAACATTACTTCAAAGTAAAATAAAATGTATTTTTACTAACTTAGTTTTCATTCTAATTTCTACCAAATTAATATTATAACAGAATAATATTATAACATAAAACAGCAAGATATTTAACTATTCCATATCTCATGTTTCAATATCAATTATACAACTTGTTTTATGAATAGAAATAGTTCTGTTTAGTGGCACCAAACTAATGAAACATGTATGAAAATTGAATAAAGAATTTGAACAATTGAAATATATAAGTTAACGTATGTCAAGAAAAATAGATATACACCTCAGGAATAAACTGCAGCGCGGAAATAACATGGCACATGCGCTTAAAGTTTCCCATATTAATACAATCAATTAAGTAAAATATACCCGGAAATCGTGGAAATGATGTTACGCTTCATCTAATAACTTTCAAGTCTAAAATTTAACGGTTGACAGTCGAGTTCATACTAGATTTTTATAAAAATTTCTATTCATGCAAATTAAATTGATTTTTTTTTAAGATTTTTCGATGAATAAAATTTTTTTTTCAGGAAATACGTGCCATGGTGGAAGACACTTCCGGTATCCTCTCATAGGTTGGACATTGAAGATGAATGATATTTAAACAATCGATACCAGTGTAATCGTTTGGCGAACGTTTTATAAATAGCTTATTTGTTAGTTGAGTTAATAATTCGTGTCACTTCTGATGCAGTGCTCGTTTTATTAATGGCAGTAAAATCATTTTAAACAAATTATCATGAGGAACTAATATGTTAAAGTGATTTCAAACGTGAAATGTTAATTAATTCTCGCGCCAAATGGAACTTGCAAAATTACATTACCAAAGAACAACAAGCAAAATATCCGCAGAAACACTTGTCTAGCTGCAACCACTGTAAACAATGATCCCTATCTTGTCTCTGTACCTTAATCTAAAAGCGAATTCTATGCACAACGTTCTTTCTTAGAACTTATTGTCTGTGAAGCTATATACCGCGAGTCTGTTTTCTATGTGACTATACCAGGGTCAGTTTCAAGTCCCATATAAACAACTTTTTGTTGAAGTGGCATCTTAAATAATAAAATTGTACCCAGTTATCACAACTAGGTATCATTAAGCTTATTAAGCATATTAATCCTTACCTTCGAATTGCCTTCAGGTCTTGATAAATAGTGACTTAGAATTAAGGTAAAATAGAAATCAATTTACAATGGAACACAATCTTGCCCATCTTTTCTTGTATCCTAATAATTACTCCTATCATATAAAAATATGGATATGCAGAGCATTTGATGTATCTTATTTTATGTAAATAATATTGTCCAGTCTCTGTTTATTTACAATTATTCGAAAGAACTTATAAGTGATAATGTAACAGAAACTTGAATTCATAAATAAAGACAGAGCACGTGCAATCTGATGCTCTAGGAAAACTATTATCTAATTATATCGTTCGTTTGCTCGTATTGTGTCTCCTTCTATCGAGCCGTTGCGCAGAAGGGTTGAAGTAACAAAAAGAATAAAATGATATCATACTCTGACAATCGATTGTTTACAATTTAGGCATTTTCAAGTACATGTTGCGTCCTTGTTCGTTATCACGTCGTTAAAAACAGATGGAAACAGATAAAATATGAGGATAGATAAACGTGTATAAATCAGCATAAAAAAACAGAGAATAACAGAGAATTAAACTGATAAAACAGAGAGAAATACGAAGATACATTAAAAGGGTGTTTAAAATATATACTCATATAAAGCATGATATATTTTATTATTTTAGAATATTTTGTTATTAGATTATGCCGTTTTACCCTAAAGTTTGCCTTCAACACGAACGCATAAAAATACACTGAATATGCGTAAGATTTTCTACAAAAAGAATATATAGGAATAGACAGCTTTTCTTGGTCTGAAAACTCAAGAAAATATTCAAATATAGCTAACACCCAGAGTACTCAGGATTAACTACGTTAATAGCAGAATAACTGTAATGTTTATTAAAGCATATTTATAATGATAACATTTAAGCCATTTTACCGTCTTTGAATATTAAATAAAAGACACACTGACGCCACACATAATTCTAAAATTGCCACGCTACTTCCCAATATCTAACGCAGGTTTTCGGATATTATCAATCAATTTAATTCAATTAACTAAATTCCTACAATAATTCTGAGAAGAATTGCTTATCTAAATAAGTGATACGTAGTGGTGGTAGAAATACTCCTCCCCTCTGAGTTGTATGTTCTCCTCCTACCTAAGTTTAAACCGTTACCAAAGATTACATAATGTTTTCTGATTATCCGTGTCTTGATTATTTCATATTTATCGTTTCGTTTTATTTTCAGTCAGCTACTACTTATTAAATGTATATATATTTAACGCTGCTTATCATTATCATTTGTCGGCTTCACTCACTTTAATTGGATGCGCAGATCCGTTTCATGGGTGATTAGATTGCATTTCCACAGCAATGAAGATAAATTTCCCTTCTTACTCGCTTCTTAGAAAAGAAAAGAAACCTCTGCTTACCACATATAACAATACGCAACAGATTTGCACACTGCGTACCGCGAACAACAACCACAGATATACACTTCTCTTTTAAAAAGACACTACAAAACTGTTTACTGAAGATAAAAAGATGATTTTACACATTGGCCACATTTAGTCTTTTTTAACACTTATAAGTAAGTAAAAAGTTGTTTTAATTAGCCAGCTGCCAATTTTTTAAGCAATCACTAATACGCGGCTTCGTATTCTTTCCTTATTCTTCTATGCATTCTTAGTCGTCTGTTTAATAATAATTGCTAAATTAAATGATTTATTAATAATCATTGCTAAATTAAACGATTTATTAATAATCATTGCTAAATTAAATGATTTATTAATAATCATTGCTAAATTAAATGATTTATTAATAAGCATTGCTAAATTAAATGATTTATTAATAATCATTGCTAAATTAAATGATTTATTAATAATCATTGCTAAATTAAATCATGTATTAATAATCATTGCTACATTAAATGATTTATTAATAATCATTGCATAATTAAATGATTTATTAATAATCATTGCTAAATTAAATGATTTTATTAAGTTTGCATATAATGAACAAATCTTCGGTCCATATACAATAAATTAGGAAAAATAAAGCTGAATCAGAATACTTTCGCCATTTTCTTGCTCTTCAGCTATCTTCTTCCTTTCCTGCTTTTCCTTCCCATTCTAAGTAAAACTTCCTCAGCAATTTCATATGATGCTAAAAGTACACTGATATGGTTTAATAAAGGGGGCTTCAGAAGTATAATTTTCTATTTGACAGTAAAAATATTTAAAAATTCATTTCAATTTTCCTAAAAATATTATACCAATACGTTAAAACCAGTCAAAACTGATTACGTAAATAGATTTTGATAAGTATCGAACACGTTATTTTAGGGTTTTTTGATTGATAGTAACAGCAATAGGTTGCATAATTCGGCGTATTAAACAAATTAAAACAGGAAATATAAATACTGATTTTTTTAAAGAAAATGCTGTTTAACAAATGCTGTGCTAATAAATATATTTATTGGAAAATAAACAAAAAGAGACAAAAGCAATGCATTTGTATATTACTAGCAGGGCTACCCGGCGTTGTCTGAGTATTGGGCACTTTTCATTGAGTAACATATACGATAACACAATAACAATGACAAAGTAATTATTTCTTCCAGGATACGCTGCACTAAACAAACCCCATGATCTATCAAGGATATTTAGAACTTTGTTAATCTCCTATCCTTCCCCACTTCCCACAATAATTTGATGAAGAATGACGTAATAAGCACAAGTGACCCCTTCTTACCCCATACTCGAATGAAAAGGAGGATATGATGTCTGGGAGGATATTCTAACGTTCTAATGCAAACATCGCCAATCCATGTGATGATAATCTCAAGTCCCCCCACACTTAATACCATAATTTGAGGAGAAATGATATCACCGGAAGTAACCTCCACTCTATCAATCTCCAACCGCAAAAAAGGAGGATATAAGATCTGAGAGGATTGTCTCATTTAAACAGTCGCTAATCTATAAAAAGCTGTCCCCTAGTTACCACCAAAATTTGAAGGAGGATGACGTCATCAACGGAAGTTACTGCTCGCCTGCCTATCACCCCATTACTGGAATAAATAGGAGGAGATAATAAGTATCGCCTTATGTCTGGGACTATTGTCTTATTTAAACACTCACGAATCAATGTGATGATAATCTCAAGTTATCCTCACCTGACTACAATATTTTGAAGGGAAATAACGCCATTACTGAGAGTAACCATCTCACTTACTACTCAAATAAACAGGGGGAGATAATGTGTGAAAAGATAGTCTAATTAAAACAATCGCGAACCTATGTGATGACAATCTCAAGTTGGCACCTGCTTTCCACCATAATTTGAAAAGGAATGACGTCACCAACGGATGTTACCGCCACCGTGCTTTTCGCCCTCTTTATCTTATAAACAGAAGAAGACAATGTCTTAGAGAATTGTATCAATTAAACAATCGCCAATTTACGTGATGAGAAACTCCAATTGCCCCCCACTTATTACCATAATAATAAAAGGAATTACGTCATTACCGGAAGGGACCGCCCCTCTGCTTCTCTTTCCCCGATACTTTGATAAACTGGAGGAAATTATGCCTGCGATGATTATTTTAGTAAACACTCGAAAAACCACCTGAGGATAATCTGAAGTAGTCCCCAAACATACCACTAAAATTTGATGGAGAATTACGCCACTACCCGAAGTCACAATCCCACCAATCCCGCTATTCGAATAAACAGGAGGATTTCTGGGAGTATTTTCTAAATAAAACAGTTGCCAATCTATGTGAGGATAATTTCAAGTCGTCTCCCACTTAACACCATAATTTGAAGATAAATGACGTCATCGCCGGAAGTAGCCTCCACCTCATCAACCCCTACCCGCAAAAAAGTAGGAGATAACGTCTGGGAGGATTTTTTCGTTTAAACAGTTTCCAACTTATGTCATGACGATCTTAAGTTGTTTTACTTACCACCATGATTTAAAGTCGTCATCAACAGAAGTTACTGCCCGCCTGCCTATCACCTCCTTCCTCGAATAAATAGGAAATGGTAATGTTTGGGAGGAGTGTCGCATTTAAATACTCGCCAATCAGTGCTGTCCACAACTTAACACCATAATCTGAAGGAGGAGTGCGTCATCACTAAAAGTTACCCCTCCTGCCTAGCCCCTCTTAACTGGAATAAACAGAAGAAGATACTGCTGTGGAGTATTATCTCATTTAAACACTCGTCAACCAATTTGATGGTAACCTCAAGTTGTCCCCAACTGACCACCACAATTTTGAGAGAAATGATTTCATCAACTGAAGTTATACCCTTCGTATAACCCCGCACAACTAGAATTTACAGGAGGAGATAATGTCTGAGAGGATTACCTCTTTTAAACCATCGCCAATCCATGTGATGTTAATATAAAGTTGTCCCCGACTTAACACTATGATTTAATGAGGAATGACGTCATCACCTGAAGTTACCCCGTCTTCCTATCACTTCCTAACTACTCAATTAAACAGGAAAAGATGGTGTCTGGGAGGGATGTCTCATTTAAACACTCGGCAATTCATGTGATCATAATAGCCCGCTATAAACCATTATTTGAAGAGGAATGACTTCATCACCGGAAGGCTTTAGAGCAGGGGTTCTCAACCGGGGTCCACATGGACCTTAGGGGTCCATGAAATATACTGGGGAGGGTCCACAGGAAAACATCACAAATTTATTATTATTATTATTATTATTATTATTATTATTATAGTTGTTGTAGAATACTTTATTTGCATTAAATAAGTTTTCATACAACGTCTAGGACCACTCGGCCATATGTCATTATGACAAAGGATCAAAGTTTACAGTTACCCAAAGGTGCTGAGTTCAATCCTGAACGAAGGCAGTGAAAAGTAACATTCAAAACAGAGAATCAGAAACTATGCCCCACAGCCTTGCTGGAGTCCGAACACCGTGCCCCCGTAATAATAATAAAGGGTTGGGTTCGATACTCCTAACAAACGGTTCCCCAGTTCGATACAAAACACCTGATGATGGCCGGAGGGCAAAACGGCCGAAACGTTGTGACTATAACAACCAAGATAAGGAAGTCAGTCCGAAAATCTCAATCAATGAAAACACCTCATCTTAAAAGTACAGACAATTCTGGCCGAAAACCGATCACAAAAGTTTGCCCAAATCTCAGTGCCCTGCATATAAAATTTCGAGTCAGTAGACAGAAAATCGACAGAGTTATTGCATAGGAAAATGTACACAGACAGACACACATACACCGACACGTTCACTTATATATATATATATATATATATATATATATATATATATATATATATATATATATATAAATACTAGCATTTCAGCCCGGCGTTGCCCGAGTATTTGGAGGTATATGTTGAGCAAAAAAAAAGCGGTCATTTTTTTAACTTTCGTCCGATTATGACCCCTTGCTTAGGGCCTAAATCAAGTTATTAATTTGATCCATGTCCAATGAACCTATATCTAAATTTTTACCTGTTTGGACCGAAAATTATCAGAGGAGTATGGTAGAATTCTCAAAAGTTAAGTCGTTGAACTTTGATCTCTCACAAGCTAAATTTTTGGCCAAAAAGCGATCACATCGATTTTCCCAAATCTTTTACCGTGTATATCAAATTTCGAGTCTGTAGATTTAAAATCGATAGAGTTATTACGTAGGGGAATGTACACACACAGACAGACACACAGATACTGACACGCTGACTTTTATAGATATACTAGCATGTGTGTCCGGCGTTGCCCGGATGTTTGGAGGTGGTATGCTGGTATGCTGAGCAAAAAAATAAAAAAAGCAAAAAAAGTCAATTTTTTAAAAAATTTGACCCCAATTATAACCCCTTAAATTTTAGTTTTGGAGCTCAAATCGAGTTATTAAGTTAGATCCATGTCCAAGGAACCTGTATCTAAAATTTCAAGTGTGTAGACCCAAAGTTTTCGGATGGCCTTGGTAGAGTTCTCAAAGGTCAAATCATTGATCTTTGACCCCTTAATCGGAAAATCTCTGGCCTAAAATCAATCACATCGATTTTCCCAAATCTCAGTACACTGTATATCAAATTTAGAGTCTGTAGACTAAAAATTGATAGATTTATTGCGTAGAGAAATGTACATTGACACACAGACACACAGACACGTTCACTTTTATAGATATACCAGCAAATGCCCGGCGTTGCCCGGGTGTCTGGGTGTGTCTGTTAAAAAAAAAATGTGGAAGTAGGAAGGTAGGCCCGAACCCGTACCGCGAAGGAGAAAAAGAACAGTGTAAAAACCTAATTTCTATGCTATTTCGACCGCCGCCAAACCGGAAGTGACATTTTTTAAAAAATTGTGGCTAGACAATCTAAAGGAGGGAATAACTTAAAAAAATATCGGCGAAAAAAGTGACCCCTCCCTGTAGAAAAGTGCCTAGTTTAAGAGGAAGATATTAATGTTTTTAGCCAATTTTACGATATTTGTCGTATGAAATCTGGAACATCAAAACGATACTGATCTTGGTAAAATCTGTTGCCTCACTGGAAAGTTTTAGGGAGACATGCAAACATACATAAATACATATATTTATATATTGGTATCTAAAAATATTCGACCCAAACCGATGAAAAAGCTTGCCCTATCCCTTTATGTAAAATTTCAAATATTTAGACCAGAAATTGTCTGAGTAATTTGGAAGAGACCGCAGAGGTAATTTTTTTTAACTTTGACCCCATTTTTAACCCTTAACATTTATTCTTTTGGGCTCAAATCAAGTTATCAAGTTAGATCCATGTTCAAGGAACTAAAATTTCAAGTGCGTAGACCCAAAATTGTAGGAGGTCAAATCGTTGAACTTTGACCCCTTAATCGCCAAATTTCTGCCCGACACCCAATCACCTCGATTTTCCCAAATCTCAGTACCCTGTATATCAAATTTCGAATCTGTAGACTAAAAATTGACAGAGTTATTATGTAGGGAAATGTACACAGACACACACACACACAGACACGTTCACTTTTATATATATATATGTATAGATAGATAGACTATCATTTCAGCCCTGCGTTGCTTGGGTGATTGGAGGTGTATGTTGAGCAAAAAAAAAAAAAAGCAGTGCATTTTTTTTAAAAATTGTACACCAATGTGACACCTTAACATTTATTGTTTTGGCTCAAATCAAGTTATTAAGTTAGATCCATGTCCAAGGAATCTATATCTTGAATTTTAAGTGTTTAGACCCAAAATTAGCAGGGGGGTTGGTAGCGTTCTCGTTGAAATTTGACCCCTTAACAGCCAAATTATTGTCCGAAAACGGATTACAAAGATTTTCTCAAATCTCAATGCCGTGTATATAAAATTTTGAGGCTGTAGACTGAAAATTAGCAGAGTTATTGAATAGAGAAATGTACACAGACAGACAGGCAGACAGACACACATGCATACACAGATATTTTCACTTTTATAGATATACTAGCATTTCCGCCCGGCTTTGCTCGGGCCCTATGTACTGTTCATAAGGTTATATGCATATGTATATATTAAAAAGTGTGAATATGTAAAGTAATGCTTTTCTGTATAATAGTCTTCCTTAACTACCATAGAGAAAAGACGTACAGACATTTTCATTTTTATAGATATATTAGCATGGGTGCCCGGCGTTGCCCGGGTGTTTGGAGGTGTATGCCGAGACAAAAATAGTAAAACAAAAAACGGGCATTTTATTTTAATTTGACCCCTTATTTGTTTCGGGCTCAAATCAAGTTATTAAGTTAGATCTATGTCCAAGAGATCTATATCTAAAATTTCAAGTGTTTAGATCCCAAATTCTCGGAGGAGTTTGGTAGAGTTCTCAAAGGTAAAATCGTTGAACTTTGACCTTTAACAGCCACAAATTTCTGACCGAAAACGGATCACATATATTTTTCCAGATATCAGTAAACTGTATATCAAATTTCGAGTCTGCAGACTTAAGATTGACAGAGTTATTGCGTAGGGAAATGTACACACACAGACATACAGACACACAGACACATTTACTTTTATAGATATACTAGCATTTCGGCCCGGCGTTTCCCGCGTATGTTGAGCAAAAAAAAAAAAGAAAAAAAGCGGTCATTTTGTTTTTACTTTGACCCCTATTCTGACCCCTGAACATTTATTGCTTTGGGCTCACATCAAGTCCAAGGAACCTATATCTAAAATTTCAAGTGTTTAGACATAAAATTGCCGAAAGAGATTTGTATAGTTCTAAAAAGTCAAATTGTTGAACTTTGACCCCTTAATCGCTAAATCTCTGGCCTAAAAACGGTCATATCGATTTCCCCAAATGTCAGTAACCTGCATATCAAATTTCGAGTCCGTAGACTAAAAATTGACAGAGTTATTGCGTATGGAAATGTACAAAGACAGACAGACAGAAAGACAGACAGACAAACAGATACACAGACACGTTCACTTTTATAGAGATATTGATAAATATATAGAGAGACAGAGAGATAGATCGGATGCAATATATAGTAATGATTTAAAAAGTATAAAAAAAAGACTCATGGGCCACCACCGAGAATCGAAACCAAAACGTTCAGCTCACGATTTATTTTGCCTCTGCCGTCAATGACATGGCTATGAAAACATGTTTAATGCAAGGCTAAAAATTAAAACATGAACCAATAGCTACTACGTTATACATTCGTAATGCCGGCGTTCGACCTTCACCTGGCAAATGTATTTATTTATTTTTAATTTTAACGCTTTTGCAGTGATTTTTCCGGGCTAAAATCAAAATAGAAAGTTTCGCTTGGATTCAAATACCTTACGTATGAAGTTTCATGTCTGTAGACAAAAAGGTCTAGGAGAAGTTGGGTAGGCAAAATTTGTTAAACAAAAATATATACGTATACATAAATATATATGGAAACAATTTTGTGTTTACTATAAACTTTTTACGCAAATATTATGCAAGTATAAACCATGTAGAATATCTGCATGAATATAATTACACGTAATAGTAACTAAAGCTGATTATCCCATTAGAAAACCGAGAAAACTAATAGGGAATTAATTAAAATCAATGTTTAAAAGAATATGCAAATTAGCTAGATCTTTTGCTCAGGAATGCAATTCCACAACCCATATATAAGAAAAATGTGTTTCTTTTTAAATAAATAAAAAAGAGGGATTTTAATGTGAATATCAATACACACAAAGAAAAACAAATGAATAGGAGCATAGATAGATTAAATTATATAAGGAAAAGCTTTAGAAAACAAACGTTGATTAACTCACATTGTGTCATTTCCGTTATACTGATTCGGCAGTTTTCAATTCATATTAAAACACATTGTTTCTACATTAAAACACACCAAATGTTTAGTGCATTATTTTTCAATACATATTTTTATTCGTAATTTTGTTTCTATCTGATAGATTCTAGTTATTCGATATATATCACTATTAGATACACGACAATTACTTAGGTGCCATTTTCTTACGTGCAACGCAGTATTTCTATCGGTATTATAGTAAAAAACCCCACCTCAAACAGGTTTGGGCGAGAAGTGAAATTTAACGCGATTATAGAGATGACGTAATTTCCGACTACATTAGTAAGCATTTTTTTTCAAATCCATATGAAATATATTAAATTTGTTTAAAAATACGTAGAAGTTACATAGGATTTGCCGGAAAATATTTTGCCCCATTGCAAAAAAATAAAAAGATAAACGCACAAATCACCCAGACCGAATTAATGGTTTTGACCAATCTTTCAATATTTTTGCATCCGAGAGTTAGATCTTTCTCATGATACCAATTTTGTTAGCGCTTGATGCGTCTGTCAACATTTTTATAGACATAAAAACATACACAGACACTAACAGACGTTTGTGATTTATATAACAAATATAATTTGGAATGAAAATACTTAAGCTATTTAAGTATAATAAATATTACATTCGCATAAGTAAATATATTAATAGACGTAAATGCTGAAAAGAAACAAGTCGGAATTTGTATGACCTAATGGCACTATTACTGCTACTTTCGTTTCCGCTTTAAGTTAATGCCGATAGAAATATTTCAATTGGCGGATTATCTTCACGCTTTATCATTTATCAATATTACTGGCCGTGCTAAAATAATAACGTTGTTATTTCTTAACTCAGTGTTAATATAAGCGTTTAACACACAATTTAATAACTAATGGCTACCGTATTCTGTTTATTTTTTTACTTCTATATCATTCGTTAAATGTATAACGGCTCGTAGTCTGTATAAGTATAAAAGAAAACTTGCAGCAATAATATCTACACCATTGAAGTAAATCCATATGGATAGAACAAAACATAAAGTGCCCTTTACTTGAGACAGATTTTTTTCAATTTTCACCCCAAACAAGGCACAGTGCCCTAATCGGGGGCATAAGTTGCAGGGGAATTATGAATGGAAATAAGTAGCAAAATGTTTGTTCACATTACACTTGAACTTCTGTATATCAGTACAGTTGGGAAAGCAGAATCCCGGAAAGGAGTTCCGAAATTTTGCAGTTCTGGGGGAATAAACTGTTGGAGTAAAAGGATTTCGTACTGTTGTGGTGGCACACATTCATTTGCATATATGGATAATAATTACACATAAATAGGAAGACTCAGTTAGTCTGAGTATGTGTTCACCAGAAGCCACCGAAGGCCGCCGAGAGCAGATATGTTTCCCCAGCAAAGACTTACTTATTTGACACCATCATGTAAATATCCTGTAAATATACCTTTTCCTAATAGACTTCTTATTTGATCTACCTTTGTTTGTTGAGTCGTCATTTGTATTGCTTTCTACGTTACTTGTTTCAACCTGCAAACTTAACAGTGACGAGGATGAACGTCGAATATAACAGTTTGACGAAGAAATGGAAAGAACTCACTAAAAAAAAGTGCACGCAACGGTTGACCTTTCTAAGGAATACAAGTTTTGACGAACGAAATAGTCGTAAAAACGGATTTTACGCTAAAGAGAAGTTCGACTCAAGCGGAAAAATGAATAATTTAGCGAATATTGGAAAACTGTAAAATATTTTCCTCGCGAAGTACAACACTAAAAGAAAGAAACGGTTGTTTCCCAAATTCCAAGAACAAAAACTACATTCAGGTTAAAAAAGTAACCTCGACTAATAGTATTTTATTTACTAAAATACTAGTCGGAAAAAAGAGACAAACCAAAACCTTTAATTGAAGTCTCAAAGGAAAAAAAACTCGAACGTGGAAAAAAAAAACAGCGACGATTTACGCCGTTTCCCGTGGAATACATCTTAAAAAAATAACAAACTGTAAAAGTGAATTTCTGTAAAACGACAAACAGATTCGTATTACTTAATTACGAAGAACAGATTCATACGACTAAATTACAAGGAAGTAACATACGAAGAAAAAAAGTTCACCAGTGGATTTCCTAAACTGCTGTAAATACCAACTAAAGACTTTTTGGTAAACCAAATTTTTCTCTTCGGTATTAAGAAAAAAAACACAGTTAAACAAAAATCAAGGAAAGATTTTTTTAAACTAAAGTTGTCACTGGATAACGGATATAAGACAGTAAAACGTCACGCAAAAAAAAAAATTAAATGTGGTCCATACATTTTATTTTTTTCAATTGTGACTCGAGTTGAATTTTTTTTCTATGGAAAGAGTTGTACTTAAGTTCGGCTGTTATTTATTAGGAAATGCCTAAAACGGAAAAGTAAATTGTATTTTGTGGTTTCAGCAAAAGCCTCAGTTCTTATGTTGTGGTTGGATGAGCTTGACTCGCTAGCGAAGTGAGAAAATTTTATTCGAGCAGCGATATTACTATTGAAAACAGGAACTATGAACAATTCTTTTTTGTAACGCAAGCCATTTTATATGGTACTGATATTGTGTTGCATGTGAAACTGTACAGTTTTTCTTAGTAACTGTATTACTGCTACTGAAAGATACAAAAAAATGGAAGATTTATCTAGAATGTTAATGCATTTTTTTCAGACGCAACAAAAGGCGCAATCTGAGCTAGATGCAAGTAAAGAGGAGAAATTATTGAAATGGCAAATGGAACAAGAAGAAAGGCAGAAGAAATTACAATTTGAACAATAAGAAAGACAGAAGAAATTACAATTTGAATATGAAGAAAGGCAAAATGAACGTTTTGCTAAAACACTGGAACTATTACAGACTAGTCGAGAAAATGTCGACAGTACTAATTTCTTGCATACAACTATATTTAATAGCATGGACACATTTAATTATGTGCCGGGGGAAGAAAAGACTTTTGAAGCATACTATACAAGATACGAGGATGTCTTTCAACTGGACTGCAAAAGTTGGCCAAATAGCCAGAAAGTGAGCATTTTACTCAGGAAGTTGGTGTAATCATTTGCAAGAAAGTAAGACACAAAAGCGATTGTTGCAGATGTAAAGTTTTCACCAGAAATAGAGTACAGCAAACAAAATCAAATGAAAAATTAGACAAAAATCGTCGAAAATACATAAAAGCGGAAATATTTAAAACGCCAATAAAATTACAGCTGGATTCAGGATCCGATATTTCTATAATAAACTTGAATACATGGAAAAAGTTGGGTAAACCAACCATGATGAAAACAAGTAAATCAGCTCGGACGGTAACTGGTGGTGAGATAAAATTTGAAGGAGAAGTTATCCTTCTGATAAAGTTAAAAAGGAGTACGAAGAAATTAAAAATGTTCGTATTGAAAAATAGTGAAAATCTGTTTGGAATAGATTTAATTGAGAAATTTTGACTCTGGGATAAGCCAATTAATACATTCTGTAAAAAATAGAATGTACTACTCCAACAACAGAAAATATAAAAGAGGACTTAAAAAAATTATTCCCGGATGTATTTATGACTAAATTAGGTCGTTGCAATAAATTTAAGGCCTCGTTTGAACTTAAAGAAAACACCAGCCCAATTTTTAGAAAAAAAGCGAAACGTTTCGTTCGCTGGGTTGGAAAAGATTAATAAAGAATTAGACAGATTGCCAAGACAGGCAATTTTCCGAAACACTACACACATGATAAGAAAGAAATATAACGCGGGAGATCGAGTATATTTCAAGTGCAACAGGAATAACAGTTCTTACAGGGAATGTGGAGTAATGGATGAACGCATTGGTGATTGTACATATATGATCAAATGTCCACAAAATATACAAAAAAGGCACCTGAACCAAATAAAAAACGACACATTCAAGATGGTGATTATACAACAGCAGTCGAAGAGGAGGAAACCATGGACATCATATACGAATCCTTTAATTTGGAACCGCCTCAATATACACCTGAACTCCGAAGATCAGGAAGAAAAAAAAAGTTTAATGAACTATTAATGTTAAATCCCAAAGAGAAAAAGATATTGAAATCTGTGCGACTTCAAATCTTGGGAGGAGGGTGTTTTGGTGGCAGACATTAATTTGCATATATGGATAATAATTACACATAAATAGGAAGACTCAGTTAGTCTGAATGTGTGTTCACCAGAAACCACCGAAGGCCGCCGAGAGCAGATATGTTTCCCCAGCAAAGACTCTCTTATTTGACACCATCATGTAAATATCCTGTAAATATACCTTTTCCTAATAGACTTCTTATTTGATCTACCTTTGTTTGTTGAGTCGTCATTTGTATTGCTTTCTACGTTACTGAAAACTTAACACTTACACATAGGGATCTCTACTGTAAAGGGGTGGAACTTGTTGGGTTTGTCAGGGTAGTCACGTCGAGGAGGTACAAGTGCTTGTCTTCAGAGAATTCACCATTAAAGTACTTGTAGAACAGGCCGAGGGATGCAACATTTCGTACAGAGGCTGAAGCTTATATGACAGTTCAGGACCTATCAGGTTGGCGACTCTCTTTTGAATCCTGTCCAGGAGTGAGATACAAGCAGCTAACGCACCAGCTCAAATGCGACAACAGTACTCCATACATGGGGAAATGGTGGACTTAGAGAAGTACTTTCAGGCGTAAGTAGTTTTCTAGCACGGTATAGAGAGCCCACCTTCTTTGCAGCAGCTCTGGCATTTCTCTCAATGTATCTATTTCAGTTCATGTTTCTTGTAAACTTTACGCCAAGGGGTTTAAAGGGAGTACTTTCAGGTAATGTGTTCTTGGCCATTGCTATTGGTGGTAGAGAAGGTTTCTTATAGTTATTGAGGGAAAACAAGCTTAGTCTTGGCAGCATTGAATGTGATCATCCATTTTTGTCCCCATTCCACTAGAGATTGGAGGTCATCCTGTAGTGTTTCTGCCATTTCCTTAGATATGTGCTCATTTGTTTTCCCCTCGTGCTTATTATAGAGAGTGGTGCCATCACGCAAATATACACATCTCCGAAACAATTTTATCAGGGAGGTCATTTATGAATATCAGGAATAATAAAGGTTCAAGGATAGATCCTTGAGGTACTCCCGCATTTATATCATATTGTTTAGATGTACGACCGTTGAGGACAACTTGGATTTTACTCTTGCTTAAGAAGGATTTAATTACATTATTTATTCTTCCAGTGATACCATATGATCTAATTTTCCTTAGAAGACTATCGTGCAATACCCTGCCACAAGCGTTAGATATATCGAGGGCTACCGCTCTACCATCCCATGTTGTGGCCAGTGAACGGTATACACGTTCAGAGATTACAGTGTAGGTAGTTGCTGTGGAACGGGCTTGCCTAAATCCATATTGTTTGTCGGTCAGGAGTTTAGCAGCTGTTAGGTGTTGGACTAGGGTTTGATTAATTAAGGATTCAAATATTTTGGCGAAAGGCGAGAGGCGGCTAATGGGGCTATAATTTAATGGGCCAGTTTTTTCAGCAGAATTCATGAAGACTGGTTCCAGAGAAGCTGTTTTCCTGCAGTCAGGGAAGCAAGATTCGTTAAGACATTTATTGTAAAGCTTGAGAGAGAACTGGATCAACCTCAGCCAAGCATTTTTAATAGCACAGCCGGGATGAGGTCGGATCCACATGCTTTTAAAGTGGCTAGGTTTGTTATGATACCATGTACCTTAGAATGGGTGATTTTCAAATCTTCTAGCGTGGACCATAACACTACATAACACTACACCGACACTTGTTAAGGCAGCCAAAGCTCACAAGTTACGGCTTCAATTCAGCAGTGACTCTAAGTGCCTTTACATACCTTCACGTGACCGTCAGTTTTCCAACATGTCATTAAGTGGTAATAAATAACCTTTAAACAGCACTATATTTTACAGCCTTAAACAGTCATAGCCGCTATCAAATCGCAGTGTCCGACTTAGGATGATCACGCCCGGCACTGAATGGCAGAGTCCACCAATGAATGACAGTACGACCAACCGTAAGAAAATGCATGACAATTGAAGGCAGGCGATTCCATTTCAGTCAAATGAGCACCAAAAATGGTCGTGACCGACAATAGCTAATTGTTTCAGAGGTAGCATGTGCCGACCAAACACATCAAAACGCCTGAAAAAACATTGCAAAAATTTGATCACCATTGCTTGTCAAAAACAACAAATGAGAACCCGTTTTATTTAGAAAAGTCAAATTTAGGCCACTTTTATAAGTAGTAAATATCTCCTTACTCTTCCATCTTACCAACTATATGTATCCTTAAAACTTTTAATCAAGTAAAACGCACCCATAGTCATTGCCATCCTATGCTCCGACCCCCCACTTATAATCACACTCCATACCTTATAATAGAAGAAGCTTAAAAATATTGCAGCATATTAGCTAATCTATATTACAACCTTTCATTTAACCCCGTCCCTCCAAAATTTATGGGCGATTTTATAGCCCCTATTTTCAGTGTAGGTTGCACCTGTCAAAAATACCACTCCATAGATGATAAACACCCCACACACCGTTAAAATAAATTACCACGCAGCACCAATATACTCCCAATTTAACCCTAAAACATATACCCCTAAAACTCAACACTAGGTTTAATGTACAATATTATATATCATACTATATATAACAAGCTTCTCCTTTATTTATTCAGAATTCAATTCCCCCAACATTCTATAATTTGTCTTAATCTTTTTCGCCCCTAATTAACCCAAGGCTAGACCCCGCATCTCCTCCATGCTACCTAGCACCTTCTCTTCTCTTCTGATGAGACGTATTAGGCTTCGAAATGCCCTGGCATAAACAGTCCCCTCTATCCCTCAAATTTTGCTGGTATTCCATTATTCAATAAATGATCCATTCTATATCTACCAATATATAGTTAGTTTTGTGACTTCATTTCATACTCTTGTCTTATATATATATATATATATATATATATATATATATATATACATACATATATATATATTACCACGCACATATATATATACATGCATATATATGTATATATATATATATATATATATATATATTTATATATCATTTTTTCTTATTATTATCAGTGTGAAAGTAAGGTTACAGCTATTCCCTCTGTCTGGCTGTCCGTCTGTCTCTGTCTGTCTCTCTCTCTCTCTCTCTCTCTATATATATATATATATATATATATATATATAGAGAGAGAGAGAGAGAGAAATGTAGAGAGAGAGAGAAAGGGGGAAGAGAAACACATACAAAAAAACAAATGAACCGAAAAAAAAGAAGGGTGACAGAGAGTTGTCATGATTAGAATACTTATTCAAGCTAACTGCATATATTTCGTGTAATATAATATTTTGTAGGATTATATATATATATATACATATATATATATATATATATATATATATATATATATATATATATAAGATGAACGTCTGTATTGTATGTGTGTGTATGTTTGGTCACGAATAGGCTCCCATATGGTTGACTATTATAGAACACTGATCACATATAATGATAAAAGATTTCTCGAGACACAGTAATGGGATGTTTGATCTGGTGGTTCATTAAAATGTTGGGGTCTGCGTTAACACCTGGTCCACAAAGTATGGAAATAAAAAAAATTAAAAATGGAAAAAAAACCTTTACAAGGGTGTTTGATATAGATGTAAATAATAATACTTTGATAAGTATGTTTTAACTTAAATAGGGATGGTATACTAAAATTGTGGGGTCTGCGTTCGCGCCTGGTCTCCATAGAATGGAAATAGGCAAAATCTTTAATAAAGACTTTTCATATCTATCTGCGTAAGTATACTTTGATAATTATGGCACAGTTTGAAGAAATATAGTATAATAAAATTATGGGGTGTTCGTTCGAACCTGCCCTCCATAGAATGGAAATATTTCACAAAGTTTAACAAGGTTTTTTAATATAGATCCACAGAATATTTTGATAAGTGTTTCAGTGTGAACAGGTATGGTATAATAAATAATGGAGTTTATACATTTTATTCTTACTTTCATCATATTTTGCTTTGGTTTTGATACCCCCAACCTCGAAGCTATCTATTTACAGTCCTTCCTTTTCATAACCTATCATACTTTCATAAATTAGAGTCCATTTTCTGTAGGCTGTTTTTGGCCCCAGTCAACGACGGGTACTTTTGCTAGTATATATATATATATATATATATATATATATATATATATATATATATATATATATAGATAGATAGATTGATAGATAGATAGATAGATAAGGTAAGGATATCGGGGACAGGAATGATGTTGCCATTTTCCCTACTTACGACTCAACATTTAAGCTTAGATAGTTACTAACTGGTTTGTGTTAACATTTTGTTATACTTTATCTTAATATATATACAAACAGTATTTTTATGTGTGCGTAATTTCTATCGTAAAGTCTATCATGAAAACAATTTCGTAGGTCTTTTATAAAAAAAGATTATGTCTTTGCGAGGAAATAGATAAGATTCCTAGGAGTTGAACAGTCGATAATTATGAAGAGGAATACTTTACATTATTTCCGACTTTTTACTGGAATATTAAAGACTAATGTCAGACTGTAGATTGGGAGGCAATAGTCGATTGTAACTAGCTTACAGTTTAGATTAGTTAATAATAATTTTAAGACTGAGTACCACAACTATAAAAGCAAAGTAAATGCTACTAGGCTAATCCCGGTGTAAATTCTTGGCAAGAAAAATGTTAACCTTCATTATTAAGATTATGAATAACTGGGACCCTAAATTTATATTTCCTCACATTTTAAAAAGTGTAGTATTTATTATCTTAAATATCAGTTTAATCATAGGTAAACTTCTGATATATTTTAGAGATCTTTTCAGAGATATACCTCATATTTTCTCTACTTATTCCAATGTTATGTTATTGAAAAGGTGACGTTTTTTCAAAAATATAGGTAATAAACATATTTGTTTTTTGAAATGAAAATAAATTTTATAATTAAAGTTACATAATAGATTAATGTAAATTAAAGAAAAATTGAAGGATCCGTTTAACCAGATAGCCTGGAAAGTTACTATAAGATAATGCTCGAAATAAAAAAGATATCCGTAAAATATTTTAGTTGTGAGAAAAACGAAAACTTAAGTACATATTTAATGATGCAACGAAATTGATTTTTTTCTTCATAGTTTTTATCATTAATTTTTCTTGAAAATTTATTTTTCGAGGTAATTAGACGCGTTGATCCTTAACTTAAAATTACGTTTTCTTCCGAAAGCTTGGTGTAAATTGGAAGGATAAGTTGTTTATGATTAATGGTGTCACGTGTTTTAGTGTAATTAACCAAGATAATATAAATAGGAATTAATTAGGAATCACTACATTGGTGTATTCGAAAATTTGAATGTACATTTTACTTACTCAAAAATGTATTTCTCAAGGTAATTATACGTGTTGATCCTTAACTTTAAATCTTTTCATAAATTACGTCACAGGAACAACAAATTATTATTGAAAAATATAATTATGTGATTCAGTTCGTTGACCTAAGGAGGAGCAGAGGTTACAATAGCCGGAACGTAGGGAAAGAAGCACTCAGGATACGAACAATAGTCCAATCACACAAACAATACAAATATAAATTAACACGATTAGACAGTTTTATTATGAATTTCGCTGATCAGGAGGATGAGCAAGTTTTTCGTATCGATATAATCTTGACTCTCATGACGTTTGAAACGGATACTCATGGCTGCCTTTGAACACGCCTAAACTCCAACCCTATTTTGAAAATGGAAAACATCTATATAATACAAACGGGCGTCATAAGATCTCATAAGGGACGTCGGATAGATAAAAATTGATTCTCTCTATGCTAAATCGTGAGGGAACAGAATTATGAAATTATATGACTAAACATGGAGATTATGTAGTGTTCGAATTACCTGAATGGTTTAATTGGACCTGTTGAAGATGCAATTTTGCAATCGGTTCTCAGAAGTTAACTAAAGCATCTCAAAAAATGATTGCATTAAGAAATCATTAAAATGGTGCACTGCACTCAACAAAATAAGATATAATTAAATGATCAAAAAATGATCAAATAAGGAAATCGCGATTTCTGTAAAACTGAATAATCTTATACATAATAGGCATAAAATAATTTGCTTACAATCTTACACCTATTACGTTGCTAGCATTGTAACGAATAATGTTGAACCACTTGCCAAGTGGTACGCCTTAAACCTAATCTTGACTGCACAAGCCTCACCCGTATTACATACTACGAAGATAAGCGTCAGCCTTATTAACATTCTGGATATCAAAATGTCACTTCACAACTTCTACTAATAGTTCCATTCAAAATACATAACTAATTACAGATAAATTTTATCAATGCGTTATTACTTCGAGTAAACTATATATGAACTTGATATTGGCGTAAATTGTTATTGGTAGCCGAAAAAATATCCTAACCAAAAATATGATCACCATTTTTGGCGACAAGCATAAACGAATTTTAGATACTATTACATGTATTTACAAAAAAAATATTTCTGTAATCATTCTACAATTTTAAAGTCGGACTGGAAGAGATAACATCGTTCTCTAGTTTAGCAGATCTGATAAAAACCTTTCTTTGGTAAATAATTAGAAGCGCTTTTTCGGTTTGCGATTAACGCCATTGATAATAAGTTCAATCGGTTCATTTACCGCTCCAATCTCTAAGTAAAAAGTAATTATGTCGCACGTGCAAGTTAAATATATACACAAAACAGAATCATATGAAAAATACCAAGTTCTTATCTTTTCAAAAGTGGAAAATTTGCCGATGGCGAATATTGCATATTTACCATTAAGGGTTAGTAGTATATGTTATATATCACAAAGCGTGTATATATATATATATATATATATATATATATATATATATATATATATATATATATATATATATATATATATATATACAGTTTAAAATGTGATAAAAACAAACTTGATTATGGTATATATATATTTATATAAATATATATATATATATGTGTGTGTGTGTGTGTGGGTGTGTGTGTATTTACCAACGCAAATGTAGGTGGTAACGTGTTAAATTTATCTTCTTGGAAACTGCCCCCAGTTGAAATATTTTCTGAGTTTGAAGTTTTAGGCTCTCAGATAGCTAAACTTCAACCGGTTTCCGTGAATAAATAAAGGGACTTAAAAGCAAGTTTAAACAACCGTGTCCACAGTTACGCTAGTACACCAGTATCCCATTCAGAATTTAAATGATTATTCTCACTTCCTACATAAGAGGTTTTTCTCTACTTGAAGAGGGAAACTTTACATATGCGTTCTGTACGTACGCGTTCACTTTTTTACATAGGCATCACCACTCATCAAGGCAAAGAGGGCACTCGAGGATAAGAGTTAAAGAGTGTACAGTAGAAATTGGACAATATAGTAATCGTTAATAATGAAAAGTCAGTAAATTTGTTAACAAGTGCAGCGACTCATCAAGAACTTGTTTACTTATATTTTTGTTTATTATTCACTTTATTAGCGTATTACGTTCTAACCTTTAACACACAAACATGTCCATCCGTACGTTATAACTTTTGAAACATATTTATTTGCATGTACGAAATCATCTTCAACACATAATGTATGTCCGTACGTATCATATCTATTTTCACAGAAATTTATATTTGCGCATACATGATCTCCCTTCACATACTTTTATGTTTTATACGTACGTGATAAACTTTTACACAATTATGTTCCTGTAAATTATAACGTTTTACACACATTTTTGTTTATACGTACGTTATCGCCTTTATTTTGTACCAATTGTCATCATTTATACCCTTATGAATCTCCATACATATCACCTTTACGATGTGCCTTCAATAATTTCCCAGACTTTTTCTGTGTATGCATTTAAAATTTTCGTAGACACTTGAAAATTCAGTATGCTATTGCCAGAAATCTTTTGAGATGACTGACCAACTTTTACGATGTAAGGGTCCAATGAACAGCTACAGCAAAAGCGTTATTGTCACAGCTTGTGACGTTTATAAAGGCAATTTAGACGTGAAGATATTTTATAAGAACGATTTGCAATAAAATGCTGTTGTAAACTTAGTAAAAACCTCACAAAAATACATGGAATGCTTCAGACCGCTTTTAGACCATCACGTATGAATTGCGCATCAGTGTTCGAGTAGCATAGGACATTCAAGCAAAGCAGGATTCCGTAAGGGATGGTAAGAGGTGTGGGACGATTAAGACAATAAGAAATCCAGAGTTTATTGGACAAATAAAGCATATCATGGATACAGAGGGCCAAGTATCTATAGAGGCAATAAATGCACAGTTTAATGTCAGTGTCGAGAATTGTTCATAGTTATTAGTGGGGAGTTGAAAATGTGGAAGATTTGCACGAAGTTTATCCAATGGTGCTCAGAGAAAATAAGAATAAAAAGATGTTGCTATGACAGCAGGGATAGTCGAGCTGATCATGCTGCCCCCTATAGTCCAAACCTTGCTCCATGTCAGTTTTGGTCATTCCGTAAGCTTAAGGAAAACATTAGAAGCTGTCGTTATGAGACAGTTTCGTTTGTGTGCTATTAATACAAACGCCTATCCGAAAACGGTCTGGAAGCTTATTTAAAGCATCTCGCGCACATATATACCGAATTTTAAGTTACTACGCTATTTTATCCCAAATCAATTATCTCTAATTTAAAAAAAAAAAAAAATCCTTCGTAATCTCGCGTCATTCTATTTACTTAATCTATCACCGCTATATTTCCAGACGCATTTTTTTAATCTCGACGATATTTTAACTTTTAAACGTAATCCACCACACCAGTTTACTATAATTTATTTTCTCTCATAAAATGTATATACATGTATATATGACATCTAATTTACATAAGGAAAACACGCTGCTCTCCCCCATCATTATATATAGCCCCAATCCTCCGACTCTCTCGTCAATGACCATTCCTCTTGAAGAAGCCCGCATAAATCGGGCGAAACGTTGAGTATTCAGGTCCTTCCACCTCCATTTTATTTCATATCGTCGGATTTAATTCAGCTCAACAATCATATATATATATATATATATATATATATATATATATATATATATATATATATATGTATATATATATGTATATATATATGTATATATATATATGTCTATATATATGTATATATATATATATATATATATATATATATATATGTATATATATGTATATATATGTATATATGCATATATATGTATATATATGTATATATATGTATATATATATATATGTATATATATGTATATATATGTATGTATATATATGTATGTATATATATGTATGTATATATATGTATATGTATATATATATATGTATATATATGTATGTATATATATGCATGTATATATATATGTATATGTATATATATGTATATATATATGTATATGTATATGTATATATATGCATATATATATATATATATATATATATATATATATATATATATATATATATATAGGCAGCATTATGTGTTTGACAGACTGGTTCCACTTAGATAGTCGAAGTTAAGCAACGTGGAACTTGGGCAGTACTAAAATTGTTGATAATTTCTGAATTCCAAGTGCTGTATATGCTCTCCGTTTATCTCGATATGTTTTCCAGTCAATCGTGGCCTTCTCTTTGCCGTTGGCCCAAAGTAGTGCCGATTCAGCAGAGACGTGGTAAGCGATTGCGCAACACTTTCCTCAAAATTACACGTGCAGTGGTGTTCATTGTCTCATGAAGTTGGACGGAGATATCGCCTCGTCGCATTTATGTAAAAGTGATGAGCTAATGTTTACTTAATGGATATTTGAGAAGGGCGTTTACGAGAAGTAATCCACGGCCCAGTGCTTAGAACTGCTGACTATAAACACGATGGTTAACGGTTCACTCGATGGCTAGGAAAATGTGCTAGTCTATCTGCACGGATGAATTTTGATACAACGAAATAGTACTGTATATGTATGACCATATATGAAGCTCACCCCTTTGGGTTGAGCACTATCGTAAATGTATCTAACCCACTGGTTATTTGGCTATTAAGCAAAGCGCACTGTTTGTTTGTAAATAAATAAGCAGCTCGATCGCTGTACAGGAAATGGGCGAACGTTTATTTGATGGGGATTTTAAAAGGTTTACGAGCATTGATACATAGTCCAGCTGTTAGAACTGCCGACTATCAACGCGATGGTTGTAGGATCAATCCATGGCTAAGGAAGGTGCAAATTTAGTCGCACTGATATGCACTGTGGTGAATCAGAACAATACTGTATGTGAATGATTATATATTAAGTCTACCTCTTTGGGTTGAGCACAATCGTAAATGTATCTCGCTCTCATGGTTGTAGATTCAATCCACGTCTAGCCGCACTGGCGAATTGTGATACAACAAAGCAGTACTATATGTAGTTTAATATATATTAGAGGGGATTAGACCCGGAATCTAAAGAGTGAAGTTTATTTTAATGCATTAGTTAATGTATTAATACTTTTAAAAGACCACAGTGCCCATTGTAATGTAGATATATAATAAGCTCAATAGGTATAGGTATACTAGAGCTATATTAATATTGAGTAAAACGATTTATAATTGTGAATTAAAAATTTCAAAAGTTTGTATTTTCCCTTCTGAAACTGATTTTTAATTCACAATTATAAATCGTCGTACTCAGTATATATATATATATATATATATATATATATATATATATATATATATATACATATATATATATATATATATAGTTAAATGGAGTAATTCTAATCTTATAAATACAAGACTGATAAATTAAAAATTTAAAAAATGTATCAATTTTAAATATGGAAATTGATGAATCGCACAGGTAAGAAATACATTTTTATAGTATGAAAAGGTTAGTAATTGCAATTAAGAATAGGAAGTTTGATCAAATGTTTGTAACATGTCTTCTTCTTAAGATTAAGGGTGGTGGTGTTTGATGAACACTGCTGGAGAGCCATGATGTAATATACTGTTTTGTTTTTAAATCCCCGAAACTGTGTTTCATGGTAAACAACTGATGATCCCTTGAAAAATAAATTATTGGTATTATAGTAAATTCGAGAGCGAGTTGATGCAGTGATTGCAGGTGATTAAATGACTTACTGCCTGGATGGTTTTCTAACGAATGATAAAAAATAATTTTTGTATAGTTTTAAAGGTTAAAAACTTCAACGACTATATATATATTTATATATATATATAACTACTTAATTTACTCACATAAAATTAATATACGAAAGTATAGTTTTATGCGTAAACCTTAAGTATTTACTTCAAAAGTGCTCAATACGTAGGTAGAGCAAGGTAGTAAGTTATAGAATGCATCTGGCGATTAAGCTTAGAGAGAGATGCATTTACGATTGTGCTCAACCCAAAGAGGTGGGCTTAATCGCCATATACATTTTATAACTTACTATATATATATATATATATATATATATATATGTGTGTGTGTGTGTGTGTGTGTGTGTGTGTGTGTGTGTGTGTGTGTGTGTTTAATTTAATTTAAATTGGGTAGTTACACGTCTAGGTGAATTAATACAATTTAATCTCAATTTTTCTTTACTGATAGCAGATGAAAACAACGATAAAATCGCAGACATATGGGCATCTTCACTTGATACAAAAATATATTTTCTTTGTTTAAAGAGTAGATTATATATATATATATATATATATATATGTGTGTGTGTGTGTGTGTGTGTGTATTCTATACGTTCATTCTAGTTATTAAGTTATAAATAATCTAATATTATTTATTTTTTCTTATAAAATTATATTATTTTAAAATAATTATTTATTACAGAAAAATATTTCCTCGTTTCAAATATCTTGATAAAAGTCGGGATTTATTCGTCATCTTTTCATCGTTCTTAAATCTGTCTTTTACAGGGTGTAAAAGAACGAATAAGTATTCAATTTGTATATTTAGATTATATAGTTCGAGGAGCAAGTAGATATCTTCGGAAAAGTCAATTACTAAGCTGACTAAATATTATTATAAACAGACGTGCATTTAAAATATTCACATTATCGCAAAGTTAAAATAATTACATAGATTGATTCTACATGAGAAAGGAAACCATACAATCATACAACGTTATTATGTAAAGGCGTGGCTCTAGTCTAAGGAGAGAGAAACTTTATACAATATTACAGTGCTTAATGAATATTTTACGAGCATATTTCTTTTTTTTTACATGGAAGTATTCACTTATCAAGACCCGGAAACCAGTCGGGGATAAGGGTTATGGCGTGTACAGTTATCAATGGGATAGTATCCTTAGAATTGGAGATTTGATAAAGTGCCCTACTTAAGGGGCGGTTTATCAGGAATTTGTTTATGTTGGACTTGAAGCCATCTAAGTTGATGTCAGGTGGGAAACAAGCATACGGAAACAAGCATATGGCGTGCACTTCTAAGAAAGAAGCTTTCTTCTTGGAATCTACACAGTTAAAGAGTGGGGAAAGTTTTTGACAGTGGTTTCAGCTAGACGGGTGTTTATCGTGAAAGATCGGCGAGGGGGGAGGATTTGAGCTCAGACGAGTATTTGCCATGGAAGTAACGATAAAACAAAGACAGGCTCACTACGTCTCTTTTGTGGGAGAGATGTTGCAGGGAAGAGAAAAGGGCATCCCCCCCACTAACCCAAGGAGCCTATTTTGTACTCTGTCAAGGAAGGATAGGCTGGTTTTAGCAGCTCCTGCCCAAATGTGGGAGTAGTACTCCATCCTTGGACGTACTTGGCTTTTATATAGATAGAGAATTGCATCAACAGTGAGATATCTTCTGGAGCGGTAGAAGGGGCCTACCATTTTTCCAGCGACCTTCCATAGACTTCCTGTATTCCTATGCCAATATAGTAATTTGTAGACAAGTTATTGTTTTGTTTTTCATTTTTCATTTATGAGTATGATTAATATATAAAGTGATTTTGTATTTTAATTATCTTATATGTTTATGAAAGCCAGAGAAAGATTTGTTTTTTCTTCAGAATAAATTATTTATTTATTTTAAGTGATAAATAATATTGGACGTACAAATGTGCTGATTAGGTCCTGAAAGTTTTTCTAGAATTTTTTTTTCTTCGTTGGTGTAATATCCTTTGTGGGTAGTAGTCCGTGGAAGTATTACTCATGGTTTATAACGCGTGCTTAACGACATAGAAACCAACAGTGATTAATTAATTATCGACACAGGATTTTATATCTCCAGCAATAAAAATGAATTACAAATAAAAAAAGGTAAAAACTGTTGTAAAAGTAGAACTTTTCTTCCATTCTAAAGAGAAATATGAAAGTTATTTCGTATGAGCCAAAATAAAAGACCACGTAATTTTTTTTCTTTTATGCATCTTATACGAGAAGGGTTACCCGGCGTCATCCGGATCCACGGGATGTTCCGTTTGGACACATTTGCTATACTAATGTTATTGAGCACTTTTTCATTTCTATATGTAAAAACTATCGTGGGAAACGTCGATACCCGCACAATAATTTCAAAAAATAAGGATACGGTTATCCTACGTACAAACGGATAAACACATGAAACGTTAATCGCTACAAAAAGAATAAGTACCTGATAAGCTCCGTAACAGATGGAATAAAAGAGAACAAGTTATTCTCAGGATAGTAAGCAATTTTTCTGATGACTCTATACAAGTTTAAGCTCATTTTAATGCTGCATCAGTCTAGAAAGATTGTTGTCCACGCTTTTTGCAACCCTTGTATTACTTTAGTGACCAATGCTAAAAAGTAATAATTATAATACAACATTCTTACCGATTCGACCAAAGCGACCGTCATGACCTGGCATTACAAATATTTACGCATGTAAGTGACGAATGGTGTTCACACATGCGCAAATGTAAAAATCGTTTTGAAAGACATGATTTTATGTAACTTTCGAATAGATTTTGCAGTCGTTATGGCACAAAAATTAATATTTTTTTCTGAATTTTTGATATCACACGCCCGAAAGAATTGACGCTCTCGACATTACCGTATTTCTGGTGACACGTTTGCTATAGTGTTACTTTTAGCTGGAAATAATACCACACAACCACACAGACATTACCCTTTGTATAATAGGATATAATTCATCGTCATAAACACACTCACATCAAACACACATATATGCATAAACTTTAATTTTGAAGTACTTTTAGAAAACAGATTGTATACTACTGTAAAATTTAAGTCAATATATATATTTATACCAATATTTACAAGGCAACCTAACCCTGATAAATACTCGATAAACGTGATAGAGCAATGATATAAATCAGAATTTGGAATGAAGTTCAGTAAATTAAGAAATTTACAATTAATATATTATTCGATAGGAATACTAAAGTTTATAATTTCTTTGCTAATACATGGATGTTCAATAAAAGGCTCGTATTATTAGAGGGAATCTTTGTAGTGAAATATTTTTTTAGTAATAAATTTTGTTGTTAAGCTTATAGATTGAGTAACTAAAACGCCAGCGTAAAATGTCTTAAAAAAAGCAAAGATCAGAAAGGATATTGCATAGGATAGTTGAGTGCAAATAAGAAAATAGAAGCTCCGTAATTTAAGTTACTTCAAAAGCATTGTTCATTTTATTTACAATGCACATATGTTTTAAGACGAATTAATTTAATTTTCATTTGCATGACTGTAGGCATTTTCCTTATGAATTCAGTTATATAAACAACAGGGAATATGATTTTTCATTGAATTATTGCTTGGATTAGGACAACGATTACCATATATGAAATATATGCACCTCATCATTGTATGGGCATTGGATGCGTTACCTGTGGTAGTCAGGGCAATGATTATAATAACCGCCCCGTAACCATAAAATTCAATGAAAAATCATATTCCCTGTTGTTTATATAACTGAGTTTATACTCTCATAAAATAAACTGCTATGAAAATGAATGATTAAATATAATTTAAATTTTTAAGATTATAATAATAGTGATGATTTATTATAATATAATAATTATTTGTTCGAACTGATTTCAACAATAATATTCGCCGACCATGCTCTCTCCATATCTCGCAGCTGTCGAAATAGATATGTGTTTTTTCATTCGTCATTTGCACACTGTCTTCAGAAGACATTTGCATCACTGTCTTCAGACGAGACGTAATGTCATGTATATAGACGAAAATTGTGATTTAATATTCGGCAGGATAGACAGGGGCGCCTCCTGTAAGTTAAATTTTGCATGACTTTCGTCACACAAACTTCGTTCAAAGCCAAAAGTGTTTGATAATTTAATATTAAATATTCATAACACATACAATCACAAAAACAAAATCTTTCGCAGATTCTCAGGATAAAATATGTGTCGTGTTGATTGAAAATCAATCTAACAAGCTTGCAATTACGACTACATTATATTGAAAGTATATTAAATCATATTGCTTATTCTTAAAAGACCAAGTAAAGAATAGATACCCTGTATTATTATTTTAAGTTTTATTAAAAAGTTCTGTAAATATATTAAAACTCACTCGGAAAGACACCCATTTATTTAAATATATTACTTTTGGAGTTTTTTGTCATTTAATAAATTGATCGCGTGAGGGTATCATGATATTAAATCAAAATTTTATATTTAAAAATATATGAATTGTCACTAAAGTGGTTAAAGAATAATTAAATTGAATTGCATTAAAACGCACACAGAAAAAAAAACTGTAGATAAAAATAAATTATGGTCGCAAAAATCCAAACAAGTCAATCATTTTATATTTCTTTATTAAAAAGTTCTGCGAATATATTAAAAACGCACTCAGAAATGCACCTATTAATTTAAATATATTTTATTTAAATACGTTCGTTTTGTTACTTACTTAAAAAAATGTTTTGTAAATATATATTTTTCTTTTAAATCTTCAAAAGTTTTGTAAATATATATTTTTTTAAATCTTGCTTGCGAATATTCGACCGTGTTTGCTATTTGACGCGTTTACAAACAACCAACGGTATGTGCTTGCGACAATGTCAAGGTCGAATCACCGGTGTCACTTGAAATGTGTCCCGGTCTTCTGCTATAGGGTAACTATTCTTTACTTGATCCTTCTTACATAATGAAATAACTTGTTATACGCGTAGATAGCGAGATTAATTTTGTTTCAGAAACTAATAATTGCATTTTTATATAAGAATATTTTCCAGCATTAGTATTTTCATAATATTAAATAAAATTAAATATAAGTATCCCCTAAAGAAAAATTGTGACAAAATAGAAATACCCGAAACGAACATTAATTCCTTAATTTAGCGATCGACAAATTCTATTTTCATGAAAATCTTGATTATGTGTTTTACATGATATCAAGATAAACGTTAAATATTTATTTTTTTAACTTTATTATATTTAATATATAAAATATGATTATATGCATAATATATATTTACATTTGTCGCTTTATTTTTATATGCAAAATATAATATAGGGTATATTTTCCATGTAGAATTTCCTCTATCCCATAATAACACAGAGTATATATTTAATATACTGTAGTTCTGTGATTGATATGTCTTTGATCATAATAATAATAGTAATCGCGCCTGACTTTTTTGCTGTGAGTGTCACCATAAACAGGCACCACACCAAGTAATGAAGGTCCAGGAGGAGGTGAAGACCGAAGAGAGAAAGCACTAGCCAGACTTCGGCTGGAGATGTGCAAAGAAGACTAGGACCTTGGGAAGGCTTATTGCCACCCAAATTCCGGTGAAGACCAATGGTCGCTGCCAGCGAGAAATCAATGGTAAGCGCCTGTAGTGATAACGCAAATTATTTTGCAAAGGTTATCAAAAGAGATGGAGAGTACTGGAAACATGGGTAGACTTATTGTCACTTAGAATCCATGGAACACCACAAGTTGTGCTCCAAGTACTATATTTGATGATGTGTTGTGTGAATACTCGTAATGAGTAAATAATAATAATAATAATAATAATAATAATAATAATAATAATAATAATAATAATAATAATAATAATAATAATAATATATCAAACAATATATTTGGAAGGTTAAGAATTCTTAAAGGAAAAAAAGGTAGAGTAAATGTTGCCAGTGATGGTGAACAAAATTTATGATGTGTATCTTTAGTATATATCCTAGAAACCATTCCTTTTTATTAGGTATATATATATATATATATATATATATATATATATATATATATATATATATATATATATATTAGAGCATTGAGTATCGATTAAAACATTTAAGGTAACTGTACAAGATCAAAGTTGAGTTTTCTTTTTGTTTTATTGTCGTTGTCAAAGTGAGTAAAGATATATAAATATGTATGTAATCACAGACGCCAATTGACCAAAAACGTTAGTTATATTGATAAACATTGGTTTCAGCAAGACTAGGTTATTTATAGCTAGCTGCCTGCATTCATTTGCCACCTAGACAAGCCACTGTATTCTGTATAATGTAGGGGAAGACTATCATGATCATATAACATGTAATTTGCTACCAGACCTAATAGCTTCCTAAACGGGAAATGTCGGCTGTAAGTTGTGCAAATCATAAATCTCTCTTCATGAAACATTCACATTTATCTAACACACACGAAATAAAGATACAATATTTTGATCATTTATTTTTATAAAAGCAACATGTATGAATACACTTACTCGTACTTATGTATGTATGTATATATATATATATATATATATATATATATATAGAGAGAGAGAGAGAGAGAGAGAGGCAGAGAGATATTAATTGGTTTTGTTTTTTTGCGATATGTTTTGAATTAATTCAATTATTTACGAAAGTACATTTATACCTAACTGCGAGTTGGGAATAATGTTAACCAATTTACTACTCTCATATAGGGGCCAGCTTATATATATATATATATATATATATATATATATATATATATATATATATATATATATATATATACAGTAGCGTCCAAAAGTTAAGGAACGATCGATCATTTTTTTAATGGCTTCTAACTTTATCTATGAAAAAGAAAAAAAAATGTTGGTGAATTTTCCAATGTTTAATAATTGTAGTTAAAGAAAAAACATTTTTTTAATTTTTGATTTCAATACATATTAGTTTTTTTTACATATAAATAAATTTAATTAAATTACAGGCGTCCAAAAGTTAAGGAACGAGGGAAATTCATTATGAAAAAATAAAGAATTCTTTCAGTATTTAGTGAAAAGCCCCTTGTTTTCAATCACACTATGGCATTCTTTGCTGCAAGATAGAACCAATCGTTCACATGTTATAGGTGAAATATTATTCCAGGATGTTTTTATACATTCCCATAAATCATCAAGATTTTTTTGTTTTTTTTCTGTGATCTTATCACCAATAATTTTCCAAACATTTTCAATTCGATTCAAGTCTGGGCTCTGAGCTGGCCAATCCATAACGCAAATATTGGATCTCTTTAGCTCTTCTAAAACTATTTTTGCTTTATGGCACGGTGCGTTGTCTTGCATAAAGATATCAAAATTAGAAAGATTAGGTACCACATGTTCTCTAATCAATTCTCTGTACATTCGGACATTAACTTTTCCATGAATTCTCACAAGGGGGCCAGTTCCTTTTGAAGATATCATGCCCCATAGCATTATACTGCCGCCTCCAAATTTTACTGTACTTTTAACGCACTTAGGGGACAGTCTTTCTCCATTTTTTCTTCTAACATGTGGTCTTTTGTCTGATCCGAAAAGATTAAATTCAGATTCATCAGTAAAATGAACCTTTTCCCATTTTTTTTCTTCCCACTTGTATTTTTTGAATAGCTTCTAACTTTATCTATAAAAAAGGAAAAAAAAATTGGGGTGAATTTTCCAATGTTTAATAATGGTTGTTAAATAAAATATTTTATTTTAATACATATTAGTGAAATGTATATATTGTTTTTAAAATATAATTATCAACTGACACGTGCTTGGCCGTCTACGACTCATCAAAGACGGCGAAACACGTATCAGTGGATAATTATATTTTTAAAAGAGTATATATATATATATATATATATATATCTTGTATATTGAGCAATTTTATTTAGCTGTGACTGTCTTATATAAAATATTACATCAAATGATATTTGGAAAGACTAAAAAATCACTGTATTTTCATACCAGTAGATATATTTTATTTCATTATTCTGAAGATTATATATATATATATATATATATATATATATATATATATATATATATATATATTATGTCATCCCCTTTAAGAACTCGGTTCTTATTGTTGAGAACTCTATGTTGAAGTAATAATTCGGTCACTTACATGCACAGATCATGATGTCATAATATTTAGACCACTATCACTGTCTTGACATTTAAAAAAAATATTTAAATTTCAACTGTATTTCTCGCGGTTAACGCTGACAGTTTGGATGATCTCCTTGTTAATTGAATCAGAGATGTCTTCGTTACCGAGATGTAATCTTTCGACCGGTGTGACACCCTGCACTGATGATTCCCGAGATGAGATGATGAACACTAGTGTCTGTAGGTATGAAAACTAATTATAGAATTATATATATATATATATAATTTAAAGGAGATTAGAACAATAGTCTAAAGAGCTGAGTGTATTTTAATGTAACAGTGAAATTACTAGTTTAATTGAAATACAGGAAATGAAAAGTGCTCGTTGTAATGTAGATATATAATAAGATCGATAGTTAAATGTCCTAGAGCTAATTCAATATTAAGTAATGTGATTGATAATTGAGCATTAAAAGTAAGGCAGCTCTTTAGACTATTCTTCTAATCTCCTTTAAATTATTTATTTATATATATATATATATATATATATATATATATATATATATATATATATATATATATATATATATATAGTAGCATGGGTGCCCGGCGTTGTCCGCGTGTTTGGCAATGTATGCTGAGCAAAAAAAAAGTTCATTTTTATTTTAATTTGACCCCTATTATGGGCCCTTAACATTTATTGTTTTGGGGTCAAATCAAGTTATTAAGTAAGGGTCATGCCCAAGGAACCAATATCTAAAATTTCAAGTGTTTAAATCCCAAATTGTCGGAGGAGTTTAGTAAAAATCGCAAAGATCAAATCGTTGAACTTTGACCCATTAACAGCCAAATTTCTGGCTGAAAACCGATCACGTAGATTTTCATAAATCACAGTATCCGGTATATCAAATGTAGATATATTGCGTAGGGAAATGTACACAGACACACAGACACATTCAGGTTTATATATATATATATATATATATATATATATATATATATGTGTGTGTGTGTGTGTGTGTGTGTGTGCGTGTGTGTATGTGTGTGTGTGCGTGCCTGTGGTGTAAAAATAAAACACGCATATAAATATGTGTTTTGAAGCCATATAATACAACGTATAAACGGTTTAAACTAATATCTATCGATATATATATATATATATATATATATAACTACTTCATTTTCTCACATAAAATTAATATACGAACGTATAGATTTATAGATAAGTATTTACTTCAAAAGTGCTCAATACGTAGGTAGAGTTAGTTAGTAAGTTATAACATATATATGGCGATTAAGCTACACTGAATATTCGGCCTTTCATCCACTCTAGGATTCCTCAGGTTTATGCGCGAATTCTGTGGTTGTTTCTCGTTTTTATATGGTCCTCTTCTGTTGAGGATTTATTTAGCCAATTCGCTTTCTATGAGCCAGCGGGCATGCATTTTATCGAATAAAGGATCTGTTTTAAAACTAGGTTAGTGGTTTAAGGCAGACATTTTGTTCGTTAGTTTATATATAAATATACATATGTGTACATACATGTATGCACATATATATATACATATATATACATACATATATGTGTGCTCGTTTATATATATTTATTTTAATTTAATTTATTTATTTGTTTATTTTCTATTGTGTTTGTTAGTTTTGAAACTATTTGTATCGCTATCCTAGAGTAAATTGCATTTTGTGAACACAGTTATTTGCTATTTCTCTTCTACAGTTTAATAGATTTTGGGGTTCTTTAAAGTACAGGATAGCAAATTTTTCATAGAAGGCATAATTTACATGGGTCGTCTAAATGCCTACACGTGGTTGCTTTGTTATTATTTTCCATTCGACTATAAAACACATTCCTAACTCGATCGTAAGTAGACTCAGTAATAACTCAAGCGATGAAAATGCATTTAACAGGTCAACTAATACCTACGAAACAGCCCTAAAAATAGTGGATACAAAAATATCGATATTAAATATAAGCAACAAAACACCAATAACGATAATAAAATTAAAAATAGAAGAAAAAGAACTATTATTTTGTATACGGCCCCATACAATCAAATATTAAAAACAAAACTTGGCAAGAAATTTCTAGATCTTATTGAAAAACACTTTCTCGCAACCAACCCCTTACACAAAATCTTCAATAAAAATACCTTAAAGTTATCCTACAGTTGTTGCGAAAATTTAGAGATGATAATTAAAGAACATAATAACAAAATACTAAATAAAAACAATGTAAACAACAACAAAATAAACAATAAAAAAGTAGACACCATGACAAAAATAAAACTAACACTAGCAGAAATAATAATAATAATAATAATAATAATAATAATAATAATAATAATAATAATAACAACAAACCAACCCCGGACAAGGAGAACCATACCGTAAATAAAATACTAATAACGAACAAGATAAATGCAACTGTAGACACCGCACACTTTGCCCAGTTCAAAATAAATGTCTAACAAAAAGCGTACTTTATCAGGCAACAATATTTAAGAAAGAAAACCCGAATAACAAGAAATATTACGTAGCCATGACTTCCTTAGATTTCAAAACCCGATACTCTGACCACAAAAGTACATTCAACAATAAAAAAAGACACCGTATAAAAACAACACTAGCGAATAAATACTGAGAACTCAAGGAAAGCGGTCATTCGCCGGTAGTCGAAAGGAAACTATTCCTCTTGCCTTCGTCATATATATATATATATATATATATATATATATATATATATATATATATATATATATATATATTAAATTGTGATTCAATGACTTTACAAACATAGGTTAAGAAGATTCATTTTCTAAAGCATTCTTTGTCTTGCTTAGAATAATTAAAAATTATTTGATATGAAACACAACTTCATTTCATTTCAATCAGAGTTTTTTGAAATTCATTGAATCAGAATTTAATTTATTTGTTCTATCTTGCATATCGAGCAATTCTTGTTTAGATGGGATAACTTATAGAATATTACTGCCAGTAATATTTTGTAAACTTTACAATCTCACGTTTTCATAACAACTGATTGTTAAATAAAAACTATTCTGAAGTGTGTATATATATATATATATATATATATACGTGTGTGTGTTGTGTATGCAGGTGTTTTTCTTTACGCGTGAATACATAGATGATACATGCATTATTTGTGCGCGTATATTATATCTGTATCCCTGCGTGACTGGGTGTGCAGATTGGTTTAAGTAATGTTCCCAACAATTTATATTTATTGACTCTCTTGTTAATTGCTTTTGATGAGGAAATTGTGCTGATATAGATCTATAAGCATTTATGGTGTTACATACACCCACACACGCGCACACACACATACACACACACACACACACACATATATATATATATATATTTATATGTGCGTGTGTGTGTGTGAGTGTGTGTGTGTAATGGTTCGCTAATGAGGTTATTGATATATATATATATGTATATATGTATAAATAGGGATATACGTGAAATACATCTCTCCAGAGGGAAAAGGTAATTGTTCTCGATGTTCATTTCATAAAGAGGTTGTAAAAAATTAATGAAACTAATCATTGTTATCGAGTATTACCATAAGACAATGATTACGTAGGTGATAAATGAAATCCCTAGAGATTAAAAGATATGTCTGTTGCTCTAAATGTTTTTTGTCGGACTATCATTATCACAGGAAATTAAAAAAAAAAGAATACAGTTCGATAATTGTGTATGAAATTCTTCATACGAGAAACAAGTTAAGGCAATTTCTTGATAGGTATCTCGTCGTTGCTCGTGAAAATATGATTTGAGTATCAAATAGCCGTAAAGTATTTAAGACTTTAACATAAGTGATTATTTTTTTGTTGGTTTGGAAGCATTTATTCTGATGAGCCTAGACAAAACTAAGGGAACTAAGACTTAAATGTTATTCCTTTTTTTTTTGTCTATGTAATTTTGTTTGGTTCGTGTTATTTTAGGGTTAGTTTAAATTTTTGTTTAATTTACAGCATTATTAAAAAAACATTTCGTTTCTAATATTGTTCTATGAAATCCGTTAACGTCTGTTATTGTCACATTTATCTTGTTAAATACGGGAAATTCCCACCATCGAAGATTTGCCAAATGGTCGCTAATTTTCGAATAACTGAAAACTCAACTCTACAAAAAAAAAAAACACTCAAAATAACAAAGATGTTTCGTAATTATGTGTAGATTATATTATGGTTTGGTAACAGTCGGTGGCATCACTTTTACTTATGCAAACACATGACTATTCAGCCTATACCTTATTTTGTCAATTTATCGCGAAATCAAAAATGGAGAAAAGCTCACCCACTTGAAGAATGAACAAGTACATAGCCGTCTGAATTACATAAAAAGATGCATTAGTTTCCAATATCTACGGAGTATATATGTACGATGTTATAGAACTTTTCACGCGACATGAAGTATTTTTTTTCTGTTGGTCACGTTTCATGTTGAAGAATGTGTTTTAATGTCTAACGCTAAATGCTTAATCCGTTATTGCTGGGATATAAGCGTATAGACTTGTCCATACAGGAAGCTATCGGCTGTGCTATTGTGTGTACTGTTGCTTATTAGAAACCCCCATGTTAGAAAATTAGCGGTTATATAGAGTTGTGTTTCAATGTGTGTCAAAATATTATCAACTGTTTTAGAAATCATAAATTTAATATACTTTTATTTCCTTAGTCGGATGTCACTTGACTTTTGTCGCGTTATCAAATAAAACGAAATGATTTGCCCATCAAAAACAATTTAAATAATAATAATAATAATAATAATAATAATAATAATAATAAAAACAACAATAACAATAATAATAACAATAAAAATAACAATAACAATAATAATAATAACAATAACAATAATATTAATAATAATAATAATAATGATAAACAAATAAATAACAAATGCTGATACTAATATAGAAAACCGAATCAATACGTTTTATAAATATTTTTCTCTTAAAATAAAACCAAAAAAATTGTACTAAAAATGTAAAGAATAATATCATACTAAGAATAGACATTTCATCAGTTAAATACAAGAAATACCTTTTACTTCAATATTATTCCATTTGCTCCAGTCAGAATTAAACTTTACCATTGTATAATAATTGTAAACATTACCAGTTCAGACATTTTGCGTGATGTTTAAAACTTCAATTCAATAAAAGCGACATTTTCTCTGTATATATTATGGAGCACCTTCACAGGCATTACTAAATGTGAAAAGGTTTAAACTAAAAAGTAATATTTTCTGTACATAAAAAAATGTTAAAACTTTGTTTTTGTCATCATTCTCAGCGGTGACATTTTTCGTTTTATTGTATTTTGATAGCTGTCTTATACTGCTCTCTTTCTCTCTCTCTCTCTCTCTCTCTCTCTCTCTCTCTCTCTCTCTCTCTCTCTCTCTCTCTTTGTAAAACTATATGGAAAAACATACATGAATAAGAAAAAGTGTTGCTCCTTGCTAATGAAGTCAGATATGGTCTGGTTCGAATCTCCCGATCGGTTTTAATTGAATCATCCTGTACTGATGATTTCCGAAAGGATGAAACACCAGTATTTATAGGTATTAAACAATTATTGTAATAATTGTATGTATATATATATATATATATATATATATATATATATATGTGTGTGTGTGTGTGTGTGTTTGTATGTATATATATATATATATATGTATATATATATCATATATATATAATATATATATATATGTAATGTCAGCCCGTTTAAGAAAGTGTTTCTTATTGTTGAGCACTTTCAGTTGTAATTAAATCGGTCAACTTAGCTCATATGCGCAGATCGTCATATAATGATTAGCTCATTCTGACTGAGTTTTAAACACATTTTATAAGAATAAATGGTTTAATTTCAACTGTATTTCTCGCGGTTGACAGTAGCCGAATGGTTCGGGTCCTTGGTAATGAAGCCAAACATGACTTCTGTTGCCAGGGTCCGAATCTCTCGACTGGGGTTAATCGTGACAGCATGCACTGATTATACTCGAAAGTATGAAACACTAATGTCTGTAGGTATTTAAGAATAATTAGCGTTAATAATAATTATAATAATCATAATAATAATAATAATAATAATAATAATAATAATAATAATCATTATATATATATATATATTATTTATATATATATATATATATATATATATATATATATATATATATATATATGGGGGTAAAAGAGAAAGAAAAAAAGAAAGAAAATGAGAAGGAAAATAATGGAGAGACAAAAGTGTGAAGATTATATATTTAAAGATATATAAAAAAGAGTTGGTGAAGTAGAGAGATATCAAAATATTCCGAAAATAAAGAGAACGAAAATAAAAATAGAAAAAATATGGGTGAAGAGAGAAATTTGAATTTAGAACAAAAAGGACTACATTTTTATGAAAATGTCTCCAAAGAAATACTGTTGTCAATCATCGTTCACTTTAAATGCACACAGAAAGACACAGACACACACATTATATGCACGGTGATATATTAAGCACAGTCTCTTATATATATATATCGACCTGATAAAAGTTGATAACGATTTCTACTTAGCGCAAAATACTTATCTACTATGTAGGCTAAGTTACCTAGGTGTTTGTTGGAGCCGAATGTTTACAGAAAAACTACCTACACCTATAATCTCAGTTTATATCGGCTACGCGTACCTTGGTATTTATGATAATAACGATGGTGATCAAAATCTGAATTGATACGGCGTTGAGAAGTGAATCTCAGCGGGATTTGTCTTCTTTTGTCTAACAACACTGTCATTTCACGATAAGAACTTATAGTATTATATTCTGTGAGAAACACACACACACACACACACATATATATATATATTTGTAATCATCGACATACAGTCTTGTTTCGTTGTATCACAACTCATCAGTGCCGCTAGAATAGCATCTCTCCCAAGCCAAGGATTGAACCTAGAACCGTCGCGTTGAAAGTTGGCAGTTCTCCCACTCGACTATATATATATATCGATAGAACTGCTGGCTGGGATCTGATATATATCGGTAGGAAGAAGTTCTGGCGATGGGATCACCATTGTCCCCGGTATTGGCCGATGCATACATGGAATACTTTGAGATACTGGCTTTAGGATCAACACGAATAAAGCCAACAATGTGGTTGCGCTATGTAGAGACACATTCATACCTCATGGCCCCATCAGGAATATGTTCAAACGTTACTAGACCATGTGAACTCGATCCGTCAAACTATACGGTTCACAATGGAAAAATAAAATAATAAATTATCGTTCCTAGACGTGCTGATAACTAGCACAGGTCAGGGGTTTATGTCATCTGTATACCGGAAGCCAACTTTCATTGGACAGTATCTGAACTATAACTCGCACCATCCATATGATGTAAAGAAAGGAATCGTCCGTTGCTTACAACACCGAGCAAAAGCAATATGTAGAAACATCAGTGCGTATCAAGAGATGGACAGTTTAAGAGAAACCCTCTCCCGTAACAACTATCAGGAGAGCATGACATCAGCTCAAACAAATCTGGACCAAAAACAAAAGGGCACGATTCAGAAACTCATCAAAGTATACCATATATGAAGGGCTTGTCTGAAAAACTTCAACGAATATGTAATCCATACGACATCAGGACAGTATTCAGGGGTGATTCAACTCCCCGGAAACAGCTTGTGAGAGTCAAGCCGCCTACATGAAAAATCATGACTAAGAACTGTGTATATGACATCCAATATAAATGTGGAAAACTACACAGAGGTGAAACGTGCCGTCTGTTGAAAGTACGGTTAGAAGAACATCGAAAAGCCGTAGTATGTAGAGATACTATAGCTGACCATATCTGCAAAGAAAAGGGAAACCATCTACCACTATGGGACGAAGTAAAAATTATAAACAGAGAGGAACAGTGGAGAGTAAGATGACTGAAAGAAGCAGCACATATGCTAGGAAATAACCAACTGCTAAGTAGAGCTAGTATAGAATTCAATACGATATGGGAACTAGTAATTATGAACAATAGATAATATATACAAGTAATAATTAAAAGCATTAATATATACAAGTAATAAGTAAAAACAGTAATATATACAAGTAATAAGGATAGATTTAGATATACATTAATATATAGTAATAATTAGTAATAAATGGTGATATTTATAACAAGAAATAGAAATAGGTTTAAGGCTCCTAAAATTCGTACTAGAATTGTCCGCAAGGACCCGTGGTGCAGTGGTTAGAGTACTAGAAAAAATTAATTGTAAATGTGATATTCTCCTGAAGGTTGAAGATTCAATACTCAGTGTGGGCGACCGAAATATACATTTGTGAATTACTTAGGACGGCTATCCAGTCATGGCTGACGGAACAAGAGCACGCTGCCCCCGTGAAGTAAATAAAGGGTTCCGCTCGAAATTCCGTCCAAATTCCCGAGTTCAATAGAAACATTTCCGAGTTCGACAAGATACACCTGAAGAAGGCCGGAGGTTATATCGACCGAAACGTTGTGAAAATCACACTGAAGATGAGAACAGTATGCCGATGAATAAAAATAATAATATACATATAACCAATCCTCATCTACAAAATTCCAGAAACGTAAAAATGATTAACAAATACAGTGTATGTTTTCGGTAGTGAGTGGCGTACAAAACATCAGTATGAGTCCTTTTTTAACATGAATAATGACAACAATTTATCTGATTTGGATGCTCATTTGGAAGGTCGTTCAATGCAAATCACTCGTCTCAATATTTGGAATATTGAATACTCGCCACTTATAAACATCGAAATAAATTAACGTAACTGATAACTAAACATAGACACAACGAACGTATAATGACAAATATTTAGGTTCGAACACATAATTTCAAATAAAACATTTTTGTCTATAAATTAAACGAACGTAATATTTCATGATTTAGAATCTGTTATTTACTTCGTGTATGCATATATATATATATATGCATATATATATATATATATATATATATATATATATATATATATATATATATATACAAGGGGGCTCCTTCAGTCTTTGCCAGACTATGGACACCCACGAAGGGGTGCCTGCGCATGAATATTTTTGTGGCAATAGGTGCGCAATCTCCAACCACACCTCTTCTGCGTCGACATTGACTAATACCAGTGGCAAAGTGTTCGAGTGAGCTTCAGTCTATGGTCCCCCCTCGCCTAACTTTCACAAGAAACACTCGTCTAGCTGAAAACACTATCAATAATTCCCCCACTCGGTATCTGTGCCTAAACCTAAACGTAGATTCCATGAACAAAGCTTCTTTCTTAGAACTGCACGCCTGTGGAATTGTCTTCCGTTTTCCTGCTTTCCGCCTGACTACAATACGGTTGTCTTCAAGTCTAACGTAAATAAGTTCTTGATGAGCCGTTCCATATAAGTTATCAAATTTACCGAATTTTCATTATTAATGATTACTATATTGTCCAATTTCTACTGTACACTCTTTAACCCTTATCCTTGAGTGGCCTCTTGGTCTTGATAATGTGGTGATGCCTGTGTAAACAAAAAGAAAAGTGTATGTACATACGACTGGAAACAACTATCAAGATAAGCTGAAAGCACATACTGCGCCTAGAAGTCCCAAATGGTCACACATCTGGTACGAACCAGGCTCAACGCAGTGATATGACGAGAAACGGTGTGTCAAGGCGATCATGGCGTATATAATGTTTGTGTATATATATATATATATATATATATATATATATATATATATATATATATATATATATGTTTATAATAGCAAGTTTTTATGAGTCATTATGTTGAGTTGTTTTATTCCTCACGAGAGTAATTGTCACCCCAGGAGGTCATATCTAATGAGCTTTGTGTATTTCCCATGGGATATGGTTAAATGGAAATGTAATGGACATTCTTGCAAATTAACGAAACTTTGAAAATGAATTCTTGGCTGCTCAGTTAAAATCATGCAAAGAAGTAATCTTCGTGACTTTTCTTTTATAACAAATCGAGATAATATTTATATATCTTCAACTAGAGCAGACAACAATGCAACGTGTCAATTATAAAGCGTTCGATTTATGTTCTGCGATCGTTTCTCTATGCAAAACATACGAGAAGTCTAAGTAGAAAATGTAGTAACATAGAGTCTTATCTGAGTTATATGTTCAACGAGAAACACTTAAGAAATGCATGTGTTTTACACACAACTGTAAACGTTGTTATAAAACCTATTCACCTTCTGGTTACAAAAATGTTATTTGATATAAATTTGATGATTTATTATGTGTTTATGTTTCTTCAAATATAAATATACATTCCCAATTGTCACTTTCGGTAGTGCATTATAGATCGATCCATGTTTTCATGTTTATCATGCCTGCTTTTAATCTTTATAATTGTTAGGGCATTTTAAATGTATATTTACAGTTATTTTATGCCCATTGTATTGTTAGAAAGAATTATGATTTTATCTGTTAGCGTTGTTTTTTATATGTTCCAGTATTCTCCGTAAATTATTTTTCTTTTTTTTGTTAATCAATATTTATATTTTGCTATTAACTGAAATGATAGTTTTTGGTTATTTAAATATTTTAGTGGATTTATATATACTGACGATGCATATAAATGTATATAAGATTAAGTTACACCTATGTTAATTGGTTTAATGTCGAAACTTACAGAATTGTTAACAGTTTTGTGTAGACTTCTTGTATTTAAAAACAAAAGCCGCTCCGCCAATTAAGCTGCTATACTAGTAGAATTAATAACATACTTAGGAATATAATGAAAATACGATTAAAAGAACACTCTGCATGAATCATATGACGCCTTTTTCATTTTATTGTCTAAAGGAATAATTAATGCTATGTTTCATTAGCCATTTGAATGTAACCGACAAGTATATATCCTCTGATGCTTGTTATCGGATACAATGCGGACTAGATTATAAAGGATATATACATAAAAAATAGATACTTTTATAACGTCATGAATTATACATACACGCACACACATAAATCTACTTATATATATATATATATATATATACATATATATACATACATATATATGCATATATACATACGCATACATATATATATATATATATATATATATATATATATATATATAACTATGGGGGATTAGTTAGGGTTGAAATCGTTATATGCCAGTATATATGCCCCTTTTAAAATGACGCTGACCACTAAGTCCCGTACAACTATTGCTTCCATTTTTTTACATATCATTTCACGTTATCTCCACTCTAGAAAGATGCCCCATCCAACTGCCTATTATTCTACTATGTCTACACTATTGAGAAAATACCTCATCATAACACTCTCAGGCTACGACTAACTGCATCTTGCCACTCCCACTGACATATGCAAATGATTTAAACTTCACGTGCATAACAATTTTGATATACAATATTAGTATATCTATGCATAGCCTCTCCACATATTCATCATAATTTATCTATTTTTTAAATTTTCTTTTATATTTTCCTCAAACCCCACTCAAACATATTCACCTTTTGCTCTTTAATAAGCTTTCCATGTATCATTGGAATTTAATCATTTGTAAATTATTTGGAATCACAATTTAAAAGGAAATGATACCCCATACCAGCCACAGCGCACATACAGTGCAATGGAATACCTTGCAAAATCTATCAATTCCCGTCCCAAAAGATTGCATCTCTTAGCTAAACGTTTACTTTTGTTGTTTCTTATATTTACTCCAGCCTTATTATAGCATATTAAACCTACCTTTTACACAATTTAACCCTAAATTTTCAGTAAAGACTTATTTTAATAATATTTATTTTATCCTTTATTTCACCGTCCTCTTCCAATTTTACCAATTTCGAATTCATGAACACCCTGAATTCAAACCATGAATTAAGTTTCTATGCTCAAGTACTTAAAAACCTTTTATTTTAACTCGCAAGGTTTAACCTCCATTCCTAACACCATTCAACACCCTATGGCACTCTTACATCTGTTTCCATCTATTTCTCTCTTCCGTGTTTCCCCTATTTCACATTACTCATCCTGCTTATAAACAATGTTTGTGTCTGTTGTTTTCTTCACTTTAATCAATGCTAAGCCTCTATTCCCTTTCATATCCAACCTCTTTGACGTGGCTAAACCTGCATTATCTTATATCTCTGTGTATACTGAGGAATTATATAATTTAAAAAAAAAAAAACAACTGCGTTGACTCTCTCGAAGCGACTGCACTTTTTACACCCATCACCACATATCAATTCCGTTAAGACTCTGGTCGTCTTTGGAAATTATACCACGCTTAAACTTCTACTTGTAAATTCTAAAGAGCTTTTTTGTAAGAACGGGGACGCTCTAACAACCTCTTCGGTATCAGAATATATAAGGAATTAAATATTCCATCACCCATGATTAATTTCTACTCTGGATGACTTCAGATTTATAGATATATGTTAATACGCATATCTTACATGAAATGGATTATAGAATTTGAACATGCCTCATTTTTTGCGAAATCTTCTCTTGATGTAAAATAACTTAATAACAACAGGTATTTTTCTAACTACATTCGCGTTCTTATTAGACCTCATGACAATTGCTTTTATTCTTATTCCTATGTTATATAACTAGTTTTTGTTCTTTGTAAAAATGTGTTTTCTTTTTTACACACTTATTTGTTTTTATTATTATTCCCTAATTTATAGTTTGTCTTGTACGCCTGTGCTCTTTCTGCCATATACTGACTTAACTTCCGTTATCTATTTCAAGAACCCTCCTCTATAATCATAACCGTTAATGACACGATTATAAGAACCTTCCTCTACCTCCGATATCGAATGTGCATCTCCACATATGACACACGTATTGGATTCATACCCTCTAACCTTTCACAAACAACCCCTAACCTGATTACAAATCATTTATATCCATGGTGTGATATTCACAAATTTATCCTATATCACATTTTTCACGATAGTTCGCTTATTTTCCTCCCTCCACATTTTCACGGGTTACCGTCTATATCTAACACCCAATTATTTCTTTCCTAATGTAGTTATCGCTAGATGTTGCAATTTGAAAATGTTAGCACTTCCTCTCTTCTTCGAAATAGTTAGGTATAAAGAGCATATATATCCCGTACCCCTTATTGATACAATTTTCCTATTGCATGAAATATTAAATTCATATGCATTAGTATATATATATATATATATATATATATATATATATATATATTGCCTACTTTTCCTTTTTCCTTCTGTATATATATATATATATATATACATATATATATATATATATATATATATATATATATATAAGCCCCCCTCTTTGGGTTGAGCACTGTCGTAAATAATCTCACTCGCTACTGTATTTGGCTGAAAAATTCGAAGCTCGCGGTTTGTTTACAAACAAGCGTTTGAGCACTTTACAAGTAGCGGACGGATGTTTATTTAAATAGACATTCGGACATCGCTTCCGTGGTCGAGGGGTAGAACTGTCGACTGTCAACACGACAGTTATAGGTTCGATCCTCGGCTTGGGAGAGATGCTAATCTAGCGGCACTGATGAGTTGTGATACAACGAAACAAGACTGTATGTCGATGACTACAAATATATATATATATATATATATATATATATATATATATATATATGTATATATAAGTGTGAATACGTGGGCGTGTGTGAGGACATCTACTGAACGAATTAAATCTACAGACTGAAATTGGTATATAAGGTCCTCAAACATTTGGAAAACACTTTAATCAGTTTTCACTTGACAAAGAAACGTGCTAAGAGACCAAAATGGAAAAAAAGAGGTACGTAGGGGTCATCGGATATTTTATGCTTATCAACTCTTTCACGAACGTGCATGCGGTAATCGTTTACATGGCAGGTCATTATATTAAAGATAAGTAGGTTTCAAAAATATTTCATAAGTTGATGCGAAGCTGGCCTTATGGTTATCGTACGTGACTCACTCGCTTAATGTTTTATTTCCGTTATCGGCCTGAGTATTCTTTTTTATTTACAAGAAGTGAATTGGTTAGAAAAAAGAAACATAATACTCCCACATCCATGTGCCAGTCCCGTCTTTTTAATATTTTTTACTTTATTTGTTTAAAAGAATTTAGTTAAAGCAAGTACCAAATATCATCACGGATTAATAAAGATTTGTTTGACTAAGATGTGTTTTATCTAATTTATAAATTCATTTTCAGTTTGAACTCACATTTACCTTGTTTTGCGAATTGTGTTTTTATAATACCAATTTGAAAATTAAAATTAGCAAAACTCCTTGCCTATTATTGTAAATCTAGTGATTATTAAATGCATAGAAACTGTTATAATGTTTGATTTTTTTATGTTTAGTGCTAATTTAGAAAAGATGAAGGTACAGTTTCTGTTTAACTATACACATCAGCAATTCTTAACAGGCATATTGTCTTTAAATGCCTACTTGATATCATCCCGTTTGGAGATTTAAATACTTTGTATTTATACATAATATTTTGTGAGCTCTTCTTTTTTCTGAAATTAAAATATATTTGAGTTTTATATAAATTCAATAAAATATCTTTGTACTACCATAAGAGTTATTTGGTTTGGACTGCTTCTCAGAGCATACGTTCTTACCTTGACAGGGTTCGAACTCGGCATTGAAACCTTGCAGGTGAATTCCTTTTTCTCCTTATTACATGTCTTTCCTACAGATGAGACGTTGCAAGTCTATACCGTCTTTAACTTTATTTTCATGGTCAATGCTCAACTGCACTTTATGCACTCCCTGAAAAATATGCCTAACAAACAAACACTTATCATGCTACAGCCACTGTCGTCAATTCCCCTACTCTCTGATTATGTCGAAATGTAAACGCAAATTTACTGAACATATTTTTTTCCCGAAAGGTCCACTCGTGCAACAGTGTACTGTAAAGCTACTTTTCAGCTTACTACATCATAGTCGTTTTAAGGTCTAACGTATACACGTTCTAAGCATCTTCTTAAATAATGAAATTGTCTTCCGATTTTCACAATGTTAATCATTAAACCTATTAACATATATCCTCGAGTGTCATTATCTGATAAATCACTAGCATGAGTTTATATCATCATTCCATAATACCTGTTAAGTTATTTATATGATAATCTAATATATCCACAGAATATTGTCGAGCATCACATCCACGTGTCTTATATTAAATCTGACCCATGTGCAGCCACTTTAATGGTTTCTTGTTGTAAATTTACTTAGTTTGTGATTTCACACACTTTTCTATCTTCACGTCTCACATCGTATATATTTGTGTCGTCAGAGAAAAATGGCAACTCTTAATTAGATTTAATTTCATTGCTAGTATCATTTGGAAACTTGTTTAAACGTACCTAATCAACCGTCTGTTAATGTTCGCTCTTGGTTTACCTATGGATTTTTTAATTGTAATTATTCAACAGTCAGGGAAATGAATGCTTAGTTGTAGCACTTTCTAAATATGCAATGAAGCAAATCAGTATCTAAAGCAACTTGGGCTCCATCGCGTATACATTCAAGATAGCTACCAGCTTTTCTATACAATGTCTGCTCTGGCCTTGGAAAGTCTAAAAAGCGGTACATCTCGGTGTTAAACTTGTTGACATTCTTAGTTGCCTTCGCCTGCTGTGTATGTAATTAAAAAATAGTTAATCTTTGATACCCTTCCTTAAGGGTATCGAAGATTCTTTTTGAAGTGTTTCTCATGGCGCCACTTCTTCTCATATTCCTCTGGCAAAGATGTGCATTATTCTGCTTAAATCCTGTACACATATTCTTCATTTTATCTCCGATTTTAAGGGTGCGATCGGGAATGAATTACTACGATGATTTTACTTAGTTATGAATTCCATATGTCCGTCGCAATTCTCCGGTCGACATCTTAATTTCCACTCATTCATCGGCAAACACAAATTCCAGCTTACGTTAAAGGAAACCAACACAGAAGAGAACTGATGTTAATCAATTTACAAACAATTTGAATAATCATATCAAATAACGCAAATGTGTATTTAAATTCATTTACTGTGATGTTGTACATCGGAAAGGTGATTATTGGCCGCTGAAGAAGAACGTACCATTTGATTCCCCGTATTGTGCAGAGCAATCAGAATTTTTTTACTTTGTTGAATTAGAGACTGCATTTTCTTTTTAACGTCGTCATCTCTATATGCACATCGCCCTTCTTAGAAAATACCCACAATCAAAAACCAGCCATAACATCTCCCTAACTGAATGTTAGTACCTTCACAAAAGAGAAATGGTTCAATTCAGTCTGATTATCAAGTAGACTAAAATATTAAAATTTATTTGAAAATATAAAACAGGGAAGGATAGTTGCATATATTTAAATGGTGATTTCATTTATTTATTACTAGCAGGGAGACATGATGTTGCCGGGATTGTATGATAATCAATGAATATTTAACACTCCCAAATTTTATGGTCATCGAAATAGGTTAAATAATCCATTTGCAATCGAATCTATTAATTGCCTGTTCCAGTTACAGGTGCACCAGGAGAAAGGTTCACACCCCCTCCGCAGTGATTCAGTTCCTAATATATTGTAGTCTACATGGCACTGTACGAAAAATACTATTGCTTTTCTGAAATTATTTTTATATATAATAGCTTAGATTTGAATTTAAAATGTAAAAGTCAAGCTGTGCTCTTTCGTTTCGAACACTCCCCTGCGATATCAAATAACCTACTGTTAATTATTTATGCTTGGCCGTACTGCTGATGTGGTGATAATGGCTTCTGTTTAAGTTTGAAGTACAGATGCCAAGTATGATGACGCAATTTTTGTTTAAAAAGAAACATTCATTTCGAACGAGCCCCTGTCATACTAAAGAGCCTACTGTTGACTTTATGTATAGCGTCTTTTTTCTTTTGCTGTAAGAAAACGTCTCGAATGCACATGCGATGTTAGTCTGTGTAAAGAGTAAAGTTTGGTCAAAATCACATTATCTTTCTTTCATGGGATTTTTTTCATTTATCGATTATCGACACATCCAAAACATTCCGATACAAGACTTATCAAAGAACACTTCCAGGCACATAATGTATTATCGTATCAAATTACATAAAAATCGGCATAGCCGTTTTTGAGTGCATAGGGAACGAACTCTCTCATCCACACACAGAGTTGTTTTTTATTATATAATAGTGAACATTTAATGTAACAATCCAGTAGCTTACCGGTGTTTTGAGTTTTCAGTTGTTTTTCTTTAATGTCTAGTACAGTAGAGGTTAGATCAAAACAATGATTATTGAAACCTTTCATCATGAAATCTAGATTATTTTAATCACAGAAATTATCATAGCTCTTTTCGTAATATTTCTCTTTTTTATCATAATAAGAAAACCTATTTATTTAAGCCGAAATATCTTATTTAATATTTAGACTTACAAACTCACAAATATTCCACAGAGAAAGTATTCTTCTAGACACAGTATTATTAGACTTTGAAAAAATTATTTGGTATGAGAAAAATGCACAAAGGTTTTTGCGTGAAATGAACCTTGGTATTTATCTTTTTAATTAAATAATCAAATGGGCGTATGATTTCTATAAATCGACGATACTGTACAGTACTGACATTTGTAAATAGCAATGCGAGAGTGTCACCTATTATCTCTCTAATATCATACAGAAATGTGTGATAATCAATGTTTCTTTCTTTTAGATATAAATCTATGCACAAAATACATAGTAAAATACACGTTCGTGTCGGTATTAAGTTATGTATGACAATTCATCATATTTATATTGATCTAAAAGTGAATCACACGTTGCAATATCATCTACTCATCTATTTGCCATCCGTCTGTGTGTCTTTGTTATCTTCTTAATCTATCTTGATTTAACGACTATATAATATTTCTTAATGTCTCTTTAGGATTTTCGAGAAAATCTGATGTGCTTGACGTTTTGTGTCTAAAACAATCAAATGTTAGCAGTTCTAAATTTGCCGTGAAGGGTTGGTAATTATGCTGCGTTTTTAAGTACCAGTTGCAGGGCAAATTTTAGCTCCTTACTCCAAAACTTGACTCCAAAAATCGACTTCTAAACTCGACACTCAACTGTGAAAGATTCAATTTTAAAACACGACGCTCTGCTGACAAAAATAACTACCCCAACTTTTAAATCAACGCAGCCTCTAAAAAATTAGGCTGTTCATTACAAATCGGAAGGATCGCATTTTTATATTAGGTCAAAATATCACAAGCATTTTTTTCTTTTTTTCTTAATTCTTTTTGACGGTAGGTATCCTTATAGGCTGCACATGAGCAGTTATTTCAATTTGTAAGGCGTTTATAATCAGAGGAGAGTAATTTATCTTGCCTTTGGTAACAAGATACCACTTTACATACGTGTTTCTGTACAAATCGCACAAGCTTATGCGAACTAGATAGCAATACAATCAGTTTCCTTGTTGCATATGTGCCATAAACACATAAATAATAATTTTACGTATTACTAATAATAAGTTTCCTATTAATAAAATAGTAACATCATATAGAATTTGTTCTACAATAGAAATATATCACGAGTTTTTAATGTTCGATAAATGTAATATAAAATGAACAGTGTTCAATATTTTATCATATCGTTACTTGTGCAGCTACAACGACACAAAAATTCTATCGAATCTATGTAATCCTAAAGATGTAACATAATTATGTTACCATGTTATCAAAATGTAATTATGACAGATTTATATGCTAGTCGTGAAATGCATCTGTTTTTTTTATCTCTTTAAAACATTTTCCGTTTTTTTTCTTTTGACGTCCTGTTCACATCGTACTGTCTTTCTGATCCGTCGCAGATCTCCGCAGGCTATCTATGAGGATTTGTTTATCTGCATATAACAAGCATTTAAAATTAATAAACGTTAAATAATTGACCAAACTGCATAAACATTGTCGAGACAGGGTTAATTAAGCATAAATAAACCCACCTTTCTTGATATCTATCTCCACAATCTACTATCTCCGCAATCTATCTATCTCCACAATCTCTACAATCATATAAAAATCATTGTGTGTGTGTCTGTGATTTCTTTCCTCAAAAATTCCGAAACGTCAGATCCTATTTTATGCAAGTGCCACACGAATCTATATGTCTGGCAGTGTTCTTAAACCTTTTGTACAAAAGTACATGGAATAAGTATCGAAAATTGAAAAATCCGACCTTAAAAATAACGTTGCTCTCTTTAGATAAAACAGAACAATTAAACGTTACACAGGCAGGGGAGATAATAACATAATAGCAAACTATTTGTTTTTAAAAGCAAACAGATTTATGATAATATTGAGAAATATGTTAGTTGGAAAGGATCCCCTTTACATATCGAAGCCCGGGGGTATCTTATTATTTTATTCATATTTTTGCTTATTGAATAGTCCAATTTACGATAAAAGAACAATCACAATTTAAAATCGCTACAAATAATTTCTTAATTTGCACGTTTTAAAACTAAACGTTAATCAGAAGTGATTTCTCCAGGTCATTCATTTTCATGCCAAAAATATCAGCCGAACTGATATTGTAAACAAACACAGACAAAATTTGATGAAGAACTGTTATTATTATTATTATTATTATTATTATTATTATTATTATTATTATTATTATTATTATTATTATTATTTATTTATTTATTTATTCAGTTATTTATTTGTGAGATTTATTCCATTGGGCAAATTATTTATCGTAATATATAATAATCCATAGAAGAGTGATTCTACAATAATGCATACGCAGCTTCCGGTAATTAAAATATGTTTAACCGTATTGTACGACCGGGCAATGCCGGGAAGATAGCTAGTTTAAGACAAACGCTTTTCAAATTATTTACTGTCTGCTTTAAAACTACAAGAGCTTGTGTCTCTCAAGCGTTTCATTTTCATTTTCTGGTTGCGTTATTGAATCATCCGATCTTTTGTGTTTTACAAAAATAATATATTTTTATTGTTAATTTAAATAATCCTGTATCAATGAGGCATTTAATAATCATTTGAAGGTTATTATAAGACTTACCTTATTTTAAATATAGCAATACTTTTCAATATCTATTCATAGATTTATTGTTATAAATATGGTTTGAAACTTAATATTCTTCAATATAAAATTATTAGCTAATCTTAAATGGGATATATTACTTTCTTATGCATAATTTCAATCCTCTAAAACTTCATCAAATTACAAGGATGTCATTAGATAATTTATTCTGACATTATTATCAAATTATAAAACAGGCGAATATTTTACGAAGAAGACGAAATATAATTTGGTGAATGTTATTTGGTAATTGTAATCTAAATAAAAACTGACAACACACCTTTTCACTGATTTCATGATTCGCACAATCTGTTAACTCGACATGCTACATACACAGTACAACACAACTAGTCTTTCATATACGGTTAATAACAATTCACTCTTTGTACACAGTTTGAGAAAACTGGACATTAATAACACCAGATAAATGCAATTTTTCGTATAGTGCCAGTGACAACTTCGATTATAAGCAAATTAATATTTTGTTTTACTTTTTCAATCACACTAATAATTTTGCAATCAGACTTTGAATAAGTTCATTTCAATTTACCCTATGCTTTATTCGATTACAATAATTAATTGATTTATTATATAAAAATAATAATGTGTAACTCGTGTAGGACAGAAGAAATATCCAGACGGTTTCAAGCACATGGATAGTGTTTATTAATTTTTTCTTTATACAGAGACTAGACTGGGTGACTGGCGTTGCCCGTTTGTTTGGAGGTGTTTGTTGAGCAAAAAAAAAAAACGGTGGCAGTAGGCAGGCAGGCTCGAACCCGTGCTGCGAAGGCGGAGAAGAAAGTGAAAGAAAATATGATGGCTTAGCCGATGTCTCCATGACGCAACAGGAAATCAAAAACGTTGAAATTAACCGCAGTCAATCCAACGGTGACGATGACTTGCTAAAATATCGGCAAAAAATATTGCCCCCCCTCCTTATATAAAACGGCCGGGTTAAAGAATAAATGTTTTGGGCCAATTTTTCGATAGTTGTCGTTCGAAGGGTCGAGCTTCAAAACGATATCGATCTCTTCAAAATCCGTCGACTTTGTCGAAAGTATATGCGAGACATAAAACATACATACATACATGCATATATACATACATGCATGCATACATACATATATACATACATACACACATACATACATACATACAAACATGCATGCATTTAAATAGACATGTGAAAGTTATAGTTTTCCTAATACGCTTTTATATTCTCTATGGACTTTACTAAGACTTATTTAATTGCTCATGCTGATTATTTTATCTGCATGTTGTTTCGGTACTTAGCTCTATCTTATCTCTGCTAACAGATTAATACGTCAAGTATAATTATTAGGTATAGTTATAACATACCTGAAAGGAACTATTGTAGCAATATTTAGAAATGTTTTAACGAAATATGAAAATCTGAAATCTTTCACGTTACTTTAAACTTAAGCAAGTAAATGGTAATTTCCACGAAAATATCTATAATATAAATATCATCTGTCTCTTAAATTTGTGTATGTGTGTTTGTATGTCTCGCAAAAACTTTCGACAGATGCGATGGATTTTCACGAGCTCCGTATCATTTTGAATCTCGACTCATCGGACGAGAAATACCGAATAATTGACCTTCACTCTCAACTGGGCACTTTTCTACAGGGAGGGGTCGCTTTTTTCGCCGATATTTTCGGAGGTCGACATCCCTTTTTCGATTGTCTAGTCTTAATTTAAATTACGTCACTTCCGGCTTAGTGATGGGCACAACAGCTAACGCTTTATGTTTTGCTTTTCACGTTTCTTCCCTTTTCAATGCCGGTTCGAGCTTGCCTACCTACTACAACTTTTTTTCGTACAACACACACCTACAAAACCCCGGACAACGCCAAGCACCCAGGCTAGTTAATCATAAAATTAAGTTGTATAACATTATATTATTCGGGTATACGTGTGGGATTGAAACGGAAGAGTTTACTTTTGAATCGTCGAATTGGTACATTTTTATATTGTGTATAATATTAAAGTGTGAGTATTTTTTATGAATATTTATTTGAAATAATACAGGTGTTGTAACCTCTTGTTGCTGCATAATACGAAATTATTATTATTATTATTAATAATTAGCAGAGAGGCATGCCATTCAACATATATTAATCTGAACGGCTGTATTATAAGATATGTTTAAATCGGGTATGAATTAGTTCTGTAAAACCGTTTAATGCATTAATGGATTGAATGACGTATTTTGTTTATATTTTAACTGGTATGATGGGTATTTTTTTTAATTTTTGACGTATCTGTTAATGTTTAATCTTCTTTTTTTAATTATGTTGATAATTACAAAACAACTGGAAGCCAGCAGGCAAACAACATAGCGAAAACAGTTTTTTTAAGGAGTATTCCACCGTCCTTCTCTGGCGAGTGACTCATCTAAGCAAGAATCATGACGAACAAAACATATTTTGGCGAACCACTCCCGAAGACAATGAAATACACTTTCGCCTACGTAAATTTTATATTGTACCCTCTAATTCTAATTCCATGCGTCTAAAAGCCTCGAATTTATCTTTATAGCCTTTTTTCTATTTTGCCAAAAATAATGCCCTATCTATATGGTAGTTGTTATTTCTGAAAGACAAGTACATGTTCATACATTTTTAAACATAAAAAGTAATCGTCAAATTTACAATGTTACATGCAGTAACAAACAATTAATAACACGTTTTAAATATGACCTTCTAGACATGAAATGCTTAATTGTCCATATATATGCACTACAAACATATCCATTTTTTTTTTCAAATCCTCCTTGCAAGTAAACAAGAATTTGACCCAATAACACACATAATCTTTCACCGGAAGATAGTTTGTCATATTATTTTTGACATTCATTCAAAACATCCAACAAGAAACTTATACAACACTTTTCATCGTGCGTGTGTGTCCTCATTGACTTTTCTCTTTTTTTCTCTTTCTAGAGATATCTATATATCTATAAAAGTGAACGTGTCTGTCTGTCTGTCTGTGTGGCTGTGTGTCTGTCTGTGTAGATTTCCCTAAGCAATAACTCTGTCAATTTTTAGTCTATAGACTCGAAATTTGAAATACCGGGTACTGAGATTTGGGAATATCGATGTGACGGGTGTCAGCCAGAAATTTGGCTGTTAAGGGGTCAAATTTCAACGATATGACCTTTAAGAACTCTACCAAACTCCTCCTACAATTTTGGGTCTAGACACTTGAAATTTTAGATATAGGTTTCTTGAACATGGATCTAACTTAAGCCCGAAACTATAAATTTTAAGGGGTCATAATAGGGATCAAAGTTTTAAAAAATTAACCATTTTTTTTGTTTTTTTTTTGCTTTTTTTGCACAGCATACACCTCCAAACACCCGAGCAAGGGGTCAAAGAATTCTACCAAACTCCTCCGCCAATTGTGGGTCTAAACACTTGAAATTTTAGATATAGGTTCCTTGGACATGGATATAACTTAATAACTTGATTTGAGTCCAAAACAATAAATGTTAAGGGGACATAATAGGGGTCAAAGTTTTAAAAAATTGACCGCTTTTTCTTTTTCTTTTTTTTTCTCAACATACACCTCCAAACACCCGGGCAACGCCGGGCTGAAATGCTAGTATATGTATATATATGTATATATGTATGTATATATATACACTTGTGCCCGATATTATTCATACCCCACCTTGAAAATTGAGTTTATTATGTGTAACTTTGTAAGAATTTATTGTTTACGTCCATATTGATACATATTCTTAATAAACCTCTTCTGATCATTTTCATCATTTTAAAATCTCGGGATACTTGTAATAAAAGAAATATACAGCTATTTATAAAATCTGCAATGTTCAAAAATAATCATACCCCCTTATTTTTTCAGTATTAATCGAATTTCTGACTGTGTGTTTCCTGTTTGATTCTTATTTTGAATGCTTTTATACAACCTTTGATTAATTTCATTTCGTTTTTTTGCATTTTTCAGAAATTAAAATGATATCAACTGAAAACCAATAAAAGAATAAAAATTATTAGAATGGGGAAGAAAAAAGAGCTTAGTAATGATCTTAGGACTAAAATTGCGAATTCACATAAGGATGGTTTAGGTTACAAGTCAATTTCCAAGAAATTTGAGGTCCCTACAGCAACAGGACAGAGCATCATCAAAAAATTCCAGAGCCACCACACAACAAACAACTTGATTGGTAGAGGAAGGAAAAGGAAACTGTCTGCTAGAGCCACCAGGAATATTGTAAGAAGTGTTAATGCAAATCCAACCACCACTACTAAGGACATTTTAGAAAATCTGGAGTCTTCTGGCATAAAAATATCAAGGCAAACATTGCAAAGGACTCTGCATGAAAATGGTCTGAAAGGAAGAAGACCAAGAAGGACTCCATTGCACACCGGAAAACACCTTGCAGCACGTCTAAAGTTTGCTAGGACCCATGTGAATTCTCCAGAGTCCGTTTTCTCAAGTATTTTGTGGACTGACGAAACAAAAATTGAATTGTTTGGCCATATGGATGCTTCTTACGTTTGGAGGAAGAAAGGAGAAGCTTACAACCCAAAGAACACCATACCCACGATGAAACATGGTGGTGGTAGCCTAATGTTTTGGGGCTCCTTTTCGGCTAGTGGTCCAGGTAGTTTGGTCAAGATAGATGGAACCATGAAGAAGGAGCAATATTTGGAGATACTCCAGAAAAACATTAGACAGGATGCGGAGAATCTCCATTTAGGACCAAACTGGGTCCTTCAACAGGATAATGATCCAAAACATACTGCCAAAATAGTCAAGAAATGGTTTGAGGATAATCAAATTAATGTTTTGGAATAGCCTTGCCAGAGTCCCGACCTGAACCCTATCGAAAACCTCTGGCACATATTGAAAACTGAGGTTAAAAAGCGGAAACCTAGAAATTTGAGGGATTTGGAGAACTACTGCATTGAAGAATGGTCAAAAATCAGTGTTGATGCTTGTAAAAACCTTGTTGATAAATATCCAAAACGGTTACAGGCAGTTATTAAGAATAAAGGGCATGCTATTGACTATTAGTAAGAGAGGTATGAATAATTTTGAACTAGTGCCATTATTGTTTTTCTTTGTATAATGTTTCAAACTTGCATAATTTATTTATTTGTTGAGTTTAAATTAAATGCCTATGCTTGATTTATTGTTTGAAATCCCTTTAATATTGTCTACCTTCTGGTTTGAGCAATATTCTTATAGAAATCTCAAAGATCCGAGGGGTATGAATAATATCGGGCACAAGTGTATATATATATATGTATTTACGTATGTATATATGTATGTATATATATGTATATGTATATATACATACATATATATAGATATATATACATATATACATATACATACATATATATACATATATACATACATATATACATACATATATATACATACATATATATATACATATATATACATATATATACATATATACATACATATATACATACATATACATACATATATATGTATATATACATATATATACATACATATATATACATATACATACATATATATGTATATATACATATATACATACATATATATATACATATATAAACATATATATGTATATATATACATATATATGTATATATATACATATATATACATACATATATATGCATATATATATATACATATATATGTATATATGATGATTGCAACGTCTTGTCAGACGAGTGCCACTCCCTCAGACATTTAAAATTCATGAGCCCAAATGCCTGAGGGAGTATCTATACAAAGATGATGTTACAGGGTCTTAGCTTTGTACGACAGCTAAGTCTCTCTCTCGGTTCAAAATGTTGAGATCCAGCAACAAGCAAGAGCAAGATAGCCAGCAACAAATTAAACTGCAGACCAGCTTAATTTAGCTTATTTCATAATAATTCTTTTCACATTCTAACGAACAAATACATTTTAAAATTCTGCGAGTGTGTCTATATATGTTTTTCTTTTACTGAACTTTACATTGACAGATTACATCATTTTAATATTTCTCTTTTTATAATTCGGTGTCAATTAATGTTAGTTTCTATTTAAATTTGTTGCAGACAATGCTCTTGACTATATACATTACAAAATTTTTTTTAAAAAGTCGAGAAAACTGCGTATAATATTGTCGAATCGTTCGTTTTGGGGCGTTTTTGCACGTCGTATTAAATTAACAGCTTAGCTAATTTGCCAACATAGAAATGAAGTTGCGAACTTAGTAACAAAATTATTATAAAGATCATATCCTGAATTTTAGACTACTTTAAGGTTTAAGGTTTAATCTTTATTTCTGTATAAACCTCGAACATGCTTTAAAATCTTTTCCTACATAAAATTTACAATTAACACACAAATAGTGGCCTCTGTATCTAAACATTTCTGTGCCAAGATATAGTAAATGATGTGCTGAAATATACAGCTATTTTATTCTACAAAAAATTAATCTAGAAAATACCGCGTGTTTTCTCATCATATAGATGCATTCCCATGCGACGCAGCAGACAATTTAAATAAATTATTTCATCCATTGCTGTAAACATCATGTCAATTAAGATGAGCATCTCGTTAACTCAGATTTATAGAATGAATAATTTTGTATGAACGGTTATTTATTCTTTCGATAATTGTTGTAAATGTAAAGAAAAAATGAACAATGATGATGATTCGCTGATTCGAGATCGATGTAATTGCTCATTAGTTTAAACCACCCATTTGGAACTGTTAGCGTGTTGTATTACAAAATATCGCTTTAGGCTTGAGAAAATAACACGTGGAATGATGTTAGTTTTGAATTCTATTAATGAAGTAATTCACAAAATCGCATTTTCTCATGGAGATAATCATTCGATCATATATATATATATATATATATATATATATATATATATTCGCAAAAAAAAATATTGCAGAAAAAATGTAGCGACGCAAAACCGATACTAACGTTTATTATTTTTCTTCGGGAAAATTGCGATTAAAATCTTTACTGTTTTGTAGTATTTCTAATATAGTTAATTCACATCGAAGTTTCGCGTAACAATTTCTACTGATAAAAAAGCTCGGTAAATATAGTCTATGTGTGTGTTACATTAAAAGATAATACTGAACTGTTGAATGAATATACATATTTACAAAAAAATATATTGAGGCGGAAAATGTAAAAGACATGTGTAAGTGAAACATACAGAAATTTTGCGGAAACATTACACATCTTATTAACCTCTTATTATTTATATAGTTTATAAGAAAATATAAATTCATATATATTACCAGGGTTCTTCGCTTTTCTTCTTTCATTTCACCAATTCTTAGACAAAAGAACATACAAATAAAATGTATGAATATTCTATGAATAACCAAATACAATACCGAGTCGTGGCATAATGATATACTAACAGAACGCATGGAAATTCCACAATAGTTTAAAATTAAAAAAAAGCAAAACAACATCAGTAAGAAACGTCTGATCACATAATCAAACAATTACATTGAGATTGGGCTATGTACTATTAAAAATCTCTATAAATCACTAAGCTCTGGATCTTCAGATCTTGGTTACTGCTGACAATTACATCAATTTGATGAACTGTTTTGATCTCACTGATCTCACAACATTATGATTATCGCAGTGATGTAGGCATCATTTTTTGAAATTCAATGACATAAATATTTGCAAATAGAAATCCCAGTACATGTCTGTCTTTAATGTCTTTCAAAAGTTTAGCTAGACGTGCATGATACACAGGTGATATTAATTCAAGTCGATTTTATGTAAGTTCTGAAGTCCAACGTTGTTTACTACTTGAGAGCACCTTTTATTACACATGTTTTTAAAGAACGTGTCTGGTTTTCCGTAGAACAAATAAAGACACATGAACTCACCTTTATCCGGTTAAATTGTGTTTCTGTTCGTTCAGTTTAGTATAAAACAGTTACGCTCGAGGTGGTGTTGATGGATAACGAGAGGATGGATCTTTCTTTAATTTGGCTTTTCTCCGACGCTTTTCGGTGAGTGCCGTTATTAGTTAGATTTGTCTAGGTTTATACTAAGTATGCTTAATAGTTTATGGTGTATCAGGACTATTTTGGATCCTTTCAACTCTTGCCTTGGTTCCTATTTCAACTATATAAGACATTGGGAGTGATGGTTAATGAATTGTAGTGTTACTACTATAGGGGTATCGCTATTCACGTTTTACAACTTATTCAAAGCACTGTCCTGCATTGAGCACTCTTTAATAAACAGGGGAATATTATTAGATTTACATCTAAGAAAACCAATCGATATAACCATTATATAAATATATATATATATATATATATATATATATATATATATATAGTAATAACAAATAATATTAATAAAGATGGAAATAAGCCTTTAACAAACTGGACTATCAAAATCGTAGATGTATAACGCGTAATATACGAAATGAGTTACATGATATTATTTATAGTAACGTAATTTACCTATGCACTGTAACTGAGTTACCACAATCAAGCCGTTAAAATATTACGAACCATGTGTTTTACTTGCCATCGTTATCGAACGAAAACTCAAAAACATATTTAATAGTGTGGAACTCTAAAGTTGTCGTGCTAAAGAAAAACAACACTACATATTCATTCTAAAAATATTTAAAAAATCATTTCAGGTTACTTGATTATGCAGTAGAGTTGACATTTATTAAATAAAGCCGCCTTCAGTCTCAATCATTGTCTCTATACCGGTCCAGAACTGGGAGTATGCCTTTTTCACAAGCCTCGACGGGAGCTCAGTGAGTACTTGGCGGTTGGTGGCAATCATGCTAGCTTTGGTCATGCTAGCTAGATGTAATGGGTCTGTTCAAGAAAGTACCCACTTATGAGACGGACAGTGGTACGAGATAAGATGACCAGATGCTTTACTGAAAGAACACACTTGGATGCCAATTGGCAATATAATGGGCATGTCGATCCTGTGTATAGAAACTACATACTTCATGATGGGATCTTATATATCGATAGGAAGAAGATCTGGCGATGAGATCACGGTTGTCCCCAATAGTAGCCAATGAATGCATGGAATAATTTGAGGAAATAACATTAGGATCAACACCACTAAAGCCAACAATGTGGTTACTATATGTAGATGAAACATTTATACTCTAGCCCCATCAGGAATATGTTCAAACGTTACTAGACCATGTGAACGATCCGTCCAACTATACAGTTCACGATGGAAAAAAAAACATAACAGTAAATTATCGTTCCTAGATTCGCTGATTACCCGCACTGGTCAGCGTTTTTTTTTTTTTTTTTGTCATCTCTATACCGAAAGCATGCTTTCACTGGACAGTACCTGAACTTCAACTCCCACCATCTGTATAATGTAAAATAAGAAATCGCCCGTTTCCTACAAAACTGAGAAAAAGCATTGTAGTGACAGCATTGCATATCAAAAGAAGGTGGACATTTAAAGAAAAACGCTTAACAACTAACCAACTAAACCTAAACAACTATCCGGAGAGCATGATATCTGCTCCAATATCTGGACTAGACACAAAAAGACACAACTCAAAAACGCACCACACTTTGTAGACCATAATGAAGGGTTTGTCTGAAAAACTTCAACGAATATGTAATCCACCTGACATCAGAGTAGTATTCAAGAATGATTCAACTCTCCGGAAACAGCTAGTGAGATTCAATTCCCCTACAGAAAAAAAATCATGACTTAGAATTGTGTATATGAAACCCCATGTAAATGTGGAAAACTAAACAAAAGCCAAACGTGTCGTCTACTGAAAGTACAGATAGAAGAACATCGAAAATCTGCAGTGCGTCGAGAGATTGAAGATCAGGTATAGCTGACCATATCTGGAAGGAAAAGGGAAATTATCTACTATTATGGAATTATAGACAGAGAGGAAACGTGGGGGTAAGACGTCTAAAAAGCAGCACATAAATTATTAAGTAGACCTAGTATAGAATTTAATACGTTATTGGAACAATAAATTATAAACAATAGATAATATATACAAGTAATAAGTAAAAACTATTATATATATATATATATATAGAGAGAGAGAGAGAGAGAGAAAGAGAGATAAATAGATAGATATACGCTAATATATAGTAATAATTAGTAATAAGTAGTTATAATTAATACTAGAAAAAACATATGTTTAAATTCGTATTAGAAATGCCCGCAAGGGACCGTGAAGCAGTGGCCAGAGTACTTGGAAAAAATAATTGTAAATGTGACAATTGTGGAGGTGGCATGTTCAATCCTTCGTGTGGGCGACCGAAAACTACAATTGCGAATTATTTCGGACCTCTTTCCAGTCATTGTTGACGGAAGAAGATCACGCTACTCCCGTGAAGTAAATAACGGGTTGCCCTCGAAAATCCGTCCAAATTCCCGAGTTCAAAAGAAAAGTTTCTGACTTCGACAAGACATACCTGAAGAATGTCGGAGGCTACATCGACCGAAACGTTGTGAAAATCTCAGTCATGATCAGGTTAGTACTTCGATGACTTCACATAATATGAATAACCAATCCTCATCTAAAAAGTTTAGAAATAGACATACAATATTCTTTCAAATATCTCTAGCATTTTCTCTAAAAATATTTCCTCATTAAATTTGGTTCGGTATATACTTTATTTTATTTAAAAAAAGTTTTACCAAAATACAAGTCATATTACCCAGCTATATATAAAATTTCTATCACTGAAACATTTATTCTAATATCATTATTAATCATTAAATATATAAATATAGGTAAAATAATTGGAGAGATGTGTTTGTTTTTAATATTATGCACACTTCATATGACTAAACTGAATTTTAAATTCATTTAATGAAAATGTATTTTAAAGTATTTCTATTTTACTTGCAAATAAAATATTTATATCTGAACAGACATATTTTAAATACGTTCCCTTATATGAGTCATAGGGTATAATACATATATATATATATATATATATAATACTTTTTTATATATGTGTATATTCATTGTATATGATTATATGTGCACATTTATATAAATATTTATAATATAATGTATACATAATATACGTATCTATTATATACTAGCAGTTTAGTCCGGCTTTGTTCAAGCCCTATGCACTGTTCATAATTTGATGTGCATATTTATATCTATCTATATATATATATATATATCTATATATATATATATATATATATATATATATATAACTACTTCATTTATTCACATAAATTTACTATACGAAAGTATAGATTTATGCGTAAACTTTAAGTATTTACTTCAAAAGTGCTCAATACGTAGGTAGAGCTAGTTTGAATCATGTCCAGGTAACTTACATCTAAAATGTCAAGTTTTTAGACGGAAAATTGACGGGGAAGTTTGGTAGAGCCTGCAATAATCAACTCTTTCAACGTTGACCTCTTGGCAGCCAGATTTTCACCCCAAAACTTATTAAAAAGCTGTATCTGAATTTCCTTTATGTTCAATTTAAATTGTCTAGACTCAAAGTTTGGTGAATAGTTTGTTAGATACTGCAAACGTTAAATCTTTTGAACTTTGACACCTTGGCAGCTAAATTTTCAGAAAAAAAAACGATGAAAAAGCTTTCCATATATTTTCGATACATTTCATGTAAAATTTCAAATGTTTAGACTAAAACTTGGCTGAATAATTTGATAGAGACTGTAGAGATAATTTTTTTAAAAAATTACCCCAACTTGACCCTTTAACATTTATTGTTTTGGGTCCAAATCGAATTAAAATATGTAATTCATGTGCAAATACCCTACATCTAAAATATCAGGTGTTTAGACTTTTAATTGGTTGAGGATTTTGGTAGAATTTTCAACGGCCAAAATCATTGGAGTATGACACATTGACAGTCAAATTTCTGGCCGAAACCTCTGTAGAAGATTTTCTCAAATCTCAATACCCCTCAAATCGCGAGTCTATAGACTGAAAATTCACAGAGTAATTTGACAGGGAATTGTGCACACATCGACACTCACAGACAGACAATTTTATTTTTATAGATATATATATATAGATAATATATGCATGTGTGTATATCACATAATATATATATATGTGTATATGCATACTGTACAGATCTCTTTTGTATGATGTATATATGCATATATAATATATATGTATATAGATAAAAAGCATATACAACATATATGTTTCATATGCACACATGTAAACATTCAGTATATCTACAAGCACAGTTTCACTCCAATATGCGTACATGTATATAGACATGAAAATGTGTTTGACATTCATGAAATATACATGCACACTTATATAGCAATTAATATAAATTTACTTTTGAATATATATTTAAATAAATCACACTATTTAGTATTTGGTGTTTTCTTCTTTTTAACGCAAAGCATCTATATTTTTTATACCTAGGCATCACCACTCATCAAGGTCAAGATGTCACTCGAGGATTAGGGTTAAAGAGTGTACAGTAGAAATTGGACAATATAGTAATCGTTAGTAATGGAAGTTCGTTAAATTTGTTAACAAGTGGAACGGCTCATCAAGAAGATGTTTACGTTGGACTTGAAGACAACCATATTGTAGTCAGCTGAAAAGCAGGAAAACGGAAGACAATTCCACAGGCGTACAGTTCTAAGAAAGAAGCTTTGTTCATTGATTTTACGTTTAGGTTTAGGTACAGATAACGAGTGGGGAGAATTATCGATAGTGTTTTCAGATAGACGAGTGTTTTCCAGTGGCCTTTACAACAGATTTTATGTACGTGGTCCATTTAAGATCAGGAGTAAAGGTTAAGCACAGAAGCTTGTCAAAACTAAAGGCGTCCTCAAGACGAGAGCCATTCATTTCAATTGATGCCAGATGGGGATCAGGAGGTTGATGATGTAAAGAGAGAAGCTTGGTTTTAGATGCATTAAAAATAACCAGCCACTCCTTTCCCCATTGTACCACGTGCTCAAGATCAGAGGAGAGAGAATCGGAAAGAACTTGGTCGTTTACTGTCTTAGATGTGCTACCATAGATGGCAGTATCATTAGCATAATTGTCTACAAATGATGTAAGGATAAGATTTGGAAGATCATTAATGTAGATAAAGAAAAGAGTTGGGCTCAGGATGGACCCCTGAGAGACTCCAGCATTAATACTGTGAGCTTCTGATTTTTTGCCCATCAACTACTACTCTTATGGAACTATCAGAAAGAAATGATTCAAAAGACATTTCCAGCTATACCATAGCTAGAGATCTTGTGAAGTACACCTTTATGCCATACCCTATCAAAGGGCTTAGATATGTCAGGAGCAATTATCCTAGAAAGGTTGCCTCCGTCGAGAGAGTCACTAATCCTATGAGATATAATTGTAAGCACATCTGCTGTAGATCTAGCAGAACGGAAACCATATTGTGTGTCCCTAAGAAGGTTATTTTATCTGAGATGCTTGATTACTTCTCTAATTAACACATATTCCAGCAACTTACTCATGACGCACAGGAGACTTATTGGCCTATACTGAGAGGGAGATGAGCGATCACCTGAATTCTCACATACGGGGCATACTGATGAGATATACAACCGTTATAATAAAATGTATTAGGAAGGAGATTCACAAAATGTGCTGAACATTACAGAATTAGAAAGCAATCTTTCAAACAGCTGTTGTTTAGAATGTATTTATTTACTATTCTCATCTATGTATCTACAGAAGATGTCCGACAGCATTAGTTGCGGTGTATTTTGATTAGGCTATGTGAAGTGGATGGTCGCTTAAACATTTTACCCATCATTTTTTGAAGCGAAATTTGTCAAAGTTTCCCCAGACAATGATACGCGCATTATTATTTTTTTCATCTTTTTTGTCTTATCTTGAGTTCCTTAGTATTTTATCGTGCACGTTTGTAATGTGTTTATTCTGTAACTTTCTATTAAATGTAACCACGTATTATTTTTTAGCAATAACTATAAGAGGGTTTTCCTTTTTGTTGTACAAACCCAAAAAATGATAGCAGTCTTCTATCATGTTTAACAAGCGAGATGTGAGGTGTGCTCTCTAACTATCATAGTAATTACAACAGGTCCATTGCCAGCACACTCAACATACAAATCCGAACGGTTCAGCATTTGAGTATACAGCTCAACAGAGTTTCCGGTCATGGTTGTGGTAATTTGTGTGGGTTTAAGTACGGATAACATCATACAACCTCACATCTTCGAACTCAAAACCGAAGTGTACCTGGATGTGCATACGAGTTTGGTGATCCCTTAGTGCAATCAGGTGGTTCTGGCAAACACGGAGTGGTGCAACAAGCGCCAGCGCCGATTCAGGCTTGACTTCAGGAGTGCTTCGACTTTTTACCCTTCCTTCACTGTTCATCTCCTCCTCCGAGATGAACTTGCTTTACAACTTAATTCAATCATACGTCGAGAACACCACTAATATTGTTAGATAATAACATTGTTAAAGGTTAATTAGTTATTATCGATTTATCTGTCTATCTATCTATTTATCTTTCTATTTTTAAATTAGTTTTTATTTTGAGTTATTTATTGTTTATAGAATAAAGTGCAAAAATGGCGTTTGTCTGAGGTTTTTTATATAAATTAGCTAGGTTTAATAAACAAAATGACCT
>NC_136512.1:58041100-58223600 GCF_053919585.1 Euprymna scolopes | reverse complement strand
GTCTCAATGGTTCTTGTATCAAAGATTTGCAGCTCGTCTGCTTCTGAAGTCCCTACGTTTGTGACTTCATCGAGGAGTGTTTCGTCGTCTGTTCCATCAGTTATATATTGTTGTATTTCATTCACTTCGAGATTTAAATGCCAGTTTCTCTTTAGCATCAGTTTCACTTGGTTTGCAATTCTTTGTTCTGATGTATAGTATGTACCATAACTCTTAAATCTCTTTACGATATCCTGAATCTTTGGGGTGACTTCTGTAATAACATTCCATTACCAATGTTTTTTCCTTTATTGTCTATTTCTTCTTTCAGTTTTTGGGTCGGCGTTAATTGCTTTGGTTCGCCTGTATTTTATCTGTATTGTTTTGGTACATGAAATTAGAGGTGATACTTATCTGCTCAGCGCCCGTGTTATTTGGGTTTATGAAATTAGACGAGGAGCAAACATTCACAGAATGACGACAGGGACCCCCATACTGGCCACTGAGAAAGCACCTTCTGTTCATGACACCCAGATCTTTCATATGGGTTCCACGTTGTGTATAATTTGTAGGTTGCATTCTTCATACTGTCGTTTTTGTGGCAACACCAAGCCCAGAAATTTTACCTGCGGTTCTGTTACAGAGATAGTGTTAACTGTCACGTAGGTGAGACACATTGTGCACTATGGCATGTACATAAAAACATAAACAAACGGTACAAATGCAAAAACAAAAGATATAAAACGCTAAGTATTGTATTTAGTAAAAGTCGAAATTTGTCTTCTGTAAAAGTTTTGCAGGTAGGTATCCCTTACAAGATAATGTGTCATCGCTATTAGTAGCGAGAATTGTTTTTTTGTTTTGTTTTGTTTTTTTACATGGCAGTCATCACTTATCAAGGCCCGAAGGGCACTCAGGGTAAGGGTTATTGCGTGTACAGTAATCAATGAGATAGTATTGTAGTAATCATTTGTGTTGAGGGTTTTTGATAGAGTGTCTTACTTAAGGGGGCGCTTTGTTGAAGTTTGTTTATGTTGGACGTCCAAGTTGTAGTCAGGTGGAAAACAGGCAAGCGGCAGAGAGTTCCACTGGCGTGCAGTTCTAAGAAAGAAGCTTTGTTCATGGAATGTACGTTTGGATTTAGGCACAGATAGAGAGTGGGGAAATTATTGACAGTAGTTTCAACCAGACGGGTGTTTCCCGTAAAAGATTGGCGAGGGGGGATTAGAGCTCAGACGACTACCTGCCATGGAAAAAACGGTAAAACAAAGACAGGCTCGCAACGTCTTTCCTGTGGGAGAATAGTTGCAGGGAAGAGAAAAGGGCATCCTCCACTATACCACGAAGTGTATTTTGTACTCTGTCAAGGCAGGATAGGCTATTTTTAGCAGCTCCTGCCCAGATGTGGCAGCAGTTCTCCATCCTTGGACGTACTTGGCTTTTATACAGATAGAGAATTGCATCAGTAGTGAGATATCTTCTGGAGCGGTAGAAGGATCCCACCATTTTCCCAGCGTCCTTGCAACAGATTTGATGTATGTGTTCCATTTCAGATCAGGAGTAAAGGTCAACCCCAGAAGCTTGTCCAAACATGGAGCCTCCTCAAGACGAGAGCCATTTATTTCAATTGATGCCAGATGGGGATCAGGGTGTTGATTATGTAAAGATAGAAGCTTGGTTTTAGATGTATTAAAAGTGACCAGCCACCTCCTCCCCCATTGTACCACGTGCTAAAGATCAGAGGGTTGCGTTCGCCCGCTAATCATTAGTAACATAGGTTTACAGAACTTTGTTTAGATTTATAGTGAGAGTAAAACAAGCAAACTGTATGTAAAAATAAAAGATTATGGCAAATAAAATAGTGGAATGGTCCCTGAAATAATTAAATAGTTTTCAAAGAGCTAAAAGACAGCCAATTTTTAAACCGGTGTCTCTTGACATCGCTTTTAAAATTAAGATTAAAACAAGTAAGATTCCGCTTGATTTTATCTTGTTTAAATATACAATAAAAAAATCGTTGAAACTAGCAGACTCTGAAAAGTGGGTACGCAAACTAGAGAGACTGTGAGAAAGAAAGGCAGAGTAAGTTATCATCTTGGGTTGAAATCACATGGTGAAATTCGCCTATTTATTTAAATGGCCAGAACAAAATAATAGCGTATTATGTTGGAGAAAATTGGAATTTTTTGGATGTGGGGATGCAGCATAGGATAACAGAATTTGTTTAGATTCATAGCAAGAGAAAAAACAAGCCAATCCTATTTTTTTTAAAAAAAAAGTAAAAATGGGAAACGAAATAATGTAAGGGTCTCTGAAATTGATAAAAAAGTTTTCAATATTATTATTATTATTATTATTATTATTATTATTATTATTATTATTAGTATTAGTATTATTATTATTATTAGTATTATTATTATTATTATTATTATTATAATAATAATAATAATAATAATAATAATAATAATAATAATAATAATATGAAATTTATTTTCCTTTTACAGTAATGCAGATCCATCCAATAATCGGCCAAACGTGTATAATTGTGAGAAAAATATGAAGATTTTTCAAAGAGGGAAAGTACAGATATCCCTCTTTATGCAAAAATGTTTTCTAAATAGTACTTTATCATGTCAAAAACTATTCTTGATATTAGAGGGCTTTCTTACCTATTATGTTCATACACTATTTTTTTTTATTTTGCATACCAGTCATTTATTCTTTTTAATTGTTTATGAAAATTTTAAATAGCATAAAGGACAAACAAATGCAAATGAGGTTTGTTAAAAAAATCTGTTTTCATAAGTTTCTATTAATTACAAGGAAAAGAGATGAGAAATATATTTAAGAAGATCTACTCTTTTAATATACCACATCTCAGGTGCACGTTTTATTTTTCGGAAAATATATATGGACATTCTACAAAGGTGTGTAGAGCTATTTAACTTTTTTTAAAGCTTCAACTCTCAAATTTGATGTTTAGAAATTCTAAAAGAATCGGAATCAGTGCGTGTATCGGAATAAGGAATTTAGTAATTGTGTCGGCTCGTGAAAGATTTTGAATCTTCCAAATAAATTAAATGATATATATATATATATATATATATATATATGGAATCGGGAAAGATGAAAGTAGGAAAACACGACGTCTGGTAAGAATACGAACATTTATATCCAGAACAGGGTTAGTGATACAGGAAGATCAGTAAGTCCGTGGGAAGTCGTTCCTGTACAACATCCGAATATTAGTAATACAAAAAAAGGAAAATCATTTGGTTCATTCCCTCGTTCAACCAAATGGTCAAAACCAACTTGGGTGGAAAATTCATAAATCTCATTACACTACATCCCCCTGCAATATGCTTCACAAAATATTCAACAAAAACACCATCAAACTGAGCTACAGTGTCGGCAATAACTTAGAAAAGATAATAAAAATCCATAATAAAATATTTTAAGCAACGACACAGAACACTATTTAGGGAACAGGGTAACAAAAACGTGCAACTGTATTAATAAATCCAAATGCCCCCTTTAGTGAAAATGTCTCACAACCTCTGTAATTTATCAAGCAAATATTAGGGCCAAGGAAGACCGCACCACTTACAAATCCTACATCGGCCAAACTAGTAACACCTTTTAACAGAGATACACAGGCCACAAAAGCTCTTTCCTTAACCCAAATTAGAAAGATATGACATCATTAGCTACATACTACAATGATCTAACGAGTAAAAACTTGACACCTATTGTTGACGGGCACATCCTAAAGTAATCAAAAACTTGCCAGTCACTAAATTCACATTGCCTTCTTTGCTTAAATGAAAAACTATATATCACAAAATTTAAGGATAGGGATAAAGCCTTAAATAAGAAACAAGACACCTTCATAAATTGCAGGCATTACAAATCGCATCTGATCTTTCACTTGCGAATTACTCCCCAATATATTCGACTCCAACACGACCCATATGCAATATCCGACAGTTGAACACCTACACATTCTAACCTCCTAAACTCCAACATTCACGAAATCCAAAAACTTTGCTTTTCCTGAGTAAAACCATGCATAAAAAGGCTAAATTTTACCATCATAAGTTTATAAATGACATATATCCTGAATTTTGCAATTACTATCATTAAAAAAGTCGTTAAAAAATTTACTAATGCACAAATTAATGAATCAACATTAAATGAACAAACGAAAGAGAAATTGATAATGGGGAGGTCCAAAAATAACCGATTTTTGTTTAAGTAAGATAAAACAGAGCTGTTAAATTATGCCACCTTCTCTTCTACTTTTCTTGGTTCCCCTTCCTTCTTCCCCATTCCATCTCCCCCTACCACCTTCCTTCCTTTCTCTTTTTTACGCCTCTAAACCGCTTCCCTCCATTCAACCGTTCACTGGAAGCCCAGACAACATTCAACAGATCCGGGCAAATTCCTGACCTCTTCTCAGATATAAGCATATTAAATTGAAATAAACTTTTAAAAAAAGAGAATTTTATGACACACTGACCCGTGAAAGTCTCAGATATGGACGAACGAGCCCTTTGCTTGTCAAAGATAACATCTATATATCCCTAGATTTAGAACCTAATCCCCTCAACCCACAAAATATAACCACTAACACCAACACGAACATGAATACAGTCACCGATAAATAAGTAAATAAACAGATACGAGAATGAATAAACTAATAAATTCGCACCCAATTCAACCCTGTTCTTCACACTCCTGATAAAAAAAAGAAAAGCCTTCTTTTGCTGAGGATAGACTTTCTCTCTTCATTTAGAATTCCGTTTTCGAAAATAAGGGTTGTTGCCTGATGAGGTCTTTAGGTAGTAAATACTAGTAGATCGAAACATGCTCATGACTGTGTAGCTACAAACTTCTGCTTATGTAAAGACACACATATATATATATATATATATATATATATATATATATATATATATATAATCTCTTATCAAACAACCGGCGACCGTATTCAGTTCCATTTTGTTAATAACGTTTCCTCGTTCGTCTATAGCCGTTTTCTTCTTAGTGCCTACATCGTTCGAATACAATTGAATATGGTTTATTTTTCTTGTTCAGAGTATATTTCAGAAGATGTGAAATAATATTAGTCTGTTTCCTTGGGAAATGTAGCTATTATTATTTGTACGGATAAGAAAATAACTATAGTATATTACTATCCATAAGGGAAAAAGACAATATAATTCAAGAAATCATTCCAGAACTAAAACTTCTACAACAACTCATCATATATTACAGGCACCATCAGCATTAACATGAGACTACCGGTTAACAATGAAGGACAAATGTGGGCGACTAACATTTTATAATCAATATGAGATTTAACTATCAATAACATGTATATTTAAATTGATTCAATATCTTTATAATAAACTAGATATATATGCCCGGTCACGCATTGCCGTGCAAGAGCGATTGATGCAGGTATTAGATTGATTTGCATCGTAGAGGCACACACAAGCACACGCACACGCACGGAGGTAAAAACACACACTCCACACGCACACATTCAAACACACACGAAAACACAACACCAAAAACACACGTACGGGAAAAACACGCGCACACACAAAAAAAAACATACACACAGAAACACACACATAAAAACCCACAAACACAAACGCAAACACAGAGGGAACCACATACTAAACGCACACCCACGCAAAGAAAACTCACACGCACACAAACAAAACACAAACATGCACTCACACACAGGCGAGCGCGCACACACACGCAAACACAAAACCCCGCAAATAAACAAACGCACAGAAATACGCACGCTTACACTAGCACAAAGAACACACGCATACAAAAAACACAACTAGATATGCAAAAACATACGGACGCGCACAGGAAAACGCACAAAGTAACGCACGCAAAAAAGCACACACATGTACACACACAAAATGAAGACAAACACGCATACAAACGCGCACGCAGAAACACACGGATGCACACAGGCACAACAAAAATCCCACACACATAGGCACAAAAGGTCATGGACACATGCACACATGAACACCGCACACACGCACTCACACACGCCCACATTTTGTACAAAGTAAGGAGTAGACATTTTTATGGTCTTAAAATCACAATGAAGTACCTAAAATCTCGATTTACAGTTAACTGGAAGAGTCAAGTTTACTGTGTACATGAATTTGTTTTTTTTAAAAACGCATCGTTGTGTGGCTGGTCAGGGGGAAACGAATCAGGAAAATATACAATGCTAACCGTAAATGTAATTTATTTTTAGGGATTGCGTTTATTTAGTTAATCTACTGGAAACAATTTATAGTAAAGATTTTTTAAAAAAATATTAAAACTGAACGGCCTGTTACAAAACAAACTAAAATAAAAGACAAAAAATAGCATCGTTGACTTATGGTACACAGAATTGAAGAACAAACTATGCTATCCGTAAATGTTAATTATAATTGCATCAGGAATCGTTTTTTAAAGGGTTAGTTTCGTGATAACGACGTCTGTATGGATAACGATAAGTTTATTAATAAGTAAAATTACGGTTATGAGCACTTATGATTTTTTGTTGTTGGTTTCATAATTATAAACTGATTGTTTCGTGTAGAGAGAGACGCCATGATTGTGAAGGTCTGGCGCGTTCGTTTTTAGAATAAGTTGTTTATTCCCTGATAATAGATCTGTCATTTCTCAACCGATGACAAAAGCCGAAAATTTCGAAGCGAGAAATTGGTATATTGTAATCGGTAAATGCAAAGAGAATGGTGTGCATATGAGTGTATGAACCAATTACCAAGGGTGCTGGGATAAAATGGTTACAAGTTGTGTATATAGTTCCGGTGATTAGTAGCGGCGGTAAGAGGACTGTAGATTCAGAGGGAAAAATGTCAGACTATTACATAGAATCGATATTACTACGTATTTTACATGTTTTTATTTGCGTCAGGTATTAGAGTTTTAGTATTCGCACATCTATTTATTGCAGAAATGATTGATCATTTTTAAGGCAGAAGTGGATTTACTGCTAATAGATATATAAAAGTTTATTTAGCAACACAATCATATATATGGACATAAATTTAGATATATTTAGTATATACAAGGCCGGCAAAAAAAGTCCGCACTTTTCTCAAAAACTGCAAATGTAAGCTAAATTTAATGTAACTGTTTAAACAACCTATACCTCATTTGATTCGCCTTTTATTTATCTATAATTTCCCGGTTCATATTTGACATTGAATTGAAATATTCTAGTATTTACGCCAATTAAAAAAAATAACTTCAAATTTAGGAAGAAAAAAGTCTGCAGCAACAGATTCACTTAAAACCAGCTTGAATTATCGCCCCTGAGTCAGTTTAAAATATCCGGTAACAGGCAACAAAACATCTCTAATCGTAATTGTTGTTGTTCCAGGTTATACACCAAAACATTTAGTAAATATGTAATGACTTTCTCGTAGTGATCACCAGGAGCTCATTAACCTTTACCTTTCTGGCTTATCCAATCAGGAAATCGGTCACAGATTGAAATGTAATGAGAAAACGGTAGGAAAAACTGTGCAGAAGCACCAAAACAACGGCAGTGTTCCTGATGTTCCTAAATTTCGTCGTCCTACAGTTACTTCTAACAGGGAATACAATGCTATCAAGATCCCCAGCCTAAGAAACAGATTGGAAACGGCTCCCCAAATCCAACAACAGTGCAATTTTGTTAAAAAGTGCTCATTTTCTATTGTCAATAACAGATTAAAAGGATTTAATTTGTGAGGATATGTTGCAAGAGGCAAGCGAATGTTTTCTGTAAATAATATAAATCGCCGTCTGAACTTCGTCAGATGCAATGAAGATCATGACTCTTCATATTGGTCAAAAGTGTTTTTTAGCGATGAAAGCAAGTTCAATACGCTAGGCAGTGATGGTAGGCAGTACGTCCGTCAGAGGAAAGACGGAGAATTTCATCCTAGGTGCTCAGTTTCAACGCTGCAAGGTGGTAGAGTTTCATTTTTGGTGTGGGGTATTATTAGTACCAATGGTCCAGGACCTATATTTCGCTTGCAAAGTCGAATCAATTCGGCCAATTACATTAATATGCTGACTGAATATTTTCTACCCTACTTTGGTCGTAATTTGGATGATAATCCCTTCTTCATGCAGAATAATGCTCTCATTCACACAGCTGGCAATGTCAAGAGGTTCCTGGAAGAGCGTGATATGTCCTGTTTGGAGTGGCCTTCACAATCTCCAGACCTCAATCCTATCGAAAACCTATGGCATTACATCAAGCAGCAGCGACTCAATAATAGAATTTAAAATTTGGAAGAACTTTGGACAAAATTTAAAGAAAAATGAGATGCTCTTTCCACGGAGTATTGCTGCAGTCTAATTCAAGGAATTCCCAAATGATTGCAGGTTATCAAATTGCAGAAGGGCTACGATACTGAGTGTAAACTAGATCATTGTGTTCCTGTTGTATTTTTGTTGCATTAATGTCCTAAAATTCCATTTAAATAACAATTTTTATTGTACGGACTTTCTTTTTGCCTCCTCAATTTGAAGCTATTTTTTAAAATTGACGTGAACACTAGAATATTTCAATTAAAAGTTATTATGAACATGAAAAATTATAGAAGAATAAAAGGTGAATCAAATGAGATATAGGTTGTTTAAACAGTTACATTAAATTTAGCTTAAATTGGCAGTTTTTGAAAAAAATAAAAAGTGCGGACTTTCTTTTTGCCGCCTGTGTATTTGATGCAATATTTGCTAAATATATTTGAATTTTAGTAGCACGTATATTATTATATTACACTTATGTGCATATATATATATATATATATATATATATATGTGTGTGTGTGTGTCTGTGTGTGTGCGTGTATAAGCTGTACATTAATCTTCTATTGGCAAAATTAATTTGTTCCCTCTGCAAATATATATCTTATCACTTTCCTTCATATGTCAACTATCCTTGAACACTTTACAGATATATCACAATAGTTTGTGCTAATTGCTATTTGTTCATGAAAAGATTTATTACTGTGTCTCAAACTAATTGAACGAAAGCATAGAAAATAAGAAAACGCTAAAAACCATTTAAAAAAGTCGCATGACTTAAAGGAAATAAAATCAATCAAACATTTTAATGGCATTTTTTTCTCTCCGAAAATTATTATTCACTGACTTTTAAATCATTTATTACTCACTTTTAAATTAAGTATCTTTTGCTTTTTTCGAATATTTTACTTACTCTCAAACGTTCGTATACTTTCTATGTGTTAATATATTCATTCTGATCAAGGGACGTTTAATGATATGAAGTCAAGTAAAATAGTATATGATAAGCTTTAAAATGTCCTTTCGATATTTGGATATTAGGACTGAATGGCGTATGTAAATGTGAAGTATAGCTCCTTTCATCTTTCAGACACTGTAAGAAAACATTTCACTGTGGAGCAGTAACGATATAATTTTTTTAATTTTTTCTTTTTTTTTTTTTTTTTTTTTTTTTTTTGCTTTTCCTCGTTTATTCACATTTTCACGGCTATCCGTTTCAGGGGTTTAACAACGCATTCTCTCTCTAGTCCTTACATTGCCTCGTAGTCAAATGCTTCCGCGACTGGCAAAGTTAATCTTCCCTTGAGAACAACTTTCGCGTTTTCACTGATTCTTATAGTTAATAGTTTATCCCTTTAATATTCATTGTTAAACAGACATTTATCATGTCTGCTAAACAGTTTTTTTATTGATTATATAAGTAATTCATGTATCTATGGTTCGCTTTATACAATATTTATAATTTTTAGTCGCGTACCAGCGACTATATAAGTCACTCCGTCGGTCTGTCGGTCTGTCGGTCCGTCGGTCTGCCAGTAACACATTTGTGCTTCGCCTTTTCGGTTAAGATCAAACGTCTGTTGTTAATAGATGCCGGTCTTCGCTTTTAAGTTTTTCTTGGCCTTTTGGCCAAGGTCAAAGTGTAGTATCTGTTCCGGCAGATACTGGAAGCAAACAGTATATGTGGGGGAAAACTTACATATAAGTTATTGGTCAATTTAGGAGTAACCCTTCGTACCAATTCTCACTATCCAGCTTCCCGACTGGTCCCCATTTTCCCTTCAGTCCTCCCATTAAAAATAAAAAAAACGGCGGAGGAGCAAATAAATACCCACTATCCAGCCCCCCTTCTCCCCACGGTTTTGGTCCCCAGTTCCCCTTCATTCATCATATTACAAATCGGCCTTGTGCCTAATTTGCTCAGTGGCGGAGCAAATAAATACCCCTTTCTTGGCCTTTTACCCAAGATCAAAATGTAGTATCTGTTCCGGTAGATACTGCAAGCAAAGATTTGTGGGGTAACCCCACATATAAGACCTAGATCAATGTAAGGGCAACCCTTCATATTAATTGCCACTATCCAGCTCTCCTACTCCCCGGGGAGCTTGTCCCCATTTTCCCTTCACTCCTCGTATTAAGAATCGGCATTGTGCCTAGTTGCTCGGTGGGGGAGCAAATAACTACAAACCCCACATATATGAGAGCAATCCCACATATGCCACCTTGGTCAATGTAGGGGCAACCCTTCATACCAATTGTCACTATCCGGCTCCCCATACTCCCCGGGGAGCTTGTCCCCATTTCCCCTTTACTCCTCACATTAAAAATCAGCTTTGTAGCTTATTTGCTTGGTGGGGGTGCAAATAAATACCCTTTTTTTGGCCTTTTGGCTTATATCCATGATTAGTATCTGTTCTTCCTACATGCTGTACTTATGTTTGTAACTTTGTGATATAAAATGGGGGATCATGTCTCTGTATTTATTCATGTTAAATGATGACCCACTTTACAACCAGTCAGTGTCAAAGCCATTCAAGTCATTCTCCAGATCATTCAAGTCGTTTTTGAATGATTCCAGTTATTTTTTAAGCATTTAAGTTATTCTTAAGGTCATTCAATTCATCCTTAAGTTCATTAAAGTCATTCTAAATTATTTACTTTTTATTTATATTAGTCAGTTCAGCCCATTTTTCGGTCATTTTAGTTTATCTTTAAAAATCTCATGCCAATCCTACATTCACGCATTCATTCATTACACGAGATCACGCGACTACTGCCTATCGGCCTTGTTTTTATTTCATAAGAGGGGCAAATGTATGCTTGAATATACATAAAAATAACCTTCATATAAAGATAACTTTCTTGTAGACAATCCGTACATTTGCCATTAGAAAGGCATTTGATTGAGTCATTACTACCGCGAATAACATACCTAGCACACGCTATACATGTGATTTTATCGGTACGTAAAACATGAAAATCTTATAGCATACTTATGTTAAATACACTAAACTTAAAAATTAGGGTTAAAATACATTTTTTATTTGTTACGGTCATGATATCGTTTGTTCAATTCTTTCTACATATTTCTGTTTTCAGTTACTTCGAATTTTTCACATTGTTACAAACAACATAAATGTGTATTTGAATAAATTGTGTATATACTCGGAGACGTGAATGAAATAAAACAAGCTCTTTAATTTAACTGTGTAAGAACTGAACAATCTTAAAAATACTTATGTCAATTTATGAAACTCCGTAGGATAAACATTAAAATAGTAATCCTAACTTCTTATTTTGACGAGGCTAATAGACCAGAAGTACCTGTCGAAATATCTATATCAAAGAAAGTAAACGAGTTTATATATATATATATATATATATATATATATATATATATATATATATATATATATATATATATATAAGTGAACATGTCTGTGTGTATGTATGTGTGTATGTCTGTGTGTCTGTCTGTATGTGTATACATTTCCCTACGCAATAACTCATTTTTTAGTCTACAGACTCGAAATTTGATATACAGGGTACTGAGATTTAGGAAAATCCTTTTGACCGGTTTTCGGACATAAATTTGGGTTAAAGTTCAACGAGTTGACCTTTGAGAACTCTACAAAACTCCTCCGACAATTTTTGGTCTAAACACTTGAAATCTTAGATATAGATTCCTTAGACATGGATCTAACTTAATAACTTGATTTGAGCCGAAAACAATAAATGTTAAGGTGTCATAATAGAGGTTAAATTTTTAAAAATTTACCCTATTTGTTTTTTTTTGTTTTTGCACGGCATACAACACCAAACACCCGGGCAACGCCGAGCACCCATGCTATTCAACACACAAACACACACACACACACACACACACACACACACACACATATATATATATATATATATATATATATATATATATATATATCACGAGATAACGTTATTGCTTTTATAATAGATCACCGTTATCAATTCAGAAACGCATATAATAATAATAATAATAATAATAATAATAATAATAATAATAACAATAATAATGATAACAATAACAATAATAACAATAATAATGTACACCTTACTTTAATAACGGTTAACTGTTTTCCGAGCAATAGAAACGTGTAACGTAAGACACATGATCCACTATACATAAACCAAAAGATCCTGAAAATGTTTATAAAAAGAATATAGCCATTACATAGATCGATTACTTGAAAGCGTACGACAGATGACCTCAATCATAAATAAGAGAATTCCTTTAAATTTTGTAACATACAAGGTAAGATTCTCAATTTTGTTGAAAATGCGATGGGAACATAGAGACTAGAACGGGCAGCTGATAGACAACGTATAACAATGATTAAAATACATAGAGGTATGTTCCAAGAATATTCTTTCGTAAGTACTATTCACCATAGCCATGATCCCCCTTAACAATATATTAAAAAAAGTGTCAAGCCTCAGACAAGTTCACTAATAAAGATAAATATATAAACCACCTAATGTACATGAATGATCTGGCAGTTTGTGCAAGAAACGAAAACGGAACTAAAGATGTGAATAAACACAACAAAAATTGCCAAGTTATTCGAATTTAAATTTGCTATAGAAAAGTGCGAACTACTAGTTTTAAGAAGGCGAAAACTGGGGAAAACGTGAGGCATCGAACTATCCACCAAAACGGAGATGATGTCTCTAAGTGCATATGACACCGCCAAATATTTGGGAGTTCTGGAAGCAGACACAATTTAAACAACAAAAATAAAAGAGAAAATTAGAAACGCATACCCTAAAATAACAAGAAACCCCTAGAAACTAAACTATAACGTAACAATCTAATAAAGGTCACATAGTCAGTATCACTAGTAAGAAACTCTGGGTTGTTTATATTTTGTACTAAAGACACTCTGATGCAACTTGACACACAGATGAGCAAACTTCTGATCATGAACAATGAATGATTTTAACCGACTCGGCCTGAGAGAAAAGACAGAAGAAGAGAACTGGTTTGCCCAAAAGACTGTATGAATGACAAAAAAAAAAGGATTTAAAAAATCACATAAGGCAAAACAATAAAAGGATAATTACCGCAGGAAGAGTCACTGAAAAATGAACAAAACAGAAAACAGAGAAACAAAAGAAAAGGCGAAAAAAATAGGAAATTTACTGATTCACTGACAATTTATAAATATAAAAAAACGATGAGGTTAATGAAAACACTTGGAATAGAATTCAAAATGAGAAAATACTAAACAGAGAAATGTTATCTCTAATAAAAGTTGAACAAGATATTGCGATAAAGACTAACCAAATCAAAGCAAATACAAATAAAATAGATGGAAAACACCAAACGTAGGCTATGTGGACAAAGAGACGAAACAATAAACCACATAATAAGGTAATGTAGAAAACTAACCCACAAAAGAATGCAAGACCAGACGCGATGAAATGAGGAAGGCAGAACACTGGGAATAATGCAAACAGCTGCATCTTGTGAATACAGACAAATGTTATAAGCAAACATGTGAATACGAACTTATCTCATGAACGTACAAACAGATAAACTCATCCAAGCTAGAAGACCGAGTGTCCTAGTAATAAACAAGTACGATAAGTCCTGCCAATCGTAGATTTCGCTATTTCAGCAGACCAGCGTGTAGATATTAAGGAGAACGAGAAGCGGAGATAATACACAGAGCTGGCCAGAGAGCTGAAGAGCATATGAAGGATGAAGTAAGTCGCGAAAATATCGATAATAGTATAATAATCAATCCCGAAAGACTTTGAGAAAAATATGAGAGAAAATGAAATCTGTACAGTGGCTGGGATTATACAATAGATAAAAATAATGAAAACAGCTTGAATATTAAAGAAACTTCTTTTATGCGGAGGTTCATACACATGATCCACAGCCATTAGTCAGACATATAAAACCTGCTAGATAAGAAAAACACAAAGAAACTCTACATGGAGTCAAGATAACTGAAACTGTGTAATTGAAAATGAACACGCCGCCAAAAGATTGACGGTATCAGGTGATGTCATGTTATATGATCCTGGAAAGTAAACAACGAAGAGAGAAAGCACTAACTAGACATGCACTTAGTTAGTGCGAAGGGATCTGGGACCTTGAGGGGTTATTTTTACTATAATTGGAATAGAGACAAATTCTCGTAATCAACGAGAAATCAATTTTAAACGGATGCTGCGATAATGCACATTAATTTGCAAATATTTTAGAAATAGGCAAAGAGTACTGGGGAGATATGTTTTCACTCAAACACAATGAAACATCATATGCAGATCTCAAAACAAATCTTCGACGATGATCTATGTGAAAACTCATGATGCGTAAATAATAATAATAATAATAATAATAACAATAATAATAATAATAATAATAATAATAATAATAATAATAATAATAATAATAATAATAACTAGCGGGACCTGTGGAAATTCCACAGCGGAATTTTTCATATGTAATACATTCTTGAATATGATACTAATTATGTCAATAATTTTTCATCATTTGTAATTCACCATTTCGCACACCTTACTAAAATAATAACGTTGATATATTGTATAGGATGATTATCTCATTACAAACACACACATCAATTATTCACATTTCATCATTTTTCATTCTTGGATATATTACTAATGTCGACAACATTTTTTTTATATTTCCAGCAACATTATCGCTCAACCTTACTAAAATAATAACCTGGATATATTTGCTGGGTTGCTTATTTCATTTCAAACAGACAAATCAATTAACCTCCATTTCACCATTTTTCATAATTCTTGGATATGTTACTAATTTTGACAATCATTTTTCATGATTTGTACCCACATTATCTCCCCCTCCTTAATAAAATAATAACTTTTATATATTGTCTGGGCTTATTATTTCATTACAAACACACTAATGCATGAAATCACATTTCATTATTTTTCTTAATTCTTGGATATATTACTAATTTCGACAATCATTTTTCATAATTTAACACATATTTTCGCACCTCCCTCTTTACTAAATAATAACTTTGATTTATTATCAAGGTTGGTTATTTTATTTCAAACACACCAATCAATTAACTCATATTTCATCATTTTTTATAATTCTTGGATATCTTACTAATTTCGACAATCATTTTTCATAATGTAAACACACCTTATAGCTCCCCCTTACTAAAATAATAACTTTGATATGTTGTCTGGGTTGATTTTTTCAGTACAGTACACTAATCAATTAACTCAAATTCCATCATTTTTTATAAGTCTTGGATATGTTACTAATTTCGACAATAATTTTTTTATCATTTACACCGACGCCACCACCCCTCCGCCGTACTAAATAATAACTTTGATATATTGTCTGGTCTGATTATTTAATTGCACACTCATTAGCATAAACCACATATTATCATTTTCCATAATTCTTCGAGATGTTACTAATTTCGACAATCATTTTTTTATAATTAAAACTATCCTGATCGCCCTCTCTTACTAACATAACGCTCTTCATCATTTTTCATAATTCTTGGATATGTTAGTAGTTTCGACCATATTTTTTTTTTTTTTGTAATAAAAACCATCGCCCTCTCTTACTAAAATAATAACTTTGATATATTGTCCTGGATGATTATTTCATTACAAACACACCAATTAATCAACTAATATTTCATCATCTTTCGTAATTATTGGATATGTTACTAATTTCGACAATAATTTTCATAATTTTAGCCCTCTTTATTGCCTCTCCCCTTGCTTAAATAATAATATTGATGTATTGTCTGGGCTGATTATTTTATTATAAACACACACATGAATTAACTCACATTTCATCATTTGTCGTTATTCTTGGATATCTTACTAATTTCAACAATATTTTTTTATAATGTAAACCATCCTCATCGCCCTCTCTTACGAAAACATAACTGATATATGGTCTGGGCCGATTATTTCATAAAAAACACAACTATTTATTAATTTACATTTCATAATTTTTCATAATTCTCGGATATGTTACTAATTTCGACAATCACTTTTTTAAATATTTTTTGCTCAAATTAATAACCCCACACTACTAAAATAAAAACTTTGGTATATTTTCTAGGATGATTAATTCATTTCACACAGAGTAACCATTTAACTCACATTTCGTTATTTTTCATAATTCTTGGATATGTTACTAATTTCGACAATCATTTTTCATCATTTAAACCCACATCATCGCCCCCTTACTAAAATAATAACTTTGATATATTGTCTGGTCTAATTATTTCATTGCAAACACACTAATGCATTAAATTACATATTTTTCATAATTTTTGGATATGTTACTAATTTCGATAATAATTTCTCATAAATTTAACACACCTAATAGCCTTCTCCTTACTCAAATAATAACTTTAATATATTTGCTGGGCCGCTTATTTCATTACAAACACATCAATCAAATACATCACATTTCATCATTTTTCATAATTCTTGGATATGTTACTAATTTCGGCAATCATTTTTTATAATTAAAAATCCGCATTATGCCCCTCTCCTCTCCTACTAATATAACAACATTAATATATTGCGTGGGTTTATTATTTCATTACAAACACACCAATAAAATAAACTACATTTCATCATTTTTCATAATTCTTGGATATGTTACTAATTTCGACAATCATTTTCATAACTTAAACCCACTATGTTGCTTCTCCTTACTTAAATAATAACTGTGTTATATTGTGTGGGATGATTATTTAATTACAAACATATCAATCAACTCCGGGTATTCTCATAGTATATATGCTACACCTATCTAATCCAATCCCGGGTGACGCCGCATATTCTGCTAGTATATATCTTTCACCTATCTAATTCGATCCTGGGCGACGCTGGATATTCTGCTACTATATGACTTCCACCTATCTCATTCAATACTGGACGACGCTTTCGTCTAGTATATATTTGCGCTTATCACATTCAATTCCGGGTCTGACTTCATGTCCGTCACCCCACTGTTAAAAATATACATGAAATAAAGAAATGTTTTAATCGTAAACTGTTTCAGCCATTTCCAGGACTAAATTTATATCCCAAACCCACTGCTAAAAATATACATTCAATAATTTAATATCTAAATAGTAACCTGTTTCAGTCATTTCCGGGACTACTTCATATCCCGCACCCCACTGTTAAAAATATACATGAAATAAAGCAATGTTTAAATCGTAAACTTTTTAGTCATTCCCGGGACCAACTACTTAACTCCCATCCTTCTCTTGAAAATATACATTATATAAAGTAATGTCCAAAACGTAAATGGGTGCAGCCATTTCCGGGACCGACTTCATATTCCCCACCCGACTGTTAAAAATATACATGAAATAAAGTAATGTTTAATGCATAAACGGTTTCACCCATTTCCGGGACTGATTTCCCATCCCCTACCCCACTGTTAAAAATATACATGGAATAAAGTAATGTTTAAATTGTAAACGGTTTAAGTAATTTCCGGGACTGACTTTATATCCCCACCCCACTGCTTAAAATATACTTGAAATAAAGTAATGTCTAAATCATAAACTGATTCAGCAGCTTTTCGAAATGAATACATACAAACATTAACACAGTAAGAGATTAGGCAACCATTGCTTCAAGATGAATATTGAACATATATTTCTACATAAATATAACTAAAATATCATAATTTTTTGAATTAGCTTTAAATTAGCTTTTAATAACATAATAATATTAGTTTATATATATATATATATATATATATATATATATATATATATATATATATATATATATATATATATATTTATCCTTGGAGTTATTGCTACTAACATTTTGTTTTTATTCAGTTTATGTGTTTATATTAATATATGTATGTATTTGCGTTAGCATTTGAATATATGTGTCTTCTACATGTGTATATGTATTTAGTATTTGTAGAATAGATTTTTCTTACGCGTTTTTTGAAATTGCCCTGCCCTTATTCTCTTTGATTTTTTCCGGTTCTGTGTTTTCCCGTCTGCTTGCTTGACCCAGTTATTATTATTTTTTTTTTTTGCCAACGTTTGCATGGCTGAGTGTGCCTGGTGTATTCATTTAATCGGTTTCTCTTATATTATTGACACGTTTCTTCCCTTCTGCTCCTTATTCGTCTTCTCTGTCTTTTTTTCCTTTGTTTTCATCTATTGCTAACTTCTTTACTTTTATTTATTTATTTTTTTGCTTATGTATTTATTTTCTATTTTTTTCATTGTATTTTACTGTTTAAATAAGTGTTTTTATCCCGTTTTTATTAGCCCTTGTATCTCAAAGTATTTTTTTAAATATTCTGTAATTCTATACTTGGTGATAAATATCGATGAATCTTACTGTAGACTTCATTGTCAATTGACTCAGTTATTGAATATGAATTTGATTATCCCATCTTTTGATTAATATATATACATATGTATACATACATATATACATATATATATATATATATATATATATATATATATATTGTTTTGCATCTTCAAAACATAAATCATTTAAGACAGAATGAAAATTCTATTGCCGTATGCGATTCATTAGCCTTTAAGAATGGAACAGAAAAAGTTGGCCAAATAAAAGTATAGACTAACCATTATAGCTGACAAATCCCCATATATTACTAAGGCGAAAGAAATAATCAATAACTAAGTAAGATTGATGAAGGTGTATTCTGAATAAATTTACATGTATTTACTAAAACATAAATATGCTATGAAATAAAAAGAGAAAAAAATGATAAAATACAAACACCTTTTAAATATACGTATAAGATATACTGCATATATACATATAAATATACATAAATATTTTACGCACACACACATTCATATATATATATGTATATATATATATATATATATATATATATATATATATACTAGCGGGGACATCTGATTTTGCCCGCGATTAAATATATGTTTCACGTCGTAATATTATTACCATGAAATTGGTGGCATTGCCCCTTTTTAATGAAATTGGTTGCTTATCTGATTCATTTTGATACTGAAATCCAGTATACAGGGAGAAAACTTCACTTGCCTTTCCACAGTACCTTGGTTTATAAGTGTTTTTTTCACGTTGAACCCTACAGAAGACACCATTAGTTTCAAATATACTTTTTATACAATAGCTTGAATTAAAGTTTAAAATTCAAAGATTAAGTGCCCTTAGTTAGCATTAATATATATATATATATATATATATATATATAACCTATCTGTATCTATCTCTCTCTATATATATGTACATATATATATATATATATGTATGTGCATACATACATATATATATATATATATATATATATATATATATATATATATATATATATATATATATATATTACTTGCCGTTGGTAGAACTCGGATATGAGTATACATTTTGCTCATTAGGATCGGGCCGCCCCATCTACGAAATATTTTAGGTGATCCACGAAACGCAACTTCGTGTTGCAAACCATTCAGATTTCCTTATTTCATTCGCCAGTCGCGTTTATACGGGGTACATCTCTCCCAGTGAATTAAACATACCCCTGGAAACCAACCTAGAAATTTCTCCGAATCAGCGCGGTACATACAGTGCCTCGCCTAACAAAATAATCACCCATCTGGTACGAGCCATGTAACCATAGTCTAATTATCTGACGAATTATTTCTGTCGATATAGAAACGATCTGTGGTGGAGAATAGAGACTGACTCCAAAATCAGCACGTGATTTTGAGAGTCAACCCGATCCCAAATCCTAAAACACTCCATTCTTTACACATTGGCATACGCTAGATTTTCATAAAGTCTGTCCAGCACTGTCTATCCCAATGGATATTTAAAATTATAGAACCGGTCTAGGCTCTGTAAACTAAAAGTTTAATTCCTGACTTGTTGAACATTTACGTGAGCTGTAACCTGGTGTTGAAAATAACTTTATGTGCCCATTCGACGTGTCTAGTTTATTTACAAATGTTCGACTACATTAAACTATTAATATTTGTGCCGACTCTTTTTACGGTAGTAATTTAACCCCTTTACATTTCAGCAGGGGCATTATTGTTGAACTCCTGTTGATCTGTACTAAAGCCGTAGAATTGAGCTTCGACGACCTTATGTATGGTCAGATCAACGGGGTTCAGATAAGAAATCTCCGTGGTCCTGCACTAGCTTATATTTTCGGGATTTACGAGTCGGCATGGTTTATGATGTAGCGAACCCATCAATATATTTTAGATACGTTGGCGAAACCTTTGCAGTTTTTTTCCTCTGAAAATTGGGCGAAAACATTTTTCAACAAACTTAATTCTCTGCAAACAACGTAAATATTTACTATAGAGAACGAAAAACATGGTTGCTTGCCTTTCTTGGACGTTTTAGTTGAACGCAGTAAGAGTTCTTTTCTTACAACAGTCTACTGTGAGCAGACATCTACCGGCCTATATGTACTGGTTTTCATTTGTGCCTACTTCCAGGACGATTGGGTTTATTCAGATGTTAGTGTATAGAGCCCTTAGAATTTGTTCTTCTGATAAAGTACAGCGTGAATTGAAGACCGTCAAGGACATCTTCATTCCGGAGACTTTAATTGATTATATTATTAAAAATAAAGTTAAAAAATATCATTCTCCTGAGTTCTTTGGTCCCTCTAGTCATCCTGTCGACTTAAAGGTCGCTTGAATTGGATAGTTAGTTCAGTATTTTGGTAGACGAATCAGTAAATCTGTGTCAAATTGCTTCCCGTCCGTTGCTCTACGTTTGGTCTTTGGTGTAAAGTCTGCATTTCCCCTAGTTGTTAAGGATGATTTACCTTACATTACAAAAAGTAATGCAGTTTATTAATTTAATTGTCAGTGTGCTGCCGACTATGTAAGTCGAACCTCCTTAAATTTGCAGACTCGAATCAACCAACGTGTTCCAGCAAAAATACGATTGGGCAAACCTTGTCGCTCTTACCCCCTTTCTTCCATCTTGGAATCTGCCATTGACCAACACCTCCGTGAAACTCGAGCGTGTGCCAAGTGTAAAAAATGGAGTGTTTAGCGATGCTATAGTATTTTTTCGGTCCCCGGGCGTTTTTCTTTTAAATAATATCTGCCCTTTGTTTACATTCTTTTGTCGCCCTCATTTTTTAGGACGTATTTATTATTTTTTTTTAATCATTTGTATTTAAATATTATTACGTGCATAAAAGCAAGTCAACCCTAGACATGTATGTTTCGGAGTTTACGCCTCACCAGTACGGCTAAACTTACTTGACAAAGATCGAACACGCCACTGCTCGATAAGTAGTCTGGTGTTTTACCACAAGACCACGGGGGCCTTATCAATTCTTTCATGCTCCATTTTTATCGCTATAAATGCAAGATTGTTTATCTATTTATTATTTTTATTAGAGATTTTGTAGTATTTTTCTTTCTTTTCACACCCTGAGACGTACTGATGAGGAGTAATCTCCGAAACATGGATGTCCATGGATGCACAGAATAATATTTAAATAAATATGATTAATAATAATAATAATAATAATAATAATAATAATAATAATAATAATAATAATAATAAATAAATGATACGTCCTAAAAATGTTTGACGATAAAAATGTAAATAAAGGGCTGATAACTCCTTTCTTTAGAAAAAAAAAGCGCCCAAGGAGCGAAAAGAAAAAAGACTACAGAATTGCTAATAAAAAAATAAATCAACAATATTATATATATATATATGTGTGTGTGTGTGTGTGTGTGTGTGTAATTTAAAACAATTTCATGTCTACGATTATGCGAACGACACTCTGATATGTTTTAGATATGATTAACCTATAAATTCGTATAATTTATTCGATAACTTATAATTCTGTAAAAAGTCTGTGATTAGAGCATAATCTTCATTTTTAGTCTTAATATTATTTTGTGAGCGGCCTTTGGAATTCCTTAGTATGTGTCTTTTATCTTATATCTTTTCCCCAGTATCAAACATATTCACTGATATTACATAATAAATAACATTTGTACTTACAATTGTAGGAATTTTCACAGAACGCACGAAAGTTCAAGGGTACTATAAAAGTCTTAATATTAGTCTTTTACGGAATTTAGACAAATGCCCACTGATAGTCGCATTTCGTAGTATTGTAAGCGTTCACTGTATAGAATGAAAATAGTTTATTACGGATTCCATAGTAAGCTTGCTCTATATAGATATTTTAATGTTTTATTGTCTGTTGTTATTAAGATGAACAATATTGCTATTCTTTTAATATTTCCTACTAAACTGAAGGTCGAGTATCGTTTATAACTACATTCTTTAGAGACGAGTAAATGATAAATTCATAAATTATTTACAAATGCATTATTAGAGAAAAAATGTAATAAGAAAATATATTCTCTATAACTGTGTACGAAATTATTACTTAGTGAGATACGCGTGTTTTTCGGATGATTATTTAACGTGTAGTAAATACATATTCTTCAGTGAGGTGATTCTTTTCCAATCGATCCCCGTGAATAATTACAAGAAACCTTCTCAACTTTCAATAGCTATGGCTAATGATACATTATTTAAAAATATTTAGTTCAAACTCCCTGGCTTAACGTTCACAGGGAACATGAGTTTGAACAGATACATCGAGAGCATTGCCAAGGCTGCTGCAAAGAAAGTGGGATCTCTCTACTGTACTAGAAAGTTACTGACGTCTGAAAGCATCCTGTCCCTCTACAAGGCCACCATTCGCCTATGCATGGAGTATTGCTGTCACATTTGGGACTGGCGCATTTGCTACTAGTCTCTTACTCTTGGACAGGGTTAAAAGAGTCGGCAACCGAATATGTTCTGTACTGTCAGCTTCAACCTCTGTCCCATCGACGAAATGTTGCATCTCTCTGTTTGTTTTACAAGTATTTTAATGGTGGATGCTCCGACGAACTGCAATCCCTTGTGCGCCTTCGACGTAAATACCCTGACACACGTGATAAACAGCAAAGCCCCACCCCTACAAAGTAAGGATCCCTACATGTAGAAATCATTCTACTCCAATAGTTTCTTCCCCAGAACTGCTAGACTTGGGAATTCCCTTCAGAGTCCCTGCTGTTCCAACTGTACTGACATGCAGAAGGTCAAGTGTAATGTGAACAGACATTTTGCTGCTTAACTCCCTACATAGTATCCCTTAAACTTCTGTCTCTGGTGGTAGTCCCCCTACATCCAAGTGGCACTTAACTTGTTCGCAGTGAAAATGGGATTAAAAAATGTATTGGTTCCCTGACAAAGGGGCTGGACTTAGTAATTAACTTCCATTCGTCCTTTTCTCAATAACCACGCTTTGGATTTTTTGGAAATTTCGCAGAAACGTAAGTTATGGTAAATGTAAATTTTTATCAGAACAGATTTTTCAGGATAATTCTTGTTGTTCCTCTACGGACCATTATAGGTGTACAATTGGCCCCAAATCATTCGCTCGTTCGTTAGTTCGCACTTTTCTCAATAACCACTCCTTGATTTTTTTGTAATTTTGTACAAACACAAATCATGATGAATGTATTTTCAATACAGAATCTCCCAAATTAAATTTTACACGTCAATCACAGACATAACTTGGCTCACTGCAATCAAAACTTTCAACATAGAGATTCATCATGATCGACATGCCCAATGCCAAAGTCATCATTTCCTTTAATGACAACCTTACAGTATTCTTAGCAAGTATTCAATCTGAGCGTGGCAAGTTTTCCTTCTTTTTCGAATCAACAAAATTATACCTTTAATGCTTCTTGCAGCCTTCGGTTTACTATGCCACTATGCAGCAACATAGATAGAAAAGACCATTTGCATAATATGCACTGCAGAAGGCATGTGTCATCTAACCAGCCTTCCTTGACATAGCAGTCCTCTTCGATATCTTGAGCACTCTCCAAATTCTCTTCCCAGATTTAACCACTCATGGAGAGGGGCAACGCATGCTAGTCTAGTTATTATTAGTTGTAGTAGAATTAGCATTATTATACACTCGAAATATATTAAATTCATAACGAACAACATATTTATAAGTCTATATATGTTAATCACAATTAATACCACGAGACAAATATTTGTATATTTTGTAAAGAAGATTTGTATAAACGTTATTTGAATTATTGTTGTTTCATAGAATCTTAACGAAATATTTATTTAAATAAACAATACAATAACTAGGGCAAATACAACAGCACCATTGATATCTCATAGTCTTTTATATTAAGTTATGTCATTCTCAGTGATTAACTGTGTCTAACTGTGTCGGATATATACTCGAGAGCCAAAACAATGAAAACGAATATGCTGTTGTCACAGCCCTAAGTACCAAAGGAAGTCACGATTATAAATTATTAAATAATTTATTGTCAGAAAGATAAATTGTTATGTATGTGTAAATAAGTCTACTAAAATGGTGTTATTAGTAACAAACAAAGTTAAAATCTATCATGACCCTCCGAAATCAGCATAAATTTAGAAGGATTAAGAAATAAAAACGAATTTAGAAGGATTAAGAAAAAATGTTAAAGAATCGCTAGACAGTAATAATCATATTAATTCTCTGAATACTAATTCCAATATAATAATTTTGGAAGAATAGCAATGCATTATTTACAAATAGTAAAAAAAAATGAACATAAAACATTAAAGGGCAGGTTGAGTTTCTGATGCTAGTTTATTATATTAAACTTTCCCTCACAACCAAATGCAAAGAGACGTTGAATCTTTTTTACAACAAATAAACTACTTCTTTATAATAAAATTTCTGGTTCTGAGTGTGACATATGCTCTACATGTTACAGTTTATAATAAACATATTGCTGTGTTGAATTAACTTTATGAATTACTTGCGACTTCATTGGCAAGAGAATTTTTATAACATATGTTCGTACTCATAATATTTTATTAAAATTACACAGGTAATATTTTGCTAAATTAATAGCATATGAATTTATATAGAGGACAACTTTCGTTATATTCTAATTCCATGCGCGAATGTGCGTATTTCTGCAACTTGTGTGTTTGACATATTTTGCAGATGCCTCAATTCTTACGAGATTTTACATTTCCGATGCAGCATATTCGCATGCACTCGTTAATTGTACGTTTGTTCCTTTTTTATCCTATTATTTCCCTCAATCACAAGAACTAAAGAAACATGCAATACATCGAACTATATTAATCCGATTCCGTTCGAATCGAATTCGTCTCAACGAGTAAATAAAAATATGAATAGAATTTAAAAGAAAAGTAGTTTAATTTTTTTATTTAATCATATATATATAAACTCATTTCTAAAACATGACGTATATAAATAACATGGCCGATTACATAAGGTTAATAAAATATATGTCATAAAGATACGATTTGCTTGTATGAAAATCTAGAGGACGAGTTGCACTTTATTTGATATCGACACGATAGATTGATATTTATATACAACAATGATTCGTTATAAAATGCTGAATAATCTTTTTATTATTTTGAAACAAGTCTCTCAAACTATGGCACGAGTAACAGATCCGGCCCGTCAAAATATTTTAGCCGACCGCGGAGGATTTTTGGAAGACGTAAATATATTCAAGAAACATTAAAGGAATTAAAATTTGTAAAAGAGGTAGTGTTTATTTTTCTTCAGAAAATGCTTAAACGAATTATGTTTTTGAGAACCACTTTCACAAAAAAAAAGCAATGCTAATTAGCAGAACAGTATAAAACACATCTTTTTTGTGTATGTCGCTTTTCCCTCTTCATCTTTTTGTTTCCTCTTAGCTTCCTGGCGCCACCCTTTGTCTAAACATACCAATCTCTCTGCCGGGCACCCGTACTCGTTACCGGAAGTGACGTCACCAGAGGAAGTGATGTCATGAGATAGTCCATTAATCCCACGGAGGGGCGTCTCCAACAATAAAAAAATATACCGATGCGAATGAATAATTAAAATCAAGTATTATGAGTGATGAGATACTATAATTAACTACTCCAAATTAAGTAAATTTTAAAATCTGAAATAGATATGTGAATTATTTAAATAAATAACAAGAATAATTTATTTTAAAAATGCATTGTCAACAAGATTTCAATTGAATTAGACTTATATTTACTTGTCCAGAATTTGTCGTACTAATATCAACCAAATCCTATTGTGAGTTTCCTGGCCACCATTTCCTTATTGCCTTTCGCTTGTTTCTGCACTTCAACAAAAAACCCAGCTTTCATAATGTCAAGTTTCTGGACAGTACCTTAAAATATATCCAATGGTGAGGCCCCAGCTTGATTGTCATTGCTTAATTGGCATTGCTTAATCGCCATTGCTTAATCGCCATTGCTTAATTGTCTGACCCGCAGTAGGAGTCCATGTTAGGTTCCCAACTATGGGTTAAACAGAAACTGACTTGAAAAAAATATTTATACTCTATTAAAAACTTTTTCTTCAAAATCGCTGGAATCGGCATTAAATGACCTAAAAACGGTTGATATGCCGTAAAACAAGAACAATCAACAAAACTTTTTCATGTCAAATATCTATTGTTCTCTTTTCTGCTGATTTGTATTAAATGAGGATAGGTAAATAAGACCTGAGTCAATGAACATTGAACACTAAAACTTGTACTTGTGTAGAAGTTTATATTCTATTATGATTTAAATATTTTATTACTTTTCAACATCTTAATTTTAAAATATGTCTCGGAAATTTTGCAGGAAGCTTTTCAGAGAAAATTTTAGTACAGAATAATTATATTCTTCAATGGATTTTGCTTTATAGCGTTTTAATGATTGCGTCATATGCACGCATTTGGACAGTAAAAACTCTTAATTTAAGTTATTACTTTTGTGTGCCTAAATATTTTTCTTTGAACCTAAATATACTAAAGGTATCCTTTTATAATTGAATTTCTTCTAAATATTTCTTGCAAACATTTTAGTTTTTAGTCGCGTGCAAGCGACTCTATAAGTCACTCAGTCAGTCGGTCGATCGGTTTGTCTGTGCTTGGCCTTTTTGGTTAAGATCAAAGGTCTGTTGTTAGTAGATGCTGTTCTTAGGTTTCTTTCTTTGCCTTTTGGCTAAGATCAAAGTGTAGCATCTGTTCCGACAGATACTGCAAGCAAAGATCATATGTGGGGCAGCCCCACATATAAGACTTTGGTAAATGTAGGACAACCCCTTCATACCAATTGTCACTATCCAGCTCCTCTTCTCAACGGGGAGTTGGTCCCCATTTTCCCTTCATCCCTCACATTAAAAATCGGCCTAGTGCCTAATTTGCTCGGTGGGGGAGCAAATAAATACAGCTTTTATTGGCCTTTTGGTCAAGATCACATTGTAGTATCTGTTTCGGCAGATACTGCAAGCAACGACCCAACATATAATCCTTGGTCAATTTAGGGGCAACCCTTCATACCAATTATCAGTATCCAGCTCCGCTACTCCCCAGGGAGCTGGTCCCCATTTCCCCTTAACTCTTCACATCAAAAATCGGTCTTGTGCCTAATTTGCTCGGTGGGGGAGAATATATAAATACCCTTTTCTTGGCCATTTGGCCAAGATCAAAGTGTACTATCTGTTCTGGTAGATATTGCAAGCAAAGATCCCCATTTCCACTTCACTCCTCACATTAAAAATCGGTCCTGTGCCTAATTTGTTCGATAGGGGAACACATAAATAGAAACCTTACATATAAGACCTTGGTCAATATAGGGGCAACCCTTCATACCAATTGTGACAATCCAGCCCCCCTTCAACCCGGGGAATTGGTCCTCATTTCCCCTTAACTCCTCACATCAAAAATCGGCTTGTGCCTATATTGCTAAGTGGGGGAGAAAATAAATACTCTTTCCTTGGCCTTTTTGCCAAGATCAAAGTGTACTATCTGTTCCGGTAGATATTGCAAGCAAAGATCATATGTCTGAGCAAGCCAACATATAAGACCTTGGTCACTGTAGGGACAACCCTTCATACCAATTGTCACTATCCAGCTCTCCTACCCCCGAGGAATTGGTCCCCATTTCCCCTTTACTCCTCAGCTAAAAAATCGGCCTGGTGCCTAATTTGCTCATTGGAGGAGCAAATAAATACCCTTTTCTTGGCCATTTGGTAAAGATCAAAGTGTAGTATCTGTTCCGGCAGATACTGCAAGCAAAGACCATATGTGGGGGCAACTCCACATATAAGACCTTGGTCAATGTAGGGGCAACCCTTCATACCAATTGTCACTATCCAGCTCCCCTACTCCCCGGGGAGTGTGTCTCCATTTCCCCTTCACTCCTCACATTAAAAATCGGCCTTGTGCCTAATTAGCTCGGTGGGGGGCATATAAATACCCTTTTCTTGGCCTTTTGGCCAAGATCAAAGTGTACTATCTGTTCTGGTACATACTGCAAGCCAAGATCATATGTGGAGCAAGCCCACATATAAGACCTTAGTCAATGTAGGGACAACCCTTCATACCAATTGTCACTATCTATCTCCCCTACTCCCAGCGGATTGGCCCCCATTTCCCGTTTACTCCTGTCATTAAAAATCGACCTTGTGCCTAATTTGCTCGGTGGGGGAAAACATAAATACAAACCTTACATATAAGACCTTGGCCAATGTAGGGGCATCCGTTCATACAAATTGTCACTATCCAGCTCTCCTAATCCCCGGGGAGTTGGTCGCCATTTCCTCTTTACTCCTCACCTTAAAAATCGGCATTGTGCCTAATTTGCTCGGTGGGGGAGCAAATAAATACCAATCCCACATATAAGACCTTGGTCAATGTAGGGGCAACTCTTCATACCAATTGTCACTGTCCAGCTTCCCTACTCCCCGGGTAGTGTGTCCCCATTTCCCCTTCACTCATCACAGTAAAAATCGGCCTTGTGCCTAATTTGCTCGGTGTGGGAGCAATTAAATATGCTTTTCTTGGCCTTTTGGCCAAGATAAAAGTGTAGTATCTGTTCTTACTATATGCTATACTTACGTTTGTAACTTTGTGATATGAAGTGGGGGAATCAATTTTCTGTATTAATTTAAAGTAAAATGATCACCCACTTTACAACCAGTACGTCTCAAAGCCATTCAATCATATTCCAGATCATTCAAGTTGTTTTTTTAAGGATTCCAGATTTTTTAAGCGTCCATTCATTACACGAGGGCACGCGACTAATGGCTATCGGCCTTGTTCAATCTATGTGCTAAATAACAAAATTTATGACCCCATATAATCATTATTTTCCTTAACAAAACTTTTCCTCTGATGAGGTGTGCCATTAAAAATAGTCTAAGTAAAAAACTTTAATGTGTATAACTTAAAATTTCTCATATATATTATCTCTCTGTCCCTCTCTCTCTCTCTATCTATCTATCTATCTATATGTATGTATATATATATAACTACTAAATTTACATAAAATTAATATACGAAAGTATAAATTTATGCGTAAACTTTACGTATTTATTTAAAAGTGCTCAATACATAGGTAGAACTAGTTAGTAAGTTATAAAATATATATGGCGATTAATCTACACTGAATATTCCGCGTTTCATTCAATCTAGGATTCTTTAGGCTTATGCGCGAATTATGTGATTGTTTGTTGTTTTTATATACGCATCTTCTATTGAAATTTTAGTATGCTAATCAGCTTTCTAGTTTTAATCGCACCCTTCCTATCAGCCAATGAGCATACACTTATCGGGCAATGGCCTATTAGACCTCTGGTTGACCTGTTCATTTGTGTGTGCTCTATTTAGCCTGGATATCTAGTTTCTTGATCTGTTTTAAATCTAGGTTAGTTTTTTTTAGTTTATATATAAATAAATATATATATATATATATATATGTACATACATATATGCACATATATATACATATATATACATACATATATGTGTGATCGTTTATTTATATTTATGTTTATTTAATTCATTTATTTGTTTATTTTCTATTGCTTTTGTTAGTTTAAAAATCTATTTTGTATCGCTATCCTAGAGTAATCTTGTGCGCACAGTTGTTTGCTATTATATAAATTTTATTATCGCATAGTAATATATGTGTGTATTCGTACGTAAAATAACACGTAAGGTCACATTTTATATAATTAATTCTTTCATGTCCGACAGTATGATCTACTTTAATTATACAGACACACACACAGACGCGCATGCGCATACCGTGTTCTATGACAAAGACATACAGGCGGGCAGAGATATAAAAGACAAGAAAATCAAACCAGATATTGAAATATGGAACAAGCCCGAAAGAACTGCGCTCGTTCTCGACGTCACAGTCCCAATTGATTTTGGTCTTAAACGGGAAAAGAAAACAAAATATCAAGACCTACAAAATGATTTAAAAGGACATGGTCTCTGAAAAAATAAATATTATACCGATTGTGATAGAAGCAACTGGCTCATGAAAAAAGAATCTTCAGAAGCAATACTTAGGAGCAATACCTGGAAGATCAAGCTATGACGAAATACAAATAGAAGCCATAAAGGGTACAGCATATTTTCTTAAACAAGCCCTCGAGTATAAATTTAAGTCAAAATAGAATCAAGTGTTAGTTCCAGGAGGGATCCCCTTGATCTCTTAAAACTTACTGAAGATATATATATATATATATATATATATATATATATATATATATATATACTTTTTTAACAAAAACCAAGACTTCAAGAAATGGGTTGATAGCAATAAAAAGTGTATTTCATTGTTAGTTACAATTGTTTCAAGACCATTTCGAAAATTCAAACAATATGTCGTTTGAAGATTTTCACAAGAACAGCCTTTCCTCAGACTTATTAAATAAAAAAAAAACAATGAAACATTAAGGAAAAGAAACATTTCCATTATGAGAAAAAGAAAACAAGCGGGGGCAGTTTACCTCTGTCGCATCCTTTGTAAAGTATATTTTTGGAGATTTATATATCCACGTGGTTTCGTATCTTTATATAAAAAATCAAACTAAATACCCTTTTAAAAATTTATATATCTACTTATTTTTGTATCTTTATTTAAAAAAACGAATTTCAAACTAAATATAAAACGATATTATACCTAATTACCTATGCCCATTAAATATGATTTATTAATAATATTTATCGATATCTTAAATTAGATATCTATATTTCTTAATTTAATTAACCTTATTTTTAAAAACATTTATTTTTTAATTTTTCTTTTTTTCTTAATTTCCTCTTTTTCCATTTTTAATTTTTAATTTTATTATTTTTTAGATCGGACTAATCAACTAGCTTTGATCGTTACGAAATCACGTAAGTTTCGTATCGGGAATGGTCTCTGTTTATTTACAAAATTATCTGCATGCTCATTTATGCGAGTTAGGGCAGGTATTCAATAAGGAAATAAATCTAAACATTACTTTATATTTAGTTCATTTTCATTCTTCATTTAAAAATAAAGATCTCGATCTATTTATCTTTTTTTTAAATTTTATGTTTATTATTACACACACACACATACACACACACACATACACACATATATATATTTATATATATATATATATATATATATGCATATTTATATATTTTTTGCGGGGTACAAAATTTTATTATGGCTATGTAAAGACTAAATTTAAACTTTGATTTTAGCTTCGAAACCGGTCAGCTGACACATCAGTTTTATTTTTTAATTTCACAATCTAAAATAATGTTTTCGAACAAGTTCAAATTTAGTCTTTACAAAGCCATAATATATATATATATATATATATATATATATGCACATATATATATACACCTATTTTCCTTCTAATAAGCATCTTCATTCTTTTCTTCCTTTTCCTTTTTTTTCCTTTTTCTTTGTTTTCCTGTTATGATTTATGATTATTGGATAGTTTAGAAGTAGATGGGAGATAATTCTGTAAGTCTGGAATCTAAAAAAAAATAATTTAAGTTATAAGATACCAAAATTAGAATAATTATTCCTAACGATAAAGGGGAAATAACCAGGGTCGTTCGGTGTGTCTAGTATAGTAAATCCCTGATATTCATTTGTGATTTATTTAATAATTCAACGGAACCAATTAGAACTAAGCTAATTTATTAAAAATATAAGTTTTAACGGCACATCTTAACCATGATATCATACATTAACCTACGTTTGCTAACAAACCATAATTTGCTGAGGTTATGCATGGCTTAAATACAAAATAATGTTTCAGAAATTAAGTTCTAAAATATTTATCTGATAGTTCTAAAATTCTTATTCGATAGTAATACAGGTCCCATTAATAAGTATTCTAATAGTAAAACTAATTTTTAGCCCTAATTACATTTTACTTCAATGAAAATGGGGGTTAACCTTGTTTTTTTTTATTAAAACGGTTATAAATATATTAATATCTAAAAGCTATAATTTTTCAGGTTTTACTGGTCCGAAAACAGTAAGAATTAATTCCAATTACTTTTTATTTGTCTTGAAATTTGCTATCAACATGACTAAAAAGTGGTACCAGTTTCGAGACAGTATTGCTAATCCTTGTTAATCCTTATTATAAATCTAAATTTATTATCTAGTAATCCGTGGTTGTTATTTCTAAAATATGTTTATAATGTAGAATGTTGGGGTCCAGATTTGCTTGCTTGATTTGAATCAATCATTACAACTAATTTACATCATTCTTAGCTATTTAACGCTATATAAACGTTGGCTCTGCACCTAAGAACCTTTATTTTTTCCAGAATGTGTTTCCTTTCTTTTCCTTTCTCTTCCTTTTCTTTTTTATTTTTGTATCTCAGCTACATTTAAGACGCGATAGCAAAATCTATTCCTGTGAAGACATCCCTGTATAGCATCCAGCCTTTTATTTAATATTCTTTCTTTAGAATTGACTATGTAGAAGGCTTCCAATAAACACAGATTGCACCTTTTTAATTTCCCAGGTCTATACTTACACCCCTATCTACTATTGACCATTTCAATTCAAAATCGTTTTTTGTTTCTATGAAGTTCCCTGACCAAATCAGCTAATGCAGTTGTATTCCTCTTTTTATTTCTAATTATAATTCTTGTATCACCCCCCTTCTATCATAAACACCTCTATTAGTTTCCATCTCAGGTTCATTTTTGAAGGATGCAATATGGTTTCTGTATCTTTCCTTAAACGCGCACCCGTGGCCCCAAGATATACCTTCTTAATATTATCGGTCTTAATTTCACATGTGTACACTATTCCTGATTTAACCATTTACCATCCAACGGACAGTTGCCAGGTATTCTGCAGTTACAATTTCTCTCTAAGACCAGTTCATCAGATACTGACTCGTTATTATTAATTATTCTGCTTATTTTCCTTTTATTAGCGCTTATTATAGTGTTAGCTAAGTTGGCTGAGGTAGAGAAAGATAGTTTTAGCGAGTGCCTGTTAATTATTTTGCTTAATATATTCTCAGGTGGGATATTTTTATCAATTATTCTGTAAAATTCCCTAGGTATATCATTTTGGATATGCACGATAAACGGCGGATTAAACCAAACCTTTTTCTTGCAGCTGTTACTCTTATTAATATTACCTCCTCATTATTACCCGTATCACTGCTAATATTACTCTCAGTGTTTACACCCCTTTTATCCTAATTAATGTAACCTTTTTAATCCTCGGTTTCTTTCTTGCTCTCATTGCGATGCTGTTAGGTGTGTTATTCTTATTGTTTGCACTCCTCTTGTATTCCATTTTGCCATGGTATCCCGATCTAAGAAGAGCTCCATTGTTCTTATCAAAAAAAGTATCATTCTTAGAAAGCTCATACACTCTTTTAAAAATGCTAGGGTTAAGAGCGTTCTCCATACACTTAGGATGATTCGATTGATAATCAATATAGAATATTTTTGGTTAGGTTTGTGATAGGGGTCATACGGGTTATCACTTAGACTAAGAGTAATGTCTAAAAAGTTTACATTTTTGTAATTGATGTCTATTTTTATTTTTAATCCCATTTCTTTAAAAAATACTGATATTTCAATATTTCAGTAATACGATCGCTGGAATTTACTATAAAGAGTACGTCATCCCTATATACCCCCCATTAAAACCAGGTATTTTTTTTTGTTTAACTCCCTTAGTAAGTACAATCCTACCAAGTCGGTAAACGCCGAATCCGTTACCCATCGTGATATCAAAATGGGCATCTCTATATTTTCTTGTCCACAGTTCCCCATTATATATGGTTAAGATTTTCTGTGTATTTTCATAATTTCAATTTCTACTTAGTCACTTCCGTTTCCTCTTCAGCTAGTTTAAGTGCTTTCTCGAATATTATAGGGGAAATTGAAGGGTAATACGCATCTATGTCAAACATAATAAATTTACTTTTTTTGATTTTTCGGGGACACTTCAAACAACTTAATTACTTCACTCGTAAAAGTCCAGAGTTTATATTTAATTTTGGATTTTAAGGTTGGTATAATTCTGTCTAATATCTTTTTACTGATATTACCTGTGTCAGATGCACACTGTTCAATTAGTCTAATACTGCGTTTATTATTGAAATCCGGTTTGTGGTCCTTAAATAAAACCAGAGGGTTAAGTGGAGAATAAACTTCTAATTTATCCTGAATATCCATTTTCTCACAGATTTTCACTGTTAACAAGTTAATGCTATTGAGAGCTTCTTCAGTTACCTATATTATAGAGATTGTTATATGTTTGAAAATTGATACTGTAAATGTTCATAGTTTTATCTGCTGGAACCATAAGTTTAGGATTGTCCACTATTTTTTGAAAGTCGTATTAATGTTTCTTAGCTAAGGGTTTAAATACTAATCCTTTTCTTAACTTTTGAATTCTTTACCATATTTATTAAGTCCAGTTCGAAAAGTTCTAAGGATTGCAACTGTGGTGGGCATATTCTGGTTTTTATCTGGTAAAGTTTACTATAGTTCATGCTGTTTTCCTCCGTATGATTTTCATTCAAACCATTAATCGAAATGGCAGCGTTGTTATTATCCTCTGCATTTTACATGGTGTGGTGATACACCTTCCATATCATTCTTTTGGTAAACTATTTAACCGCTTTGATCATTTGTGTATTGCTTGTGTCCTGGAATTACTATATTCTTTGGGAAGAAAGTGATTTTCTTTTTTGAGAACATATTGTTTTTATTGGTGTATGTTATAAATATTATTGGTGTATGTTATATATATATATATATATATATATATATATATATATGTATAAAGAAATTTGATCCCACTGTTGAATCAAATTTCAATATTCATATATATATATATATATATATATATATATATATATATATATATATATATATATATATAATTACATCCAATCCCACTGTCGGATATGAAAGAATTAATTAGACAAAATGATGCCTTGCGCGTTATTTTATGTACTTATATTTACATTTCGAATATTTATACATAACAATACGATAATCAAATTAAAAAGCAGGGCTTTAAATTCGATTTTTACTCTGGTTAATATGTGGTCCATTTTAGTTCTATTATCTAAAAAGATAGAGGATTATAAACTTTCATAATACAGATTCACAGGATTTGATAATGTTTCTATATCATATCATAGGTCGCATTTAGAACTGCACAAGGTTTTTTTAATCAAGAAGATGGCATGTCTCACTAATGACAACAAATGTAGTTACTGCCATACAGAATTGGAAAGTGTGAGTCATCTAGTATCAAGTTGTAAGGTTGTTTTAGGGGATGGCTACTACACAACGAGACATGATGGAGTGTGTAAGTACATCCACTGGAATATCTGTAAAAATTTAAACATCCAATGTAACAGCAAATGCTGGGAACATCCACCTGAAAGAACAGTAGTAAATGACTTATATCCCATACATTACGACCTCGTAATCCCTACAGCCACCTACCTTGAAAATGCTGCTGGTAAACCTGACATGGTTATATGGAATAAGCCTGGGAGAGTTGCAACCTTGGTTGCAGTGAGTGTCTCTAATGACCCAGGTCTGGACAGAGCTGGACTATCTAGGTCTCGTGTATGGTATGAAAAGAAACTGAAATCTTTAAGTGATATCGATTATACCAGTTATTATAGGTGCTACAGGGCTTATGAAGAAGAACCTGAAGCCCTACTTAAATAATATTCCTGGTGAAACAAGTGCAAAAGAGATCCAGACAATTGCACATAAGGGAACAAGGACGATACTAAAAAGAGCTCTCAGTTAGTTTAAAAAAGAACTCAGGGTAATGTTGGTCGCTGCTTTGGGTGCCCGATACACAGTGTTACAATCTTCTCAGGAAGACCATTTTTTTAAGTTGTAATACTACAGTTCTACAGCTAGAAATTTCACAGAACTATACTTTGTATTGTAGTGGAAATAACGACTATGTAGATATACGGAATAATTATTTATGAATAAATTATTTATCTAATGATATCTTTCAAATTATGATATACAAATGTTGACAGTAAACATTACAGTTCAAAAACTATATTGGATCTGACATCTGTATTATATTAACTAAATTCATCATCATCATATCGCACGAATCCAACGATTCTCTTCTTAACATTACTTTCCACCATTATTTTTTAAAAATAATTCTTTCTATAGCGATATCGGATGCATACGGGAGGGACCATGAGAAGGACGCAACGTCAAAAATGAGGGATATCATCGTGGAACGAACTTTAAGCATTTAGATTCTAGTTCGTGTGGTTAACCACTTGACCACCGTAACCTGCCATGAAGTAATCAAATTAAATATAATCACTCATCTACAGCGATCTTTTCTTCTAATTAAAACACGTCATTTCTACTTGCAGTAAATTCCCACAGTTAACTCATATCAGATACCATTTCAATTCAAATCACTATCTTTAGAATACAACCTTCCTCGTTGATTGCTAGATTCTACTATAAAATTTAATTAAATCTGAAAGTTTTCTCAGACGATACTCAAATATGCGCAATTAGATTCTTAGATTTATGTCTTCAGCGTTTTGATAAATTCGTATTTCGATTAAATTATTTTCATATTTACTGGATTAATATTCTGAACATGCCAATAAAAAATATTATTCTATTTGTGCAAAATTCGCAATGCAGTACAATAATTTCTATTTGTAATCACATAAAAACATGTTTTTAAATATGCCACACTCAAAACAAAACAATAAAAAGATACGAGGAAATTCACGAATTACTTTAGCAAAATGCGATTGCAAATTACGTGTTTGTTTTGGCTTCAAATGTAATTAAATATTAAGAATAAAATGCATGTATTGTTATCATTTTACTTGACGTGCAAATGTGGATTATGAATTTTTAAATTCTATAAATTCATGAATAAAACACGTTCAGTTTCTGATTAAAAACATAAGGGAAATAATTACAACGATTCAATAAAAACAAACGCACGCAATTCGTTTTATATAATTTAAACAATATAAAATTAATACATTATTATTTTCATCTTTGTTTCTGATTCGAATGTACATTGCGCTCAAATGAATAAAGATGGCAGGTTGGAAATTGCCGGTATGCTAGAACAGATATATTAATTTATCATAAGTGTACTATTCCAGGTTCGTTGGGTAGGTCATATATGATGCATGCCTGATTCAAAGCTCCTAATACAAGTCCATTACGGTGACCTGTTCAAAGAAAAAAGGCCCTCAGAAGGGCAGCGAAAACAAAGACAATCTGAAAGTTTCCGTCAAACAGTTCGATTTGTATTCTTACTCGTGGGATAAACTAACCCAAGACAGGTGTTCCTGGTGTTCCGCAACTCACAAAGGGGCTGCAATTGCTGTATCTGCACACAATGAATAACGCAAGAGAAAATGTAACTTTAAAAAAGACAGAGCAGTCATCATCTCGGATACAGAATTATCCCACCGGTATTCAATATGCGGGAAATACTCCAGAGCTTGAATTGATCTAACAAGGAATCTTTGAACGCAAAGAAAAAAAAATTACATGGTCAGGGCCCGTTCGCAAATACTGGATGAAAATTATTCGAAAAGGAATAGGGGTAAACGAAAAAGGAAAGCATAGTGTGTCTACTAGTTGATTGGATGACGAGTTTAGAGGGTTTTTTTTTTTAATAAAGTTATGTGATAATTAAATTGATTGACTTACCGAGGGTGGCTCGGTGGGAATGGAAAGACACTCATGGCTGTGAGCGGCCCGGCCTGGTGTTTGTTAATGAAGAAAATAGGAGGTCTATTCCTTATAGCTTAAATAGACATTCCAGTCTCGTTTGAATCTCGCTGAACGAGAGATTGAGACTATAAAAAGAGTCACCTTTGTAGGCTTGTTGTTGTTGTAGTTTGTTCTTGTCATTGCTAGAAATCTATCAGATCGGTACGACAACTGTTAACAGCGCGTTATATTTACAAGAATACGTTTGCTTGTAAGCAACGAGGTAATTTTTCGTTGCAAGCTAAACGTCTTTTCTTTCCCTCCCCCACTCGTGGTTAGGAAATATCGACAGTTAGTTTAAGCGCGTAAAACGCGCTCAACTTGTCATTGCATTTTTATTTTTTTAACAGCAATTGCGGTCGTAACTTTAAATAAATTTTTAAATTTCTAAATATTCCAAATTCTATAAGAGAGCCGCTTAGAATGGGTTAAGAGCAACAGAAAAATAGAAAAGACCAATCCCACTGCGCAATGAGACGTCATAGCAGAGATAAAAGACGCACGTATTTCAAGAAGCACGTAATCGAGACAGGTTCGCAACGTAAAAGATTCGAGGCGTGTTTGAGATACGAGCGATCGGAAAAGGACGTGTGCAAGACAGAAGAGACCTAGATAGAACGTGATCGAAATAGGGTGGAGCGTAAAATGACGTATTTAAGACACAGGTTCAGAAATATGACGCGTTTGGAGCCGAGATGAAAAGTCACACGAGGCCGACAAAGAAAAAAATGAACTGTTTAAATATTTAGGAAAATTAAATGTTGAACATATCGCATATGAAGGATTTTGTTTAGAAAATATGAGTTTTTCTGTCTTATGTTTCTTGTGGCGGAGGAAACAGCGTGTTAGGTTCGTTAAAATGTGACGGGACCTTTAAAACGTGTACAATACATCTCTATATGATACAATTTCATAAAATTCACTGCACTGCTAACTTTGACATAGTCAAATAACTATAACTAATAACTAAGACAAAATAAGATCTGAGTAGATCATTAATTACCTGACAAAAGTATGTAGTCTATTTGAAATGCATTAAGTTTTAATAAATTAACCATCGATATACATCTCCTTTCTCTTGATAAATGTTACCTAAATAAATTACCAATTTGCTACGAGTAACAATTTTACGAATGTTCACTGAATTCACTTTCTCAGACAAGACCAAAGAAACCCAACATCCTTTCAGTGCCCTAAAACCAGAACTTTCGTCTCTCTTTAAGTCACAATAGGGAAGAAATTCCAGAGTAATCAAACACTTGTTCGGACGATCCCTCTCTTTCACTGCCAAACCTCATTGATCAGATGTTCGAATTTCAAAAGCTTAGTAGCCTTTGACCGGTACTGTCTCTGCTGAATCCTTATATCTGTTGACACTGTTTAGTCTCTAATATAACCATCTGGACGTGATGCAAGATTATACTCTTAACCAATTTCTGTAAAGTGGACATTTTGTCGTTTCGACCAGGTTGTTTGCCGCAACTCAAGAGAGTTACTCCACGAACGAATATATTCAGATTAGCTAAGTCGCCCGGGCCCTGGCAACCAGCTGAAAAAATGGTTACACACCATCAAAGCCGACGTCGAACCTATCTTTGGTCAACAGGTCTATTCTGTTCGCCACTACTACACACAAAACTGGCTGCTTATAACTAGCATGCCCACTGCGCCCGCGATGCGTTGTCTGAGTTCACTTAGAACGTTCTATAAAGGGAGACTTCTTACTCAATCCTGGGTGAATGCCGACAAAATAAAAAAATAATAATCAAGTTGAATAACATTTAAAATTACACCTGTCTTCAGCAGTTACGATCACGCGGCATCTCAGGTAGGCGATATTTTGTTTAAAATTTTTATTTAATAGATACATAAGTTTTATTTATAAGTACACACATAATTAAAGCTAGATTTACGAATAATATATATATAAAAACAACTAGTAAGTAATATAAAATATTCTTTTCTATAAAAGGGATAACAATATTTGGTGTATTTCAGATATAATTATATAATTTTACATATACTGCAATTGCTTTAAATCCTCCATATAGAATATAATCTGACGTTAATATTGCTAAAATGGTTACAACAAAAGCTCCCACAATTGGATGAAACGAATTGGCAAACTTATGTCAAATTGAAGAACAAACAAATGCTTTTTAAAATTAAGTAAATCTATAAACATACACGTAAAAGAAACTTCAAGGTGCAGAGATATTGATCAACGGCAAGCAACACCTGTGAGGAAGCACATAATCACATCTGTATTTGTGCTGTAAGCAATGAATACTTAGAAATACAATTCAACGGTTTTATTGAGCATACAGTGAGATATGATGTATGCACCTGTACATATGCTACGTTAACAAACACTAAATATTTGAGACCCGCACACATCGACATATGATCTAGTAAATCATTAATTGATTTTGTGCATCAATTAAACATTTCTATCAGGAAAGTTAATAAAGTAAACACATTTTTCGATCAAAGGTAATAAGCTTGTATCATGTATAGCTCTTTATTTTTCATACCAATCAGATTGACCACCATGTTAGTTTTCAAAGTACAATTTTATGTATTTCTCATCCGTTCTGAGTAAAACGGGCTTGTCTATTTTTCTGTTCGTCAACACGTAAATGCATTATTGTTTAAACACATCCAAGAATATTGCAGGTATCAATAATCACAACAAATGCAGGTTCTGCCATACAGAATCGGAAAGTGTGCGCCATCTGGTATCAAGTTGCAAGGCCCTTTGAGGAGTGGTTACTACACAGCGAGACATGATAGAGTATGTAAGTATCTCCACTAGACTATCTGTAACAAAAATTAACCATCAAGTGTAGCAGCAAGTCTTGGGAACATCAACCTGAAAGAACAGTTGGAGATGACTTATATACCATATATTACGACCTTGTAACTCTCGCCTTGAAAATGCTGCTGGTAAACCTGACATATTTATATGGAATAAGTCAGCGAGTGCTGGGACCTTCGTTGAAGTGATGGAGGTCTGAACAGAGCTAAACGAGAGAATCAAGGTGTCATGTATGATATGACTAGAAACTGGAATCTTAGAGAGATATCAATCATACCAGTTATTATAGGTGCCACACGGCTTATGAAGAAAAACCGCTAGTCTTACCTAACAAATAATCCTGGTGAACCAAGCGCAAAAGAGATCCAGACTATTGCACTTAAGGGAACAATGGCGATACTAAAAAGAGCTCTCGGTTGGTTTAAATAAAAAGCAGGGCAATGTTGGCAGCTGGTTGTGCTGCCCCATACCAAATGTTACTGTCTTTGAAGGAAGAAAATAAAATTGAAAAATAATAGATTTTGATTGTTGTTAGCTTATTTGGCTGTAATTCTCTGCATCTACTTTTTTCTAGAATTATCTATTTATTACTATGTTCGGCAACTATTACTCTGAATTAATCATTCATTTAAAAGAATGTATAAACATTAACACCAAAGAAAATCTATTATAACACAGAAAGTTGCATTTTTATAATCTGTAAACTTTTTATTACATAAGCACCATTCCAATTAGATTGTGTTAACTAAAAAGATAAAAGATAAAAAAAATTTTTTTTTTTTTAATTACAAATGTAGAAAGAAATTTTCAATGTTTGTAAAATCAAAATAATTTTAGAAACTTAATAACGCATTAATTCTTTCAAAAATGTCAATAATTCATTAACTTTGAAAATCTAACACAAAAACAAATGATAATAGTTGATAAGCTTAAAGTGATTTCAGTTCCATAAGGGAGCGAGTATAAAAAGTTACTGAAAGACTATAGGAATCTAGTAAGATACATAAATGCATTGCGGAATATTTTCAAACAAACATATAAAACTATTTTAAATAGTATAAGAATATAAAACATTATTGAGAGATTGAAATATATATCTTGAAATTTTGCGCATCATAATAATTTTAGGGGAAAATATAATATCCTTTTTTTTTTATTTACATCCGCTAACGCATTGCCAAACATTCAGCGAAAACTACATACCATTTTTCTCATATACCAGACAAGTTTTTTCGACTTTCAACATAAAACGTTATTACATGCTAGCTGCAACAGTTAATTGTTTACTAATGTTTTCTTTTGTCTCATAATTTTGAAAAAATATGTTTCAACTCAAACGCTTAGAAAGATATGCACATTATTTCATAAAATATGAATCGCGCAAAGTCATTTATAATTTAGAATTAAGAAAACGCTGAAAATTATCTGAAGCTGTTTTTGCCATTGCATTTATGACTTTCGATTAGTAAAACTAAAAAAAGAACCCGGATAAATTATGTCGAATTGTTAGACTGGACTCAGTGTTCGTTTATTAACAAATAATACAAACCAGGGTTGCTCTTTTGTCCACCCTTATGGTAGGTCCATAATTGTTGAAGTGACTTCACTTTCCTATGCAACTTTAATACTACCATTAATATTATAAAACGAGTTGCATATGCCTTTGCATTCTAATATTTTTCAGGAGCATAGAAAACGGTGATGACCAAGTAGAAAAGTAAATCCTGAAGCACAAAAAAAGTTGTTTATTTCGATGGTAGCACTCACATCTTCGAAGATATTCACGTTCTGAATATAAAGAGAAGATTTTAGATTTCGAACGACATTGTGTATTATAGGACTTGGATACTTCTAAGAGTTACTAAAGAAATTAATTTAAAGAAATGGACTAGTTCGGTTATATGTAATCAATACATGAGACGAACTTAGCTGGACCGTCAGTAAGAATCAGTGAAAACGCGGAAGCCGTCCTCAAGAGAAGAAAGCACTTGACTGCGAGACAATGTAAGGACTAGAGGCAGAAAGCCTTGTAACTATCTGGGGGAAACACCTTTCTGCGAAAATAAGATTAAACGAGGAAAAGCCAAAAAAAGTTCTATCGTTATTGCTCCACAGTGTAATGTTTTCTTGCAGTGTCTGAGAGATGAAAAGAGCAATAACTGTAGGTTATTAAACGGCCATTTTGTGCTTACGTGTCATATTTATTGAACGCATCCCGACAAAATGACTGTTACATCGTCCAATATTATGTAAACTTTGTTTGAATGTATCTGAACACGCATAGAAACACACCAACAACGAGCATATATATATATATATATATATATATATATATATATATATATATATGTATATATATATATATAGATGTATATACATATATGTATATATATATATATATATATATATATATATATATATATATATATACAGTCGTGGTCAAAATCATAAGACCACTTCAGAAAGTAAGCGTTTATTCATATTATCGAATTCTTAATCAAGCAAATTGTTGAAACCATTGCCAAAAGGGAAAATATGATGGGAAAAAATGAAATCTACTTCATTCGAAACCTTAACTCTGATCTAATAATTATTTTTAAAAAACAAATATTTTCACCTGGTCAAAATGATAAGACAACTGATAATTATCTAAAAAGGGTCTCAGTATTTAGTATAGCCTCCATTATTACAAATTACTTCAAAGATTCTCTTCGGCATGCTTGCGACTAAGTTTTTTTATCATTTGCGAAGAAATGTTGTCCCATGTACTGAAAAACGAATCAGAAAGTTCCTTTATCGAATCATACTGGGTTCCATCCTTGAACACTTCTTTTTCCTCCATCCCCAAAGATTTTCAATGGGATTGAGGTTCGAGAAACATGCTGGATGATCTATATTATTTGAAGAAAAGTATTTTCGTGCTTGTCGGGAAGTGTGTATCGCAGCGTTTACTTGCTGGTAAATCAAATTTCTTCCACACAGACGTAGACCTTCAGTCCTCATAGAAGCATTTTCAAGCATTGAAATGTACTTCAATGATGTTTGCCGGCCTTTCACTACTTGCAACTTTAGGGTCCCAGCTGACGAGAAAGCACCCCAGATTAGTAAATACACTCCTCCACTATGCCGAGTTGAAAACGTCTCTCTGGGCAAATTTTTATCATGCCAATAATGTTGATATCCATCTGGACAATCTTGATTAAACGTTTTCTGCTCGGAGAAAATTACATTTTACAACTTCTCTTCATCCCAAGTCTGGTATTTGGCGGCATATTTAAGTCGGTTAGTTTCGTGCTGTTCAAGAAGACGTGGTTTCTGCAGTCGCTTTAAATGATTGAAACCCTTTATTTTCAGATGCCTTCTGATGGTTTTAGGACTACATTCTGCTGCTGTTTTGCTTTTCAATCGACTTGAGTCCATACTGTTTTTTTTAACTTCTTCTGATACGGCGATCCAGTGATGGGGTTATTTTTTGGGGTCGACCTAGACTCTTTTTGTGCCCATATTGATCTGGATTTCTTTAAAAAATTGTGATGACCGTTTTGCTACGATTTACTTCGTTTGCAATGGATCTATGGGAGAGTCCACCCCTATTAAGCTCAAATATCCTTCCTCTCTCAAACTCTGATAATGGTTTCCCTTTTGCCATTTATAATGTAGTAAGATGTTTTTTTATCCACTAACAAGTAGCTTTTAGTAACATAGAAATCTTTTCGTTTTCATTTTTTCAAAACTAGCCGATTTTATTAAAGTGGTCTTATCATTTTGAACATGTTTAAATGTTCGTTTCTTTAAAATAATTATTAGATCAGGGGCAAGGTTTCGAATTAAGCAGATTTCATTTTTACCATCATATTTTCCCTTTTGGCAATGGTTTCAACCGTTTGTTTGATTAAAAATTTTATATTATGCGTAAACGCTTACTTTCTTAAGTGGTCTTATGATTTTGACATGGACTATATATATATATATATATATATATATATATATATATATATATATATATATATATACGAGCATCAGTTTACTACACGTATATTTATATGGAGTAGACGTATATGAACGTACATGAACGTGCATATATACACGCACACAAACATGTCAATAACGGGCACACACACAAACATATGGCTTAGAGAGTAAGGAGAATATAGTAAATTCAGTTCTATAAGAGGAGATTTATCGGGTTTATATAAAGCTTAACAAATTTCATTGGAGCCCTCACTTTGAGTTTTCAAATCTGTCTCCTTACCATTAATAACACACTTCACTGAATCTCCACACAGGGAAAACTCATTTCTCGTTAAATAAGAGCCTTACTCTGGTATGTTTTTTTTATATCTTGCTTGTTAATAAATAACTTATATCACTTGTCCATGCATCTAGGAAATTCAGGAGTATAATATTAACATATGCAAACAGTTTCCTGACCTAGACATTTGTATCTTCCGGGATATTGTTTACCGAACTCTCTGCTCTGCTGGCTATACTCATACATGCATTATACCTTTGTGCCTCAGTTTTGTATACATGTACCCCAGTTCTTTATTTCTGTTTAGTTTTTTTAGTTTTTCATTTTTTCAATTTTTTTTATTTTTCATTTTATTTTGCTCTTCATTTTTTTTTATTTGTCTATTTTTTATTTATTATTTATTATGCTTTTTTATTTGTCTGCCCCTTAATTTTATTTATGTATTTACTATTATTATTACAGGGTGACCCAAAAAACGGGTCCCTCTAATTAGGCCCCGTTTCTTAGTGTTTTGTCCGAATGAAATGAAACTTTGGTCACAACTAGTTTATATTCAAAACATCACACCAAAACACTAGGCTCTTTGGACTTTTTTCTCCGTTGACTCTAAAATGCCCAGAAAAACAATTGAATGCCTCTGTTATTTTTTTGGGGGGGGGGTCAGCCTGTATTATTATTATTAGTAGTAGTAGTAGTAATATATTCTTCCCCTATTATCCCACCACGCCATTCGTCCACATCCTAATTATTTTTGTCTCTTTATCCGCCTCTATCAACTTTGTTCCCCTATACTTATACCTCCGCCAAACACGTCAACCCTTTCTCCCTGTACACTTAATAACAAGGCAACCTAGGACTATTAATGCATATTATCTTATATATATATATATATATATATATATATATATATATATATCATCTTCTGAGATTTACTATTATAGCCTTACAACTACCCACCAATACCAACCTCATAATTTAACTCTTTAACTCGCCTTCTCTTTTATCACTAAGTTAAAACTCTAGTACAAGATGCCCTATGTACGCCACTCCCCAACTTTGATTAATATCCATAACATCACACTATAACCATAGTCTTCTTATAAGTAATGCTGGGATAACCGTTACTTTTGTGCAATCCTACTTAATTCATCATCATAATATTTCGCCTGAAATTATACACCGCCTCAATGTGCTCTTGTCATCTCGATTGCATCTGTCGATAAAAACCCCTGTATAACTTCTTTACATCTTAAATACAAATAAAATAGGATTACCAATATATACCTCCCTTGAGTTTTAAAATATAAAATACCTACATTATTTAAGACTATGATAGAAACCCTATACACCTTTTTACATTACACTTGATATAAGACACTTCTCCTTTATATTAGAATTCGAAATAATTCCCTCTAATAACATCAATATTTTAATTGATTTATCTCCTTCCCGATGAATCATGTTTGGATAAGGCTTCTGGGCTTGATCTTTACTCCTGATCTGAAATGGAACACATACATTAAATCCGTTGCCAAGGTCGCTGGAAAAATGGTCTGATCCTTCTATCGATCAATAGATATTTCACTGCTGATGCAATTCTCTATCTATATAAGAGCCAGGTACGTCCAAGGATGGAGTACTGTTGCCACTTTTGGGCAGGAGCTGCTAGAAAGGACTTATCCTGCCTTGATAGAGTCTAAAATAGACTTCGTAGCCTGATAAGGGATGTCCTTTTCTCTTCGCTGCAACCTCTTTCTTACATAAGAAATGTTGCGAGTTTGTCTCTGATGTATCGTTATTTTTATTGCAAGTGCTCGAATGAGCTCTAATCTATGGTCCCCCCTCCCCGAAGTTCACGACAAACACCTGTCTAGCAGAAAACACGATCACTAATTTCCCCCACTCTTTATCTGTGCCTAAACCTAAACGTATATTCCATGAACAAAGCTTCTTAGAACTGCACGCCTGTGGAATTATCTTCCGTTTGCCTGCTTTCCAGCTGACTAGAATATGGTTGTCTTCAAGTCTAACGTAAACAAGTTTTTGATGAACCGTTCCATATAAGTTAACAAATTTGCAGAATTCCCATTATTAACGATTACTATATTGTCCAATTTCTACTGTACACTCTTTAATCCTTATCCTCGAGTGGCCTATTAACCTTGATAAGTGCTGATGCCTATGTAAAAAACACACTAGACGTCGCATCCCCATTATGTTAGCATATTCTCTACTCTTCTGATGAGAAGCATTGGGCTTCGAAATACCTTGGTACAAAAAGCCCCCTCCATCCCCCAACTAAGTGTTTGTATACCTTTATTAAATAAATGAACACATCTATATTCACCAATATATATTTTTTGTGACTTCATTTTCCAGTCTTATATATATATATATATATATATATATATATATATATATATATATATATATATATATGTAAGCGTTAGTTTACCACACGTATTTTTATACAGGCAACTCGTGCATGAACGCACGTGAACGTGCATATATACACGCTCGTTATATACTACTCCACAATCACACATATTTAATTTGTTACAACTCCATTGTACAGTACCTACCTAGAGTACACGGCATTCTTAAAGTGTTATTAGTTTAGTACTGGAAAAGCTTAAGATCGCTCAACATTGTTTATTTAACAAGATCCGATGTTTCAACGAACTGTTTACGTTAGGTTAATAACTATCTTACGAAAATAAAAGCTTTTTTTTTAGTTGATAACTTATACCTTCATGTACTAAACTTTCTAATTTTCTTAAAACATCATATTCCATGTATATACATAATTATAAACTCTATGGTAAGAATCTATAAAAATATCTGACATTTTACAAATATGTACACATGCGTGTGTAACAAAAAAAAATCGCTAAAATCACGTTGTACTAAAGTTTCGAATTTCGTTTGATAGAAGACCAATAATTTAGCATATTTGTACTATTTAGATTCCCAATCGAACATTCGTTGTGAATTTACGTGTTCACGAATGTTAGACCCTACTTTTTCATATGCATTTGCTAAAAGCGAGTGATCTTTATAATACCTCTGAAATGTAAACAAAAATGTAAAACTAAATCCTTTTATTAAAATAATACGAATAGCTTAGAATCGTTCTGCTAATTATATTCTGCCAGTGGTGTTAATTTTTATGCTTTACATAGGAAATAGATCCTCTAATAAGGATTAGATTCTTTAGCGTGACTTTCATATAGAAAACGTGCTTTAAACGATTATAATTCAATATTTAACACAGGTAAAAAGATTTGGCATAGCGTGATAATTTCTTCAACGATCAGAGCTATCAGAATTAGGAAAAAAACCTTCTACTGCCAAATAAATCAATATTAAATTCGTGAAATTATGTTCCATTTCGAGTTTGATATTACGATTGCCAAACTCAAAACAATGTTGATAACAACGTCGATTACAAAAAAAAAAAAGATAAAAAGTGCTCGACTATATAAATATTTATGATAACGATATGTGGAGGAAATACTTCACATAGTTCTTTCAGAATTATTGTAGATACTATAACTCTTTCAAATCGTCATAAGTTGTAGACATGATGAGATTCAGGACGGAGCAGTTATTTACGATTATTTTGTCTTCTACTACACAAAAACACGCACACACTCATATATGTGTGTGAGAGATTATGTGTGGGATAATGTGTGTATTCATGCGTATGTATTGAATGTGTGCAACATTTTTAGAGGGTTACACTTACTGTACACATAAAACACGGATAGTAAATTTTATCTTGATCCATAATATTTTGATTGCAGAAATTCCCCTGTAATCTAAGTTATCGTATGTGGCAATATCAGATGCCACACACAAATTTATTATGTCTTAACTATTATCCATCATCTTATGTAACATTAGAATGTATTATTATTCGTTATAATAAAAATTTTACATTACATCCTAGGAAAAACATGATAACGAATGCCAAAATCTTTAGAGCAAGTAGTTACTACTTTTTACTCTTAATCTAAACCCTCATTAAACATTAAAAAGTAAACACCGGGAACTAATAAACACATTATTCATATACCGTCCTGTCCACCATAGTAACTGGCTCCTAAAATCATACACAAATTATTACCTTTCCTTTTCCCGTCATAAAAATAATATTTTAACCCTTATATAGTTCTGCGTTTCTATTGACCGTGAGTTGAAAAATCGCTTATTCGGAGATTAAAATAGACGAACACGCAAGACCTTATAAACATGGCCGCTCTCTCTCTCTTTCTCTCTCTCTCTCTCTCTCCAACCTGCAATCATCTTAATTAAAAACAAAAGCAAGTGTTTTTTTTCTATTTTCCTACTTGCACGAACTTGAAGTTTACAGAGAAAAGCAAACAAGAGACTAGGAGGGCAAATATACGCGGATATATATATATATATATATATATATGTATATATAGGTATATATATAGAGAGAGACAGACAGACAGACAGATAGACACATGAGGGCGAGAGGGAACGTCGTCATCCTCGAAGCCGAGCTAAACTTTTGAACCCTTTTTATTGGTTAAGCAAGTATGCACGGATATAGATAGATAGATAGATAGATAGATAGATAGACAAAGAGAGACAGACGAAGGAACAAGGAGAGAGAGAGAAGACCGTCGCTATCATCATGGTCGTGCTAAATCTTTTAACTGATTTTATTTGGTTAAGCAAGTACACACGGGGATTGATAGAGAGAGAGAGAGAGAGAGAGACAGGGAGGCAGATGGGGCAGACAGAAAAAGAGCAATGACGTCATTATTGTAGCCGTGCTAAACTATTGTACATATTGTATATTGTATTGTTATTGACAAATTTCCACAAGTTTTAAAGGCCTTATTTAATGCTTACTCGAACAGGAAAGCCCGTAACGTCATATATCCGCCGTTTCCAATGCGACAAAGTGTTTCTTTTTCTTCACCTCATTTTTTCTTTTAGCGTTACAGTTCCGAGCCTGGCTACTGCGAGTAATCTTTTTTTTGCGCTCGAATGTCTTCTCGATGCTATTTTCATTTTAGTAGGTGGTGGTTATTTTAATTTTTCTTATGGCTTGCACGGGTAATAACTAATATTATTTTTTTGTTTCTTTTTAAACGCAAAAAAACTCACAAAGCAAACTACTATTGCGTTTTGCTTATATGTATATATTTTGAAAAAATATTTGTGTACTGTAAATACTTATAACTAATGTAATTTTTTTTGTTTTTACTTTTCAACACAAATAGTTTACAAACCTAATTATACTGTCTTTGCCTAATTTTACACAATTTTATTTTCTCATATATATATATATATATATATATATATATATATATATATATATATATATATATATATATATATTAGAAAAATGTATGGGAACAAGATTTTATTCAAAAATAAAAAAATATGTTGCTGTTGTCTAAAATTGTTTTAAAATATAAAGCGGTTTATATATATTGTTAAAATTCTGTATATATTGTTTACAGTAAATAATAATGGTTTATTATTCAAAGAAAAATTTCTGTTTATATTTGATCTCTTTTCAATATGGTTTACATGGAAATCTCCAGATTACTCCAGGAATTTATTTCATTTTTAGTAATAGATGGTTCGAGAGTATTTTGCCACCTTAACTCCAGTCTTGCCAACATAAATACCACAGCTTGATCCATACGCATGGGCCGACCGACACTGCAACTACCAATTTTTTTGTTCATTCACAGCATTTGCGCGTGAGAATACTGACAGCGATAATCAAAATGACATTTCAGGCAAATTTTTGACAATCACATCCCCACTCACAAAATATAGAATCTATTACAAAAAACGTTCTTAACGTAAGGAGGTTGGATGTGTCGATTTCGAAAGCTGTGCTTCCCATGAGGAGGTTGGTTGTTTGACTAGAACAACAACAAAAGCCGTACTTAATTTATTTACGCGGGGGGCGGGTGCTTTCCCTGAGACACGTCGGTTTGCGAGTCCTGTTAGTTTCTTTATATTGAATATGTATCTGAAATACGACTATACCTGTAATATTCTATATTTTATACGGCATATATTTATAAGTTTTATGAATAACTCGCCTCTGTAATTTCAATTCATAAGGATAGTAGGGAAATTATAAATACATATATATATGTGTGTGTGTGTGTGTGTGTGTGTGTGTGGCATCCGTCAGCCGTCAGTCGAAACGACTATGGATCAGCGCAGTATTAAGATGTTGCCTGTATGCATCCTTTTGTGTGACTGTAGAGACCAATTCTTGATTTGCATAGTCTGCCACAGCCTTGACATATGAAAGTTGTTATGCAATTCGCCGCTTCGTCCGGCTGTTCCGCCTGTACACTCGCTCTTCTCCTAGCTCTCTTTGCAGCGTTTTCAACATGGAGGCTCCTCTCGCTGATGATAATACCCTGGCGTATCATTTTCCTCCAGGCAGTTCTGTCAGCTGCAGAGGCTTCCCATGTATTTCTGTCCACCGAGAAAGCCTTCATGTCACGCTTGCAGACATCCTTGTAGACGTCGCTCACGCAGTAGGGAGTAAATGGATGGGATGCCCGCTCTCTGCAGAACATCAGTATTACTCACTCTGTCCTACCATGTGATACCAAGTATCCTACGTATACACCTCATATGGAAGACCTGGAGTTTCCTCTCTTGTGTTGAGTATGCAGTCCAGGATTCACTCCCATACAGTAGAACACTAAGGATGCACGCTCTGTAGACGGCCATCTTGGTGGAAGTGGTAAGGTGCCTATTTTCCCAGACTCTTTTAGTTAGTTTAGAGAGGGTTGTGGATGCCTTCCCAATCCTTTTGTTTAGCTCCAAGTCCAATGAGAGGGTGTCTGAAGCAGTGGAGCCTAGATATTGAAACTGTCGTACGAGCTCTAGTGGTGTGCCTTGGATTGTGATGCTGCGTGGGAAGGCGGTTGCTTGCCCCATGACTTGGGTTTTCTTCTGGCTAATGGTGGGACCGAACAGGCTGCAAGCATTAGCAAACCTGTCCATCAGTCTTTGAAGACCATCTTCTTGATGCGATGCTATAGCTGCATCATCGGAAAACAGCATGTCTCTTACCGAACTGTCCTGGTCTTTGTCCTGGAGCGGAGTCTGGCGATGTTGAAGAGACCACCGTCTGACCTGGAGTGCAATCAGATATCATCCGTTGTGTTCTTGAAAGCATGCTTCAGGAGTAGGGAGAAGAATATGCCGAAGAGTGTTGGGGCTAACACACAACCCTGTTTAACACCACTCCTCACCCCGAACTCAGCAGACATGCCACCGTTAAATTGCACAGTGCTCCTCATGCCATCATGAAAGGATCTTATGATGCTGAGGAGTTTTGGTGGGCATCCGATCAGTGGGAGAATTTTGAATAGTCCATCTCTGCTCACGAGATCGAATGCCTTGGTAAGGTCTATGAAGGCAACATACAGAGCCTGGTTTTGCTCTCTGCACTTCTCTTGCATTTGGCGTAGGGAGAATATCATATCGATTGTTGATCTCTCTGAACGAAAGCCGCATTGAGATTCTGGGTAGATTCGGTCGGCAAGAACGTGTAGTCGCAGTAATACTATACGTGCGAATAGCTTGCCAACGAAACTCAACAGTGAGATACCGCGGTAGTTGCTGCAGTCACTGCGGTCCCCTTTGTGTTTGTAGAGAGTGATTATATGTGTCTCTCATGCCCTGAGGCACTGAGCCTTCTCTCCAACGCTGTATCCGAAGACTATGGAGGGGCTCAAGTAGGCTAGCCTTTCCACTTTTAAAGACCTCTGCTGGAATATAGTCCTTTCCTGAGGCTTTTCCTGATGGCAGTCTGTCTATTGCCCAGGATAGTTCTTCTATGGAAGGCTCCTCATCGAGCTCATGCATCAGCGGTAGACGAGCAATGGCATCCAGGGCGGACTGATGTACCATTTTTTCCCTGGAGTAAAGCTCGGAGTAGTGTTCAACCCATCTGTCTAGCTGTTTAACTTTGTCTAGTATGGGTTCACCCGACTTAGACTTCAATGAAGCCGTTTTGTTAATTATGGGTCATGTAGCTCTCCTGATCCCGTTATACATGTTTTTTTTTATATTTCCTGTATCAGCTGCATGCTGGATAGACTTGGAGATCTCCATCCAATAGTTGTTTGCAGCTTCTCTTACAGCATTTTGAACTGCCCTTTTGGAAAGCCTCAGTGCAGCCAGCGATGTAGGAGATAGATTGGCCTTGTATGAGAGCAAGGGCAAACGCTTTGCCTCAATCAGAGTGTTGAGGGTAGCAAAGTTGGCATCATACAAGTCATTTCGTTTGCTACATGTCCTCCTCCCAAAGACTTTGAGAGCTGTAGAGTGGATGGCATTTTTCAGTGTTTCCCATTGCTAATCACTTTTTTCTTAATATGCAAATGCCACGAATCATGTTTCAATTGTGTCCTAAACAGAAACATTTATTTCGAACGCGCTTATGTCATATCAAAGAACCTAATGTTGGTTTCACATTTCACATTCAAATGCTTGTGTGGTGTTAAAACTTCTTGAATGCACTTGTGATGTTAGGCTGTATATAGTGTTAAGTTTCGAAAAATCGTTTGTTCCTTCTTTCTTAATTGAGTTTTTTTTCGATTATCGATTATCGCTACTTATCGAAGACATTCCAACACAAACCTATCTAAGCTTGATGTGCGTAATATCAATTATAAGGTTGCTGCAAAAATAATATAGTTTTGTCAAAAATGTTATATCTATATATAATTCCTGAATTAATTCATTGATATGTATAGTCATGCTATAAATCATGTTTATGTGCGTTGTTCGCTCTATCAGACCATTTTATTTATTAGTGATCTTAATCTCTACATTCAGTTTTTTTTCTGCCATTTCGACATCATGGACAAATTTCAAATCCGCATATTTTTTCTGGTCACAGTTCAAACTAGACCGAAAAGCTGCCGAGACACCCGATGATATCAATGATGCGTTTAGTCAAGGAACGACCAACGAATGTGTGGCACGATGGTGCTTCCCAAAATTTCGCAATGGTTATGAAAGCCTCGAAGATGAAGACGGTCACAGTCGGTCTACTGTGGTTGGTAACGAACATTTGAAACCGATTTTCACAAAACCACATGAGAAGTTGCTGTTGAACTCAAGGTCGACCACTCAACAGTAAATCGCCATTTCAAGCAAATAGGAAAGTAAAAAAAGTTGGATAAATGATTGCTTTTTTTCTTCTTTTACAGGGTGGTCACCGCACATCAAGGTCCGGAAGCCATTCGGGGATAAGGGTTATTGCGTGTGCAATACGATAGTGTTGAGATTTGATAAAGTATCTAATTAAGGGGGCGGTTCATAAGGAATCTGTTTATGTTGGACTTGAAGCCATCAGATTGTAGTCAGGTGGGAAACAGGCAGATGGAAGAGAGTTCTACAGACGTGAACTTCTAAGAAAGAAGCTTTGTTCATGGAATCTACGTCTCGGTTTTGGCACAGATAAGGAGTGGGGAAATTATTGACAGTGGTTTCAGCTAGACGGGTGCTCCTCGGGAAAGATTGGCGAGGTGGACCAGAGATTAGAGCTCAGACTAGCACTTGCCACGGACGTAACGATAAAACAAAGACAGGCTCGCAGCGTCTCTCCTATGGGAGAGAGGTTGTAGGGAAGAGAAAAGGGCATCCCCCACTAAACCACGAAGTCTATTTTGTACTCTGTCAAAGCAGGATAGGCTGTTTGTCGCAGCTCTTGCTCAGATGTGGCAATAGTACTCCATCCGTGGGTGTACTTGGCATTTATATATAGAGAGAATTGCATCAGCAGTGAGATATCTTCTGGAGCGGTAGAAGGGTCCTAATATTTTTCCAGCGATCTTGGCAATAGACCTGATGTACGTGTTCCATTTCAACTCAGGAGTGAAGGTCAAGCCCAGAAGCTTATCAAAATATGGAGCTTCCCCAATTGATGCCAGATGGGGATCAGAGAATTGATGATGTAAAGATAGATACTTGGTTTTACATGGATAAAAAGTAACCAGCCACCTCCTCTCCCACGCGCTCGAGATCAGAGGAGAGAGAATCAGAGATAACTTTGTCATTTACGGCCTTTGATGTGTTGCCATAGGTGGTCGTGTCATCAACATAGATGTCAACGAACGATTTAAGTATGTGTTTTGGGAGATCATTGATGTAGATCAGGAAGAGAGTTGGGCCCAAGATGGACCCTTCAGCGACTCCAGCATAAATACTGAATACCTCTGATTTCTGCCCATCAACCACTACTCTTATGAGCCTATCCGAGAGAAATGATTTAATGATCGAGAAAACATTTCCAGTTATACTGTAGCTGGAAATCTTGTGAAGTAGGCCCTTATGTCATACTTTATCGAAGGCTTTTGATATGTCAAAAGCAATTGCCCTAGAGAGGAAGCCTATGTCCAGAGATTCACTAATCCTATGAGATATAACCGTTAGCACATCCGCTGTAGATCTGGCAGAACGGAAACCATATTGCATGTCACTAAGAATGTTATTTCTGTTGAGGTGGTTTACTACTTCTCTATTTAATATGGATTCCAGCAACTTACTTATGACATACAAGTCTGTACTAAGAGGGAGAAGAATTATCACCTGAATTCTTAAATACAGGTCATACTGATGAGGTGTTCAGGGTGTTGAGAAGCACTTCTCTTTAAGGCAACACTTAAACAGTTTGGTAAGTATGGGGGCAAGTTCTGATTGAATCTTTTTCAGCACTATAATTGAAATGCCGTCAGGACCAGTTGCTTTACTGGAATCAAAGTTCTTAATTAGATTAGCGACCTCACGCACATATATTTGTATGTTGCATAGCGTGTTGTCTGTTATAGGGGGAAATACGAGGAGTTGATGGTCCTCGTCGCATAGGGTACAATTAGTTTCAATGTTCTTGACAAATAGTTTGGCCTTGTCTGATGCTGACGAGATGACCTCCGGTCCATTGATGATGGTTGGGATAGACCGCATGCTTCTGTTCAAGATCCTGTTTGCTATTTGCCAAAACTGGCGGGAACCAAGCCGCTGCTCAGCTACTTTGGATTTAACGGACTGAGCATATAGCTCTCTTGCATTTTTTATTACTCTTTTACAATGGTTACTGGCAGTCCTGAAAGCAGCTCTTGTCACAGTGCATCTATTACCTTTGTAGCTATGGACAAAGTGATTTCTGTGCGCGATAGCAGCAGCACATTCTGGGGAGAACCATGCCTGGCTATTAGGTTTTTGTTGGAATTTTTGGATGGTATGAATCGGTCTATGCCTACGATTAACCATTCGGTCAGGTCTGATATTATAGAGGACACATCCTTTTTAAGTATTGAATGCAGGGGAAGATAAGATATTAATGTACAGAAGCTATGGATTGAACGATAATAAAACACCCGTCCTTTTTTATGTGTTTTCTACACTCCTTCTGTGCAACAAATGCGACCTGTATTTCGAGCGGATTGTAATGTGTGATGAGAAGCGAATCCTCTATGACAACCGGCGACGTTCGGCATAGTGATTGGACGCTAAAGCAGCTTTATAACACTTCCCGAAGCCGAAATTTCATCGGAAAAGTTTATGGTGAGTGTTTGATAGTCTCTGGTCGGTCTCATCCGTCACAGCTCTTTTAATCCGGGCGGAAGTTCCTCCGACAAATTTACGAAACGCAATACAAGCTCCGACGTATGTGCCCGAATTTTGTCAATATAACGGAGCCAATTCTCCTCCATGACAACTGACCCTGCAGAAGCTGAACGAATTGGGCTATATATGATTAGATTTTTTTGTTTTTTGTTTTTTTAAAGAGAAATTCATCAGAGTACACAATTCTAAGGAAAATCCGAAAATAAGAGCGTATTATTTATATTTTGTTTACAGAAAGTTTTAGATAAGTTGAGTAATTGGTATCGTCGGTTTCAAACCCGATAATTAGTATCGTTTTAGATACCCATTGAAAGCTCTCTTTAGCAATACTCATCTATGTGTATATATGAGTGTTTGTGAGTTTTTGTGAGTGTGTATAGATGTAAACTTTCTGCCTGTTTGTTTATAAATCTGTCGTTTTTATTGAATTACTACATTATATTCAATTTTAAAACACATTTCTGTTTTTTTTTATTTAAGTAGATTTGATTTTATCTATATTTATCAGTAATATAAGGCGATTGCACAGTAGGCAAAACACGGCGGAGATATTATCTTGTTTGTATTTATGACTTGTAAGTGGAGATAGACAAAAACCAGTCTCTGTATTTGAAAAACTATGAAACACTATTTCCCTGCAGCAAAAAAGACGCGAATACAAATTCAATGTATTCAGACTACTAACCAATATTTGTTTTAGGTTTTGCGATAATTATCGTTCGCTTCCATTCACAATCATTAGTTCGTTTTCTTCTGGCGGTAAGATTCCCTCTCCCAAACAGGTAATATTTGCAGGTGGTAGCACGATTCTTCATCCTTCATTGTTTTGTCGTCCTCCTATATATGTTTACACCGTTATCACATATTGCATATAGTTCAATTATCACACCCGTCCGTTAGTATTTCATTTTACCATTTCGTTTTGTTTGCTGTTAATTGCGCATTTGTGTGCTGTAAATAATGACTTTCTCAAAAACAAGTTCCGGGTAATTTGCTGATCTCATACGCTAACCAGAATATCGGATTATGGGATTAATCTAATGTCAAAAACACGGCGAAAATGATGGGCTATTCAAAAAAAAATCGGTTGCTTCATTACTCACAGCACATAGTTACAGAGTTTACCAACATATGTGCATCCCTAAAAGCTTACGTAGACAGCAGTTCTAGCGTTTAAAATGTCATGGGGCATGTCATTATTCAATAATGGAGTGACGAATATCCAGCTGAAGAACACACATTAAATTCTTTATAGTCTACTGTCTATAGTGACTATACTGTACGGTACCCTACATAATTTTTTAAATCCATTAGAATGACGCCACACGAATTACAGCTAAATGCTTGGTGCCAAATTATGTTAATTCGGAATCTTGATGATGCCCGACTATGCAACGGAACAATATAATGTTTTGAACGGGTGCAGTCTTATGTGATAAAAGCTTTTATATTAACTTGTGTGGCTAAATAAGTACTGTAATTCATACTCAAAATAAACAGTATTACGTAAGAATCTGCGGTTGAATTTCAAAGAATTCAGTTTCAAGTTAAACTATATTTATATTGACAATAAATAAGTCCGAAGGAATATTATTGGTTTGAATGTAGCTGAACCATATACTGTTTTATGGACTGGGTTAAGGGGTAAGCGCACCGTTATGTCTCTATATACTAGAACGAGAATGGGCAACAGAAAATACTGTCCATCCCAGAAATATATTCAAATAACAAACCCAATACTTCACTCAACAAAAAACATTTGTTTACAAAATTTCGTTTAACTTATGTCATTTCATATTTATATGCATTTATTGAATGGATATAACACGAACGAACAACTAGCAACCGAAAGCCTGAATTAATTAAACTCCATCGTAATTGACTTTTTTCTACGACAATGATCGAATTCACTATTCCAGAAACATTGTCAAAAACAACTTCTATAGGACGTTTCGGCCAACTATTCCTCTGGACTTCGTCAAGTGGTAACAGCGACGCATAGGAACTTAGAATCTCCTAACTACATTCTCAGCAATCATTGCTGTCTGCAGTTGTTGTCAACTCATCACCTTTTTTTCAAGTAAACCTCTGGCCGGCTTTGGGTAGGATTGAAACCGCTATCTTCAGACAATGCTCATCTGGAACAGTAGAGATTCAACGCCTTTATCAACTGCGCCACGGGCCCCAAATGGCGATCAAGTTGAATTTTTTGATCTTATAAATCCACGTTTTTTTATTATCTGAGCTTCGACGATCGGGTCAGCACCGAATGGTATATATAGTATTTTAATTGAAATCTATTGTTAAGATGAGTATTATTTTTATTAATTTATTTATTGCAGAATATGATTCTCATCATTATTAGTTATTAGTTATCAGATGAGCATTGAAGTTAGGAGATTCGAAGTTCCCATCCGTCGCGGTTACCACCTGACGAAGGCCAGAAGAAATAATTGGTCGAAACGTCGTGAAAATAACAAATAATAAAGATGAGAATAATAGTCGGCAATAAATAAACTAATCTACATAATGCGCATCTTCTAGAGGGTTGAACAATAAAGTTATGACCCTAAAAAAACTACACTACAAGTTTATGTAAAAACTTTTATTAGGAAATTGATTCAGGTAACTTGATTATGCAGCAGAGCTGATATCCTCAACACAGCCTCGATACGCGCCCGAAACTGAAAAATAATATCATATTATCAGAAGTATAATTATCTAACAAAAACGATTTATCAACAACATTTGCCAGACAGTTTAAACAGTTTAAGAATTCTTATTACAAATCTCTATTTTTTTACTTGTGTACATGCTATATTTTTATGTATTACTTTTTAAAATCTAATGTAAAATCTCCTTTTTTCAGTCACTTAAATTTAAAAATATTTGTTAGAATAGCTTTCTTTCAGAAATGCATATTCTCTGTCGTTCCAGAGATTTATATATCATTTACTTCGGTAAAACAATCTCAACGACATTTTTTTTTATCTTAGATAACATGCTCTGAGTAATAAATACTTTAAAAACAATAATTGCTTGTTTTTTTTCGATTTTCATTATTTTATAAATGACATCTCTCTGTGATAATATGTCTTAGCAGTTAATCCGCAGTTTAAATCTATAAATATAAAAGCGAAAATGTATGTGTGTGTGTGTGCGTGTGTGCGTTTTCGTGTGTGTCTAAGAAAGGCTTTTTTCCGAGAACCGATCGGTTGCCTCACAACTTCTTAAAACTTTTTTTTATATCGCGCCTAAATGATAATCTCTACGAGTTAACAACCAGGGTCGCCTGTCTATTTAATTTGCCCGATATTGAAAAGATAAATATTCAACAATTTTCGATCGACACATGTACATTAAGCTTTTTTGTTTAAAAAAAAGAAGCGAACTGTCGCGCACTCAAAGTCGACGTCATTAACTCGTCAAAAACGGGCACCTGCCAAGTCGCACTTTTTTCCCACTTTATCATTTTCCAACTGCGCGTCAAGGCTTCGTTTTTTTTTAAACAAACACCCGTCCAACGATTTACCCCAAAACACACACACCTACAAACACCCGGGCAACGCCGGGTACCCCTGGCTAGTTTTATATAAATCACATATGATGATGCCGTAGATAATTATATCAGGGGTGGGTAATTTATTTTCATAATATCTGCTCTGGCTTTGTATTGTGCCAAAGACAATTTTATCTCTCGTATCTTGTAAAATGTGACGGCATTCAGCTATATTCTGTTTACCGTTTTATATAATAGAGTATGCCAATAAATTAGGTGACAAATTTTTCTTTCAGCTCTTTGAACTCTTCTGTTTTATATGTGTGAGTTTTCCTGCACTCGGTGTGACACATTTCTGGTTTATTCAACGTGATCAGACGTATCGCCGTATAATTCCTCTCCTTTTTTTTTCCTGTAGATTTTTCTAACTTTCATTTACATTTTCTTTAAGAATAGTTCTTTTTATATTTTTTCCGGGTTTTTATTTCTTTTTCATATATTTCTATTCCCACAGAAAATTCGATGCCATATTTCAACATTTGTTTGGGCTATACGTTTCTAAAATGAACATGAAAAAAAAGTTTAGTAACATATATTAAAAAAAAAAAATTCGCAACAAAAGAAAACCGCAATAAGCGATCGATACCAAATAGAATCCTTTGTCATTTGCACGTATACAAAAGAGAAAACACTCATAAAACACGTATTTACAAAAAAATATATATCTTGAATTTCTGGCGTAAACTTGAAGATATTTAAATAGTTGATCAAACGCTAGCATTTCCATATATTCATAGAAAAAAAATTAGAAAACATTGTATACTAATACTGCTTCATTTATTTTGTTCACTTTGTATTCATACTTTCTATGTCATGTGTATCTTTTGAAGAATACGTCGATCACGATACACCATAAAAATCCGTAAAACATACACAAAGCGAATTGTAGTAAAAAAATAAACGCTGCATAGATTATTTTACGAGGTTGAATCTATTCATGCCATTGCAAAAAAGAGACCGCTGTCAGTATATTTTTCTCTACATATATGTACACAAATAAATAACCGCCATTTAACAATAAACCCTAAACATTATTATGAACTTGAGTGTTCGTAGCCGAATACATAAATTCACGACATTCCCTACTTAAGCTGGGCGTGCCTGCTCACACACAGACACATACACACGCACGCGCACACACACATATGTATATATATATATATATATATATATATATATATATATATATATATATATATATATATATATATGGGGTAGAGAGGGCTCCCGTAAGCCGTGGTGAAGGCAACCTTTCTAGGAGAAGCAAATCTCTGATTTAAAAAACCATAAAGCGGAAGACCATTACCCGCATTAAGCTGGTCTGCAGTTTAATTTGTTGCTGGCTATCTTGCTCTTGCTGGTTGCTGGATCTCAACATTTTGAACCGAGAGAGAGACTTAGCTGTCGTACAAAGCTAAGACTCTGTAACATCATATTTGTATAGATACTCCCTCAGACATTTGGGCTCATGGATTTTAAATGTCTGAGGCAGTGGCACTCGTCTGACAAGACGTTGCAATCATCATATGTATATATAAACTCAGGTTTGATATCTTCAAAAGTAGCGTCTAATGAATACAACAAGGTTGTTAGATAGTGCTCGATAAAAAGAGCAACATATTTTTTTAATTATTTTTTCTAAGGTAAACAGTTACATTCTGTCACTACTAACAGACATCTGTTTCAGTCAATGAGACTTCGTCAGGCGACCATAAACCATTCGACGTCATAGAAAAAAATGCCGTCGAATAGTTCACGGGCTGCCTGATGGCGGTTTGTAGCGACTAAATGTAACTGTTCACCCTCGAATAATATATATATATATATATATATATATATATATAAATATATAATTCAATGTTTGAATATATGGTTAAGTGGTAGTTTTGGTCCTTTAGAACGTCTATAAAGCTTTACCGTTCACTCATTTTTAGACCAAATTTCAAGTTTTTAAATAACCTTCTTAGCTATATTGTGAAAGAGAAATTTCAATTTTAATTTAGTAAAACAAAAGTTATGATGGATTTCTGGTGTTCAAAATCGTAAAAATTAGTAAGGATGTGAGCGACGCTTTTTATGAGTGGGTTCCCTAGCAACCACGTCGCTTCAGCAAATAATTTAGCTATTAATTCACTGCTGTCGCGAAAAAAGAAGTAACAAGCAATAGGAGAGAATAGAAGAATGAATGGGAGGTGATTGGGGAGCTTATTGAAAGCAGACGAGTGTCGTACATTGTAAATACATGTGTTTATGAGGGTCAAAATATAAGACTGAAATTAAAAAAAGAACAAGCGAATTAATTGGAAGCCTGGAAAATCATGTATTACAATAATAAATATGAACATGAAAAGTAATATGGTTAAGATTTAACATGGAAAATAAAGTACTATTTGTTAAAACTGGAAAAGAAAAGGACTAGATATTCTAGGAAAAATATAATAAATTTATAACTTAAAATATTGCAGTATTAAGAAATTTTAATTCAATTTATAACATTATATCACCAATCTTACTGTTGCAATATTCTAAGTCATAAATTGATTATATTTTTACTAGAATATCCTGTCCTTTCTTGTTTCCAGTTTTTACAACTAGTCCTTTACTTTTCTATGTTTAAGATTAACCACATTACTTTTCATGTTATATATATGTATATATTGTTATATATATGTATATATATATATATATATATATATATGGCTAAAATACGCATTGCCTCCTTAAATATAATGCGGCGAAGAAAAATGTATGAAAGTCTGTATATTTACACACTTGTTTAAATATAAAACAGATTGATTTAAAGATTTCGTTCTTTTAAAATTTGTCTTTTTTTTTGTTTGGGAGTCACCAATTATCAGATAGTGGTGAATATCGTGTATAGTGATTATAGCTAGTTGAGTGTTCCGCGTGTGAATTTTACAAGAAGGGGCCATAGATTTTAGTTGACTCGAGCACTTGCAATGAAAATAAAGATGATCCAGAGACAACCTAGCTACGGCTTATCTGTGACAAAGAGAAATGGCAGAAACCTACAAGGTGTCGAAGACGGCGTTGACCTCTATCAAAGCTGCTAGGGCGCGCTAGGTACCTCTAGCTTAGATGTGGAAAAAGTACTTAATTTTCTGGAAAAGCTGACTCTTATACAGATAGAGGATTTCATCGGCAGTGAGGTACCTACTGGAGAGTTAGAGTGACCCGAGCATTTTTCAAGTGATCTTGGCAACAGATTTGATGTATTTCAGATAAGGCTTGAAGGTCAGTCCCAGAAGCTTGCAAGTCATGTAATTTGCTCAAGTTATAAAGCATTTATTTCAATAAGGCCGTGATTGGGATCCAAGCGATTATGATAAAAGTAAGAAGCTTGGTTTTCGACGCATTAAAATTAACAAGCCACCTTCTTCCTTATTGCACCACGTTCTCCAAATCTGATAAGAAAGAATCAGAAAGATCATTTTCATTGCTAGCCTGTGAAATGTTGCCATAGATTGTGATTTTGTCTGCATAAATGTGATTTGGGAGATCATTGATTAAGATCAGGAAGACAGTTGTGTCCATCATAGAACCTTGAGGAAGCCCAGCGTAAAGACTATGAGTTTCTGATTGTTGCCCCTCAACTACTACTCTTGTAAACCTATTATAGAAAAAGGAGTTAAAGATTGAGAGGATATTTCAAGCTATTCTATAACTGGCGATCTTGTGTAGAAGACGTCTGTGTCATAATATATCAATATTCTTTGATATATTAAGAGCTATGACTTTAGAAGCAAAGGACTTGTTGGGAGACTAACTAGCCTGTGTTTATATGTTTTCTTTTTCTCTTTCATACATTTACAGGTTCTTAACCATCACATATGGAAGATCTTACCTGAAAAATCAGTTTGGTCAAGATTGTGTCATGCATTGTGGATGAGTGCCTATTTTTTATATTTAGCTACATTCATTTTTCATTTCTTGGCTGAATATCTAATACAAATATATTCATCTACTCTAGACCTTGATAAGTGATGACTCTTTTGTAAAAACAAATATTAGTATTATTTAGTCTGTTTAAGTTTGCAGAATTGTTTTATATCTCTTAGGTTTTATAAACATTTCTCACTCAGAAAGTTTTCGAGATGCTTGAAAAAGTGGCAGTCGCAAGGTTAGAAATCTGGAGTGTATAGTGGCTGATGCAGAGTTTCGTAGCCCAATTCGTTCAACTTCTCCAGGGTCGGTTTAGCAACGTGCGGTCGAGCATTGTCATGAAGGAGAATTGAGATATTTTTCTTGGCTAATGCTGAGTGTTGTTATTAAAGTTTCTCATGTTTTCATCTATTTGTTCACAGTACTTCTTCGCCGTGATGGTTTAACCTGTATTCAAAAGACCGTAATGGATGAGACGGTCGCAGACCACCAAAGTCTTCTTTTGGTACGACTCTGGCTTCGGGAAATGTTGTGGCGCTTCCTCTGCATCTAACACCCCAGTTGTCGTAAAAAAAACACTTTTCCTCGCAAGTCACGACCCGGTCGAGAAATGTTGTTTTTGTTGTTGTGTAAAAAAGAGAAGATTCCACTTAATAACGGCCTTTATTTTGTTGTCAATCAATTCGTGAGGCACTCATTTATTAAGATTGTTTTGTTGCTCCAATTTTTTCTGTAGTGGTTAGAAAGTCCCTTAACAGTTGTGCGTTGATTGGGTTCGCCACTTTTGATTGATCGTTGTCAACATCCGATGACTGGTCACTGTGCTCATCATCTTCAAGACTTTCGTCGCCGCCACAAAATTTCTTAAGCCACAATGGTGTTGGGCGTTTAGAAGTGGTTCTTGGGCCAAACGCCTCGGTGATATCGACTGATGTTTCAGTAGCTTTTCGGCCTAGCTAAAAATAAGAATAATAAAAAAATAAGCTAGTAAAATAAGAAAATTTTGCGAATTTGTTTTTGTCTATGTTGCATTCAAGTTTCTGGAAAGAATACATAACTTTTTTTTTCAACGACTGAAAAAAACGACGGGAAAGAAAAAAAAACACTGTATAAAATAGTATATAAAATAAAAAAAACACGTATTCGAAAGTGCATAATTTGAAATTAAAATTTCAAATTCCACAAGAATTTTCTTGAAAACGTAATAAATAATATATTTTTGATTATGAATTAGATCCAATAAGTATTTTAGTTGCTTCTTTTCTCTAGTATCATAAGTCACAATAAACACAGAGAACATACGTTTCAAATCGCAACATAAATGTATTTGCTTGGATACAGTGCTTTCAACGATAGAGTGAATCGTCTTTAAATATAATCGTTTCCCTCGATATTTGAAGCAGTTTCCACATTAAGCAAGGCGGAAAATACCCCGACGACCTGATAGTGTTTAGATTTTTAAACGGGAAGTCGCTAATATGAAAGGTGATTTGTATCGAGCGTGTTCGTCCTCATCAATAAAAAATCGATGTCAAGCCTAGACGTTTTAAAAAATCAAGTAATCAATATCCCCTTGGATTTCTCACAGATTGCTATGAAAGAAAATGTGCGTGTTGACGAGTGAGAAACTTTACACGTCGAGTAGATCTATGAGAATTACGTTGGCGATAATCGTGAGTTGAACTGATTATAAATCCTCAATTATATGATGGATCTCTCGGTTTTCGAAACAGGCAGGATATTTGATGAAAAGTTTACCAACCATGTATCAACTTCTTAGTTGAAATTAATAATGTATGATATCACGACAACAACGTAAATATTTTAATTAGCTTTTAAACGTGAGGATAAAGAAGTTTATCTTACAAGTTCTAAGATTTGAAGTACATCTTTATATATACACATCAATTTGTATAAGAATACACAAAGTCTTTCCCTTCATAACGAATATTTTTCTGAGAGTATAAATTACAAAAGCGAATCCTGTTGAGGCTTTCAACTAAAATCATTACACTACCCTTCACGCAGAGCAATTAATACTTGATTTTTTGTTCCGATTAATTTCTAATCAAACCTGTTTTCTCTGTTTTACGACAGAGCGTATTAGAACCGAAAATAAGTTGGCGTCGTCTTGCGCACACCTTGACAGTTTTAATGCGTCAAAATCAGACATTGCATTCACAACCATTTTTTTCATTATTGTATAAAAAGTTATTTTCTGCGTTTGTATTTTCTCTATTACTTGTATTTTGTTGTATATTCCGATTTTAAAAAAGCTATATAAAAATATGTAAAAAGCTATATGTCTGTCTGTCACCATATTTTACAAACTCTATCTCTCCAAAACTAACAGTCGTAGATCGGCACTAGAGCTCCCAAATAATTCGATTTTTACGGATCTTTCTTTTATGTATCTTTAGCCGGTTAAAATAGTTTTGAAAGACTCAGAACTGAGTCAAAATTAAAGATACTCGTTATATATTTTGTACATTAAGATTAGTTAATTTTTAATTTTTAATGTTTAATCAGTTCATATGCGTGTCACGTTAGTACAGTGGTAACGTCACCAGCTTTGATTGTTACAGTTTCCGTTTCGATTCTCGCTGATGGCACCCAAATACTTCTTTCTATTTCACTTTTGAAATAACGGCACTATAATAATATATACGAAATTGGACGAATTAAAATATAATATTTAAGCGTATTCTACGCCCGGGTAACAATGTGCGCCTCCCCCGCAAGTGATACTCCAAAAATCACCCCATTTTTTTAAATAAAAGCTCCAAACTGGAACTCTATGTCAAATATCCGAGTCTTTTTTCGGAAATTATGCATACTATGAAGATTACCCAGAGCAATGCTTCAGTGGATATTTGGGAAACGTGCGTGGCCCACGAATGTCGAATTCTCAACGTTGTTAATATATTGTTTAGAACACACTCTAAAGAAACACTCTTGTAAATAAATAAACACTAACAACTGATTTTTGTACCTTAGTTTACTCATGGTAAAGTAAGTGTATTCAGTTAAACATTGAAAAAAGAATAAATTTTGATTAACCAACAAAACTTATGAGTTGATATGCAACTGATATAATATGGTGAAAACTTGGCATACATCATGGAAATATATTACATTTATGCAAAAATTGTGAAACTTCATCGTTGTTTTCTTTTTTAAAATAGGATTGAAAGCTGAGAAAACGCGGTGACATGATTGATGAGCGCAAATATTTAAAAGTAGAGATTAAATTGATTGTTTCTTAATGAACAATCCATACTTAGTTGCGTTACTTTATTTGAATAACTTGGCAAGATGACACATTTCGCACACAAAAAACTTTCAATATTATTGAAATTTATTTAATAACTTTTTCGGAATTACGTGTGTATATTTTATCTACATGACAATCGTAAATTTCTGCGTTGCTGAATTGATTGGTGTATTTGATATTCTTGATAATTCATATAAACTCAATGCTATAAATTCATGCATGCATATAATATGTCCATGCGTTATATTATGACACAATAATTAACACAACAGTATAAAGCAGACAGAAAGCATATCATCTTCGTATATGCAAAATATTCGAAAATCAGATTTTCTCGTGGTTAATAAACGTTTAGTTAGCCTTATTGCCTATTAATTATGGTAAACAATTTGGTTGTGTTATTTTGCCATCATAAGAGTTATTTTACTTTTACATCAATTAGTATTTTTAAAGGGAAAGTTGTGAAGGGGAACTTACTTCGAATTATCTTCCGGGTTTCATTGAAAATTATATACTTTTTAGTATAACAACTGCAGATTTAAAATTGATGCAAAGTTTAAAGACATATGTGGCGGGTCTCCCGTGCTCAGGTCAGGAACTGACCTACCTTCTTCGGAAACCGTGGTTTGTGATGTCAAGTCTACTGGGAGATCTCCACGTGGATTCTTGGCGTCTCGGTGTTGAATTCTGCTGAAAAGCAAAAAGCAAGGCTTTGCATGCTCGCCGGAAAGACAAGATAGACAAAATCAGGGTTTTTAACTACTAAAAGTTAATTTCACAAAAGTTACAGATCTTTTTTTACATATGTACATCGTTTAGTCACCAAAACATTTTAAGGTTCACAAATCTCTTTTCTTAATCACTGCATTGCTGGTAAAGATGGCAGAGTGGGGGTCGTCAGGAGTTTAAGGAACTGTTTCTTCTCGAGATTCGGCGCAAATCTGTTTCGAGCGGGTAATGGCTTTTTATTGAAAGGTCACAGGGTAGGCCGGACGATCCACCCAAGCAATCAGCGATACGTTTCCCGGGGAATTCCAGACCCGAATTGTGGGTGTGCAACTCAGCAGTACGACCAGAATTTTGCAATCTGAGACCAAAATGAAATCATGCGAAACAACGTATTTTTTCATGAGAGTACTGAGCACTCATATGACATAATAGAAGTACATAAATACAACAATAATTATGAAAAATTACAGTAAAATAAGCTTTTAAAAAATCGAAGACAATAAACGCGTTATTCTCTTACATAAAACAACCTATACCAAAATAACATTCAATTCATGACTGTTGTCTACAAGATATGCAAAAGTATATGTAGAAGTTTATCTTAGTATAACAACTCATATCTCATATTCTCATATTACACAAAAGTAAACTGCTGTTTTTATTCCACATATATATATGCATATATATATATATATATCTATATATATACACACACACACACACGCACACACATATATATATATATATATATATATATATATCCAAACTTTTTATACACATTCATTTATTTTTTATTTTAATTTTGTTTCACTTTGCTCAAGTTTGAAAATGGACTTGCATATTTAATCAATTACGTCACGTCAAAGGTGTAAATATTTTTTGGGTATCGATTAATCTCTACTCATAAACAACTCTAAACTGCTCACTTGTTTGACGCTAAGATTAAAGGTCTCAAGGTTTCAAATCCAATTTCGAGTCATGATATCAATTTTATTGTTTTTTTACGACGAATACTACAGTTTCCAATTCGAAAATTCTTTGAAATATTTGAATTTGCGAAATATCCCAAATTCTGCAATTTATTGAATTACCTGTAAAAATGATTCACATAAGCTATTATTACTAAAAAGATTTTATATTATAAGTTTATATAAATGTAAAGTCACCATAATATCTACATGCGTACTGTAAACCTACATGCATTAAATATACGAGAACATAAGATTTTTTTCTATAATCTAATGGTAATAAAGCAATGACAGAACCACACAAAACAACGGCTGTAGATCTAATTAGAGTCTTATTGCACAAATATATGCAATAGAAATATATTGAAATAAATTGATAGACATGTTTTCATCTGTTTACGCATTTTACAACAAAAAAAAATTGTCATACAAATAATATTGAATAAATGTAACGAGTGTAACCTTTTCGTGGATAACAACGAGAGAATTGTATTGATTACGTTTTATATACGTTTCTAAATGAAAAAAACGCAAACAAGTCATATTTCAACTAAGAACGTTAAATGCCTACTATTTGAGAACTTGACTAACATAATACTTCAGGGAGTTGAACAACGAGAAGTTTATTCACATTACATTTAACTGCTACAGACAAGTACGGAAAGAGAAACAGGAAAGAGGAATGAAATTCACATAATTAACAGTTTGAGTGAAAAACATATTTACAGTACAATCGTTTCTCGTAGCTAGAAACCTCAACAGTCAAATAATGAGCTTTTACTGCGTTTTTCGTTTGTTGTGATTCTGGAATTGGAGAGAGCACAAGTGGTTTGACGTAATCAGAACGCGTCCTATTAAAGTACTAGTAGAACAGTCAAAAACTCCAACATTGCGATAATATGGAAAAAATTAGAAGTTTGTCGATAATGGGGTCATTAATAAGTCAGAAAGCAAAAGAAAATATATTCTGATATGATTATTTGTCGGTTTATAGACGAAAGTATCTCTCAGGGGAAATCATCCAAATCCTACCTTATAATCTTGTTAACAGATGCCATTGCCATCTCTCAGTATTCATTCATGTGACGTGGATGAATTGGGGAAAATTCTTAACCTCTTATGTCTAACCAATCAGGTATCATGTACACTCATGAGCCAAAAAAAAAAAAAAAAGCCAAGAGTGAAAGAAGGAAGAAATCGATTTTCAATATTTTTCCATAAATTTTTATTAATTTTAACTGAAAATTTCTATTTTGCAGATCATTATTATTATATCATATAATAATAAGTGGAAAAATTAATCATAAAAATGGTAAGACCCCATCTTGGTTAGGATATAAAAAACAAAATTGCAGGATTAAGGCACTCAAAAATGACTTACAAGCAGATTTTTGATATTTTAAGAAAATAAAAAGTGAAAACATATCTTTCTGTAGTGAAGCGAATTTGAAGTTTGAAGTCGAATGCTTGGTTAAAGGAAAATCTGGATCTGGTCACCCTAGGGCATTCACTTTGAATGACGACCACAGGCTTAGATTAACTGTTTTGAAGGATTGAAAGAAAACTTATGTTGACCATAGCAAAGAATTCAAAACAGGGGCTGGAAATTCTTATTCTAGATATACAATATCTAGACGAATGAAAGAAATGGGATTTTCTTCTAAAAGGTATACAAAGAAGACAGCTTTATCTAAGAATAACATCAATGATATAAAGAGAGTTTTCTCGTATTACGACAAGAAAGATACAGACTGGTTCAGTAATGTTTTCTGGTCAGATAAATCAAGATTTTGTCTTGGTATTGATGCTCCCGATGCTCTCGAATGGTGCAATCGAAAGACTGGAAAAAGATTGTCACCAAGTTGCATAAAAACGACAGTTAAACATCGGAATGACGGGATAATGATATGGGAAACTTTTATATCAGCAGGAGTTGGGGAACCTATTAGATGTGAGAAGTCAATCAATGCAAAAGAATGCATTCGAATATTAGAAACAGGACTGGTACCAAGTATCAAGAAGCTGGGAATATCTCAGAACTTTTTTTCAACATGATAATCCCCCTGCACACACTGCTGAAGTCACGAAAATGGTTTTCTCATAATTCAATTAATGTGATATTTTGTCCAGGTCAAAGCCCCGATTTAAACCCAACCGAGAATATTTGGTCCATAATATATCGTGCATTGAATGGAAGAACTGTTGAGAACAATGACAAACTGTCAGAAGCTGTGCAAAGCGAATGGAATAGCGTCTCCTCTTCACAGTGTTTCACTTTGGTTGAGAGCATGTGTAAAATGATTGATCTTTTAAAAACTCAACTCAAAAGGAAATGCGATACATCCTAAGCATTTATTAAAGTAAATGTCTTGTTCTGTGTTATTGGTCTCGTTTAAGTTTCCTTGTTCAATTGTTCTTTGTTCAATCTAGCATTTAGTGCAATAAAATGTATAACATTTGTTTGGCCCATTTTTTTTTTTTTTGCTCACGAGTTTATACGAGAGATATTGTCTAAGAATAAATTTACAAGATTATGAATATTGCGTCAGGAAATATGTGTATTACAAGTGTATTATAATTGCTGGGAAGTATGTGAATTTTTATTATACTCTATTATCTATTCTTTAATCAAACTAAAATAGGCGGTCTTATGAAACTGTCATAAGTTATTGTATTTAACGTTCAACGTGGAGAAATATAATTGTGATTACTTAAGCTTTTATGAATGCAAATAAAGCTTTAAAATGAAATTGTGACAAGTACAACAATGTTTTCATGCATATTTTTAAACGGTCACCATGCAAAAATGCGAGTTAAGAATTCGCGAATAAACATACTTTTGTTTCTACTAATCAATCATATATTCTACAAATATACGTACGTTTCAATTATTAATATTTACATGTTTAATTGCTTTTTAAATTATAGGCATATCTAGATACGATATGCAAAATTGTTAATACCTCTGACACATTCCCCTCTTGACACAGAACTGATGTATGCTCTGTGGTGGCATCGTAGGTTCAGAAAAAGTGTTTAGATTGTTTTAATAGGCTTTATCTTTAAAATCATCTCATGGGTAAAATTCAGTACAAATAATCACTAGTAAATATGGCGCTGATTCAACATCACGATGTTACCACTACAACGATAAGAAATGTCAGTTCCCTCTTACTGGACGACGATAAACTAAATTTTATTGGAATTTCATGGCAGAAAATCAGTGTGGGAATTAGGTGTTCACTGAACTATACACGTGTGCATTGTTAATACCCTTATTCCTATATCGATTGATATGTTTCCTTGGATATGTCCTTTTGTATTATAACCCTCATGTGCATACACGCACATATGTGTATATAGTCATCCACAAACAGTTGTTTTATTTCTGAACAACCATCAGTTTAACTACAGCGAGAGCGATAACCTTGGGATACGAAACCAAACGCTAACAAACACAAAGAGTTGGAAATGAATATTGAATTTACCTCCGTTACTCTTCTCTCTTGTGTAACCCTTTAATAGTTACATTTCATGAAACATGTTTTTGACAAACGAACTAAAATGTCTGGTTTCTTTATAGTGGGCTAGCTTTTGGCCTTGAAATGATATTTTTTGCTTCTTACATCAAGTGTCTTCATGCCTTGTCTGGGCGATGTATATAAAAATACTAAGAGAACAACCAATCGCGTGACGCTGAAACTATGTTTGTCGAGTGGTATAAACCTTTCCCAATGTTAAACATAAATATTTTATATAGAATTGAACCCATTACACACATTTGTAATATCATTCGTATTTTCTTATTTCGCGTCGATAGCAAACATTAATTTGGTTTTAATCTGATTAGAAGTAAGATTCAATGTTGTAATTCGTGCTCTGCGATGAGTTTCTTATATAATCTTATGGACTCACTGTGGTTCGGATTTGTAACAATCAGAAAATCCGATTAAAACAGGAACCCCCTTTTCTTATCTTTCATTTCGGAGCGGCTTTCATCATTTCCAAATGAAGGTTCTTAGTGACAATATTCACATCCCAATTGTATTATCAAGAAAATGATTGACAAGCACATGCACACACACACACACACACACACATATATATATATACATATATAAATACGTATACATATATAAATGTATATATGTGTATATGTATATATAGTGATATATATATATATATACGTATATGAGCATATATATAAGCAACTTATCACTTAAGCAAGCCACAATACATTTTCAATTCAAAAGCGCATATAATGTTGATAGTATACAGAGCAAGTATTTTACCATTGAAAATCGTTTTCATAATATAGCCTAAATACATCGTAACATTACTCTCGTAAACAAAGCTCACGTTTGATAAAAATAATAATTCCTTATTTCTGTAGGATATTTGACAGATTAGAACACAATAATTAAGCGGTTCATACAATGTAATCCAATCTACGAAATGGGGAATGCCAGCTTATTCCTTAAGTTGAAACCGCGTTTTTTCCTAACTAAATTTTATTTTGTTATTACACCATCATTTTAATGAAATGTTAACTTAAGTGTTAAAATGTTACATAATTATTCAGAAAATATGTGTGCTTATATATATATATATATATATATATATATATATATATATATATATATATATATATAATCGACAGTTATTGCGTAGGGAAATGAACACAGACACACAGACACACAGACACGTTCACTTTTATATATATAATAACTGTCGATTTTCAGTCTATAGACTCGAAGTTTTATATATGCAGGGTACTGAAATTTGGAAAAATCTTTGTAATCAGTTTTCGGCCAGTAATTTTGCTGTTACGGCGTCAAAGTTCAACGATCTGACCTTTGAGAACTTTACCAAACTCCTCCGAAAATTTTGGGTCTAAACACTTAAAATTTTAGATGTATGTTCCTTGGACATGGATCTAACTTAATAACATGAGTTGAGCCCAAAACAATAAATGTTTAGGGGTCATAATAGGGGTCAAATTTAAATAAAATGACATCTGCGGTCTCTACCAAATTACTCAAACAATTTTTGGTCTAAGCATTTAAATTTTACATAAGGGGTATTCAGAGACAGGATTAGCTTTTTTTATCGGTTTCGATCGAAATTTTTTAGTTAGCAATATATAACTGTGTGTATGTATGTATGATTGCATGCCTGCCTAAAACTTTCGACAGAGACAACGAATTTTACTAAGATCAGTATTATTTTCAAGTTCGACCTTTCAGACGAGAAGTATCGAAGAATTGGCTAAAAACATTAATATCTTCACCTTAAACTGGGCACTTTTCTAGGGGGAGTCGCATTTTTCGCCGATATTTTTTAAAGTCATCCTCTCCTTTCGATTGTCAAGCCTTAATTTAAACATAAGTCATTCCGACTTGGCGATGGTCGTAATGGCAAAGACATCAGGGGTTTACCCGTTCTTTTCCTCCTTCGCGGTACTGGTTCGAGCCTGCCTTCCTACTACAAGGTTTTTTTTTTCTTTTAGCTCAACATACAAATTCAAACACCCGGGCTACGCCGGGCTGAAATGCTAGTATAATATAAAGTTGTGATTTCAAAAATGAAAAAAATATATCGACGTGACTAAGATGCATCAGCTTAGAACGAAACTGAAACCAAAACTTATGAAGAATATACATACATATCTATATATATATATATAAATATAACTGTTGGTTCGTTCGGAATTCATTTTCTAAAAAACCACTGGGCGGATGGCTTCCACGTTTTGGTATAATATGTTTACTATATCCATGTGTGTTTTTATATATTTCTTTTTAATTATAACATTATACTTAATTTTTCTATGATAAATAGGTGGATTTCTTTGTACCGAGAGGCCATATTTATTTAGGGACAATTATTTATTACGCTTCCTGTCACGTGACCAGTGTTACAATTTAGCGGGTTTCCTGCTAGATCTGGAGATTTCGTTTACAATCTAGCGGGAAATTCTAGAAAATCTGGAGGCATTTGGCACCCACACACCCGCATTAGATTATTAAAAAAATAAAGAAAAGCACTTGAAAATACTTTAAAACATAAAATAAACTCATTCATGTAAGTAAAAAAGGTAGCATTTATTGCCTTTGGTAACAATTACTTATTGATTATTTGTTTTGTTTTTCAACTTTTTTTCGACTAACCATTCTTAAATCTCACTATAAAATCGATTTTTCCAAGTAAATTTTAGGTGGGGGGGCATTCCAACCTCCGAAGTTTAGTTTAAAATACGATCTAAAAGTGTAAAAAGCAAGAAACAACAGCAAAAAAACAAAAGCAAAAAACAAATATATAACAAATAAATGTTATCAAAGGTAAGATAAGTTACTTTTCTGCCAAACTGGATATATTTTTCGTGTTTTTATTCAATGTAACATATTTATTCAGCTCGAAAACCATACAGTGTTTACCGATGTATTCGAAAATTCCAGATGGCGTCTCACACCCTCTTTAACACCGTAAGTATGGAAAAAGATGTTATAAATAAAAAACTATACGAAATTCTATTAAAAACCCGCCGAATATATGTCAACCTATGTCACGGTAACATATATTGAGCGAGTTTTTAACAGTATTTATCCGGGTTTTTATTTATAACATCTTTTCCCACACTTACCGTGTTAAAGAGAGAATCAGACTCCATCTTGAATGTTCCAATACATCGGTAAACACTGTATGGTTTTCGAGCTGAATAAACATGTTACATTGAATAAAAACACGAAAAATATATCCAGTAAGTTAGAAAAGTAACTTATCTTGCTTTAATAACATTTATTTGTTATATATTTGTTTTTTGAAAACTTTTTCGAATCTATGTGTACAGTAATACAAACCCATAGTGAGAAAACACGGAACATTATGGAGTTTTTTTTTGGGGGGGGGATTAGCGATTTTTGAAAATTTCAGACGATAAGTTAAAAATCTAGCGATTTTCTGGACATTTCTTTCTCCTGATCTCGCGGGGTTTTTTTTAATCTCAGTTGACAACATTGCATCACTAAAAAAAACACTACAGGCTTAATGTAAACAGAATGTGTTTACAATATCGGTAAATTTTCAATGGGTTTAATTACATAATTATTGATAATGTAACCATGTGATTGAACTTTAATTGAAATTAACCACACGTGGTCGCAAATTGAATGAGTACGCTCAAAGTGTATACACATTTTGACTCCTCCCTTTACTTAAAAATTCACCAAAAATCAGGAAATTAACGAATTTTAATAAAAATTGCAGTATCTTTCAAATAATGATCGCAGAATATAATGAACTAATTATTTTTACTTAACTCTTAGTGAAAATGTTTTATTTTGTGTTAACAAAAAATACCTTTACTAAAGTTATGGTTTTCAGTAGTAAATAAAAAACGCAAGAATTTTTGTTTCTTTTTTTAAAGCATCGTAATTTGTAACAATAAAAAATAATTTTTACAGTAACATTAAGAAAAACCCCCTAAAATCCGTATTAATGAATTCAATATAACTCGAAGAAAAATGAATTTCTCACATACTATTCAAAAAATTAAAGATTCAATTAGATTCCTATTTCAATCACCTAAATTATTTAGGGTGAAATGAGTTTAGGAATTTATAGCCAAACCTAAATAGTTTTTTTGGTAAATATCCAGATACGCTACTACAGAACACCGACCACTCTAATTTGTTTGGGGGGATGTGATGTTGGGACGCGCGCGCGCCGACATCACATCCCCCCCCGCTCGCGCCCCCAATGTACAAAGTAAAATATTCGGAAAATGTTAAATAGTGTTCTAATTGGTAAATGTCGGTGCGTTACTTACGGAAAATTTGAAAATTCGATGTTCCAGGCAAAAAAAAAAAACAAAAAAAAAAACAGATAAATTACCCCCCCCCACTCTAACTTGGTGTGCTTTCCTTTTCTAATTTTATTTCTTTTTCAGCTAATTTTAAATTTTCCACCAAAAAAGCGCTATAATGTATTTTTGAAAATTAGAAAATTCTATGTCCTGGAAAAAAAAATCCCCTTCCCCCCAACGTGGTTTGCTTGGTGAAGCCGTCGTTTATGCTAAAGCGTGCATGCGCGTAGCATAAACGGAAGCTGCAAAATGGTGGAAAGAAGTTCGTGGGTTCAGGGGTAAATACCATGCCAACGGTAAATTTGCCATAAGTTTGACTATCAGATTCGTTGTCAGCGACCTCAATTACCTATAAAAAGAAAACAAATTAGAGTGGTCGGTGTTCTGTAGTAGCGTATCTGGATATTTACCTTTTTTTCTTGCTTAAAAAAATAGCATTAATACAGTAAGTTAGGTAAACTGACTTTTTCGTTTAAAAATGGAATTATTTCCCTTTCGTTATTAACTTTTTTTAAATTTTTTTTAACAAATATTTTGTGAGGTTTGTATTACTGTACACATAGATTCGAAAAAGTTGTCTAAAAAGAAATCTATAACAAATAAATGTTCTCAAAGGCAAGATAAGTTACTTTTCTACCAAACTGGATATATTTTTCGTGTTTTTATTCAATGTAACATGTTTATTCAGCTCGAAAACCATACAGTGTTTACCGATGTATTGGAACATTCAAGATGGCGTCTGATTCTCTCTTTAACACGGTAAGTGTGGGAAAAGATGTTATAAATAAAAACTCGGATAAATACTGTTAAAAACTCGCTCAATATATGTTACCGTGACATAGGTTGACATATATTCGGCGGGTTTTTAATAGTATTTTGTATAGTTTTTTATTTATATACCTTTTTCCATACTTAGGGTGTTAAAGAGGGTATGAGACGCCATCTTGAATTTTCGAATACATCGGTAAACACTGTATGTTTTTCGAGCTAAATAAATATGTTACATTGAATAAAAACACAAAATATATATCCAGTTGGGCAGAAAAGTAACTTATCTTGCCTTTGATAACATTTATTTGTTATATATTTGTTTTTTTGCAACTTTTTCGAATCTATGTGTACAGTAATACAAACACCCATTTTGTGTTTTATATACATAAAGTACAATTGTTAAATGTTACTGTTTTGATTATATTCGTTTGGGGGGGGCACAATTAAAAAATTAAGAAAGATTAAAATGAAGCGAAATTTAAGTTTCCGTTCCATTTTTACAACAACCGTAAAACAGTGCATACTCAGCAAGTTTTATTGTAATTTATAAGCATATTGAAACACTAAATCAACATTTTATTTATTTTTTTGCATAATTAATGATGGAAGTATTTTTCTGTTTATTTTCTTAACATCTATTAAAAAAAATAAATAATTCGTACATTCTCCTGAAAAAAAGAATCAAACTTTTCTCTACTTTCACATGTGTTCCATTTTAACAAACTGAGCCACAGCAACGCGTGGCCGGGTACAGCTAGTATATATATTTATATATATATATATATATATATATATATATATATATATACATATATATATATATATATATATATATATATATATATAGAGAGAGAGAGAGAGAGAGAGAACTTGAATTACTTCAGATATAATCGAAAATCAAAACCGAAACCGAAATATATGAAAACTTCTTGATGAAGTTGTTTATTACCACACATTGAAGGTCATAAGACTTAAATGACAGTCACTGGAAAGAAAAAGAATGTACGCCTGACACGCTAAAAACACACACAAGCTATCGGGTTAATATAAAATTATTCATTATTTAATGAAATATCTGTTTTCATAATTATAAACAGTTCCATGCGGTCTGAACCATGAATTAGATATTTGGAACAAATTACGATATTTTAGTGTTGTTTTTGTGTTTTTGTTTTTTTTTTCAGGAGAACAGGGGAGACGGTTACAAAATTCATCAAACGTATACATTCTGATAATTTTCTAATTTTCTACTTTTTGGACATACGTCATTATTTTTACTGATTTGTCTCATTTTATTTCATACCACTTAGTAGTATTTTTTACCTTCTATTGAAGTTTTACTAATCGGAAAGTTATCCAGTATTCCCCCGGATTTTTGAGATAGTAATGAATTATAAGGTATATATATATGTGTGTGTGTGTGTGTGTGTGTATGTGTATGCGTGTGGGGGTGGGTATATGTGTGTATAGATATAATATATATATATATATATATATATATATATATATATATATATATATACATATATATTATACCCGTGTGCTCTTATTCATCGAAATACAATAATTGCTATATATATAAATAAATATATATATATATATATATATATATATATAGGTATATATATATATAGGTATATGTATATATATATATATATATATATATATACACTTGTGCCCGATATTATTCATACCCCTCGGATCTTTGAGATTTCTATAAGAATATTGCTCAAACCAGAAGGTAGACAATATTAAAGGGATTTCAAACAATAAATCAAACATAAGCATTTAATTTAAACTCAACAAATAAATAAATTATGCAAGTTTGAAACATTATACAAAGAAAAACAATAATGGCACTAGTTCAAAATTATTCATACCTCTCTTACTAATAGTCAATAGCATGACCTTTATTCTTAATAACTGCCTGTAACCGTTTTGGATATTTACCAACAAGGTTTTTACAAGCATCAACACTGATTTTTTTACCATTCTTCAATGCAGTAGTTCTCCAAATCCCTCAAATTTCTAGGTTTCCGCTTTTTAACCTCAGTTTTCAATATGTGCCAGAGGTTTTCGATAAGGTTCAGGTCGGGACTCTGGCTAGGCTATTCCAAAACATTAATTTGATTATCCTCAAACTATTTCTTGACTATTTTGGCAGTATGTTTTGGATCATTATCCTTTTGAAGGACCCAGTTTGGTCCTAAATGGAGCTTCTCCGCGTCCTGTCTAATGTTTTTCTGGAGTATCTCCAAATATTGCTCCTTCTTCATGGTTCCATCTATCTTGCCCAAACTACTTGGACCACTAGCCGAAAAGGAGCCCCAAAACATTAGGCTACCACCACCATGTTTCACCGTGGGTATGGTGCTCTTTTGGTTGTAAGCTTCTCCTTTCTTCCTCCAAACGTAAGAGGCATCAATATGGCCAAACAATTCAATTTTTGTTTCGTCAGTCCACAAAATACTTCAGAAAACGGACTCTGGAGAATTCACATGGGTCCTAGCAAACTTTAGACGTGCGGCAAGGTGTTTTCCGGTGTGCAATGGAGTCCTTCTTGGTCTTCTTCCTTTCAGACCATTTTCATGCAGAGTCCTTTGCAATGTTTGCCTTGATATTTTTATGCCAGAAGACTCCAGATTTTCTAAAATGTCCTTAGTAGTGGTGGTTGGATTTGCATTAACACTTCTTACAATATTCCTGGTGGCTCTAGCAGACAGTTTCCTTTTCCTTCCTCTACCAATCAAGTTGTTTGTTGTGTGGTGGCTCTGGAATTTTTTGATGATGCTCTGTACTGTTGCTGTAGGGACCTCAAATTTCTTGGAAATTGACTTGTAACCTAAACCATCCTTATGTGAATTCAAAATTTTTTCCCTAAGATCATTACTAAGCTCTTTTTTCTTCCCCATTCTAATAATTTTTATTATTTTATTGGTTTTCAGTTGATATCATTTTAATTTCTGAAAAATGCAAAAAACGAAATGAAATTAATCAAAGGTTGTATAAAAGCATTCAAAATAAGAATCAAACAGGAAACAAACAGTCAGAAACTCGATTAATACTGAAAAATAAGGTGGTATGATTATTTTTTAACATTGCAGATTTTATAAATAGCTGTATATTTCTTTTATTACAAGTATCCCGAGATTTTAAAATGACGAAAATGATCAGAAGAGGTTTATTAAGAATATGTATCAATATGGACGTAAACAATAAATTCTTACAAAGTTACACCTTATAAACTCAATTTTCAAGGGGGGGTATGAATAATATCGGGCACAAGTGTATATATATGTGTGTGTGTATATATATATATGCTATAATACGTATAAAATTCCTACAGATAATAGTGTTTCATCCTCTCCGGAATCATAAGTGCAAGGTGTCACGATTAACATCAGTCGATAGATTCCAACCCGGCAACAGAAGTCATCCCTAGCAAGGGCCGATTCTATGCGGTTGCTGTTAATCGCAAGGAATACTGTTGAATTTAAACATTTATTTTTTAAAAGTTGTTTAATGTCTGTCAGATTGATCCAATCATTATATGATGATCTGCGCATAAGAGCTAAATTGACAGGTTTTAATTCAAGAAACAGTACTCAACAATAAGCAACGAGTTTCTTAAATGGTGCATGCTTAATTATTTACATTGATAATTATTTAATACTTAAAATCACCATTGTTTCGTCCTTTCAGGAATCATCAGTGCAGGGTGCCACGATTGACACCACATTATAGATTCGATCCCGGAGACAGAAGCCATATATATATATATATATATATATATATATATATATATATATATATATATATATATATATATATATATATATATCAATGAATTTAATTTAGAAATCATATATAAAAGTAACATATGTGAGAAAACAATATTGTTTTTGCGTTAACCTAATAATTTTAATTGTTGTTAAAATCTCCAGGAAGCTTACTTCTTATAAATAGAATGTTTTATCAAAAATAAATCCGACATAATGAAAAATTATACGTTCTATTATCGTCTGCCAAACGTTATTATAAAACGAAGTATTTACATTTCTGACTTATATGTATCAAAATATTGATGCTAGAGTTGTGTTTAATGGTTTCTAAATATAATACAGACGTAGTATATAAACATCAATGAGTATTTTTTCATGTATATGAAACTATTCTATTCAAGTCGTCATTTTACAGGGAGGTTTTTTTGAATGAAAAATAATCAACGATAGTAATACGGAATATCTTCAAATGAAATCGACATCAAAAGAATATCTTTCCATGCGTTTCAAAATCTAGGTTTCTACTGAGGAAGTCGCTCAGATACCAGACACGCGTAAACATAGATGTGAGCAGACTATGTGTACATGCATATATCTACCATTTCACAGAAATTAATGAATGAGATGGATACAGGGTCGAATTTAAATAAGGAAAAATCTAATTCTCTAAAAGTATGTAATCAGGAGTATTGCAAAATTGACCGAAAAAGCGTAGAAGACAGCAAAAAATGTGCTTTTTTATTATCGTTCAGTTCATGCGGCCCTCATTTATCCAACGAGTTTGTCTTCCCTATTGGCTTTAAATGACAGACGACTGTTGAGTCTCGTGGCTCAATTTGTTCAGCTTCCGAAGGGGCAGTTAAGCAATATGCGGGAGAGCGTTGTCATGGAGGAGAATTGGTCGCATCATAGTGACCAATCACGGGCACATACGTCAGTTTGTCTCATAATATGATTATTGTCTCTCACATAAATTTCGTTTCACCGTTCAATCGTTAGCAGCCCTTTTTTCGGGTTAAAACGGATTAAAATTTTTCATATGTCTGAATATCCTATGTTATAAATTTCAAATATGTAGATCAAAAACTCTCACTTTTTAAGATATATAAGATAGATTTTTCACCGAAACTTATATTAGTCCTCGTTACGTTACTGATATTGATAATGTATCATATATAGAATATGTAAAATAATCATGTACCTAAGAATTTCGTTTCTATAATGCCATCCTTGTGGCCTGTCCTGTTTAATAATACGAAACAATACTCTATCCTGTGTATACTCTATTCGTACGTTTACAATTATATATGGTACTCATCGTTTGCGCCGGACATATATAAATACGGATGGCAATGTTTTACTCCATAGTATCTATGTGTTGACCATTCCAATTTATGAAACAACTTTGTATTGATCCAGTACTAGACCAATTGGTTTAGACATATCATAATCTATTCTTGACTAAGACTGAAGTATCAGAATTAATGAAATATTTTATTATATTATTTGAATGAACAGTTTCCGTAAACTTGCTAACTATTGTCGTCATTATTATTGTTATATATGTATGATTAAATTCAATTTTCATATACTTCTCGTTTGAAAATACAATAATACATAAACAAAGAGAAATTCGTCAACACTATAGACTTAGTATAGCACATGTTATAATCAATTTCTATGAAAATTGAATACAAACACTCACCAGAGACTAAAAGAGCTTTTGTAAACTGAAAGTGACTCTATACAGTTCAGCTGTTATCCTAGCCATATTATTACGTTGTGGGGTGTGTGGGTGTATACACTGCATGGACATACTGCATCTGTATGTGACGAAGGGTTCATCTGAATGGGTGTACGTGTCACTAAATGTCTATGATGGTTCTTCACTAACTGAATCCTAGCTTTTTGTGTTGCAGTGAAGGTGTGTTGTTTTTTACGTTAATATATATATATATATATATATATATATATATATATATATATATATATATATATGCGACACTCGCTCTTTGTTTATAAACAAAGCGGTTAGAGTACCATAAAAGTGGTGGACGGATGTTTGTTTAAATATACATTTGATGAGATTATTTACGGGCGCCGCACCCGTGAGTCGATCGGTAGAACTGCTGACTGTAACGCGATTGTTCTAGGTTCAATCCTCGGCCTGTGAGAGGTCCTAGTCTAACGGCACTGATGAGTTGTGATACAACGAAACAGGATTGTATGTCGATGATTATATATATATATATATATATATATATATATATATATATATATAAATATATAAACGATATTATTTTTGCACCAACCTAATAATTCTGAATTTTATTTCTGCTATTTATTTCTCTATCCAAATATATATTAGAAAGTGGCGTAAGTTCAATCATATTGGCAATATCTAAGTTTAGCAATGCCAAAGCGCAATATTCTCAAATAAGTAATGCTCATCTGGAAGTAATGTTTTATTGATGTCTTATCTTCTAAAACTAATGTCATCTATACTTTTAGTTGAATTTCTTTTCATGAATAATGTTCTCACTTTCACGATTATTTGTCTTTCCAAACTTTCTGCTTTTGTAATAGTCATGTAAATAATCACAATACCTAAGACATGATATGTGACAACTTTATTTGGCATTAAATAACTCATACACGGTCGATATGTCTACACGAACATGTATTCTGTTTAGCAAATCACAATGTTTCTACATTTTGGTTGGTTGGTTGTTTTTGTTTTAAGGCATATCAACACTTTTCGGGTTATTTAATGCCGAATCCAAAGATTTTGAAGAAAAAAATTTGTAATAGAATATATTTGTTGTTTTCACGTTGGTTTCTATTTAACCCATAGTTGGGACCCTAACAGAGTGGACCCGGGAGCAATGGTAATTAAAGGATAGCTCCACACTCCCCAAAGCCCACCAGCTGGGGCCTCACCACTGGATATAGTTTAAGGTCATATCCAGGACCCCCATTGAGGGACTTTTACCCTCTGCAGGGGGGCAGTCGGCATATTCTAATGCCCCACCGACAGGGCCTTCTACATTTTGTAAAACAATAAACTGTAATTATAGCGTCGATATTGAGATATGAATAATATTTTGGCATAATCTTAAACTGCTTCTTTTTAAAGTTAGCGAAGCAGCTAGTAATACTCAGAAGGGGAAAGCAAAAAAATATTGACGTTGTTCACTGAAGGCTGTATCAGAGATAATACAGAAATCTTAATTATTAAGATAATGAAAATATAAATAGTTTCACCTGCGGACATAAAGATATGTTTCAATATAAACGACATTTTTGCTTTTTGTATTTTGATGGCAAAATTGTTTTAAAATTATTTCTTCGGGAAGATGAAATCAAGAAAGATTCAAAATATGAAAGAAATATTTCAGCTAATCAGGATTATAATTTCTAGGTAATTTTTATACGTGTATGGTTATGTTTATATTAGAATGTCTGAATATAATTCGTGTTGAATCTCAGTAAATAATCAAATGCAGATAGTGGTAATAATCTAAAGAAAATGAAGTTCGTGTCACGTTTCGTTTTTTTAATCAGCAATTAGATCTTTGAAGTTATTTGTAATATTATTACAAATATGCTTCAGAAAAAAAACTCACAAAATGTGTGCTCACGCTCTTGAAAAGCATCGAAAATTGAAGATAACTAAAAATAACAAAATACATAACAGCATCAATCTAATGTGGTACACACTTTAATCTTATAATAAAATGAAAACATACCCAGTAAAGATCGAGTGTTACCTTCATCCTGTAAAACTATTACCTTTTAAACAGATGAATATGAAGAGAAACTAATTCTGTTTCATGATAACCGTTATTATAATGTTTTTAAATGCGAAATTAAGTATATTTAATAAGATTGCTGTAGAAAATAATAAATAAGATACTTAACCTAAAAAGGGTATTCTATTACGAAATAATGTCATGTAAATCGTTAACATTACTCTTAAAAACAAAATTATTAGTAGATATTAGATATAGCGCTTTAAACATAGTACGTGGAAAAAACTTAGAGGACCCTTTCCCCAACACACTCGCCAGGAGTTCATCATTGGTACAACACAGAAATGCAAAAACAAATTTCACGAAAAGGAAAATACTCAGAAATATACGTAAAAAAAAAAAGAATGGAAATCCGTGTAAAATATTATGTAAACAATTCATAAAAATGTACATAGGATTAAGATGGGGGGAGGTATGCGAACAATTAAAATATATTCCGGAGAAATCCCAATGATTTACTAAATTCTTTCTGTCGATACCTTGGACTTGGCCATTGGTTAACATCTAATCGAACATCCGGCTTGTGCTAATGATTGTTTTAGAATCTTACATTGGGTTGACACTCAAAATCATTTAAAGTTTTTGGATTCGATCTTGATTGTCGACAGGATGAATTTATTAAAGCATTGGTCTTTCTCACATATTTTAATCGTTCATATGTTTTACACTAGCTGTTAATAACTTTATGTGAATATATATATATATATATATATATATATATATATATATATAAGTTTCACCCCTGTCCAGGTAACCTACATCTAAAATTTCAAGTGTTTAGCCCCAAATTTATCGGAGCAGTTTGATAGAGTCCGCAATGGTCACCTCTTTGAAGGTGACCCCTTGCAGCCAAATTTTCTCCCAAAAACTGATTAAAGAGCCTACCGCATGCTTGAATACCCTTTATGTAAAATTTCAAATTTTTAGACCCCAAAGTTGCTGAATAGTAAGCTAGAGACCGTATAGGTCAAATCTTTTTACATTTGACCCTTTAGTAGGCAAACTATAGGCAAAAAACAACGATTAAAACTTTCCCTATGTCTGAAAACACATTATGTAAAATTTCAAATGTTTAGACTAAAAATTTGTGGAGAAGTCAACATTTTTTCAATTTGCCCCAATTTGCCCCTTAACATTTATTATTCTGAGCTCAAATCGAGTGAAAAAGTTTGATCTATGCCCAAGAAACCGACATGTAAAATGTCAAGTGTTTAAACCCAAAATTTTCAGAGGAATTAGGTAGAGTTTTCAAGGGTAATGTCGTTGAACTTAACCCTCTTGACAGCGAAATTTCTGGCCGAACGCCGATTAAAAAGATATTTCTAAATCTCAATACCCCTTACGCCAAAAAATCGAGTCTATAGACTGATAATTCACAGAGTAGTTTAGTAGGGAAATGTACACAAACAAACAGACACACAGACAGACAATTTCACAAAGTTATATTTGATTATATGAAATAACCAGTAAAATAATGTGATTGTAATTTTGGTAAGCATACTATTTTTATTTCCCGAGGTAGTTCATGGAAATCGCTGTATTGTAAGATAAAACAAATAATAGTTGTCATATTCTACTAAATGCAGTCAACAAAATGTAATAATTGACATATTGTAGTAATGTGAATATTTGTTGCTCAATAGGAATTACTGTCACGATAACTATATGAAAAAATGTGTTTTGTCCTATAAAATTTTAAACGCAATTCGCGTGATTTCAATGAAAACCATTGTAAATTATATATCTTTCCTAAAAAATTGCGTAATGACTCATTATTTAATGGATTATTGAAAATATTTATCATTCTTATTAGAATTGGATTTCAGAAGTTCAATCATTAAACTGTTATAAGCGCTTGAAAATACATATAGCGAAAAGTGTGAAATGTAATAGCAGTTGTAATCTAGTGATTGTTGACTTTAAGCAGTTGACTGACGGAATTTATAAATGTGTATTTAAAAATAATTATAGACACTTTTAAAATATTTCTCTCTGCTTCATCGATGTAAGCGTAAATTGAATGATATGGTCATAAAACAACTAACTACTAATTAAGTCTGTTTATGCCTCAAAGGAACGAACGTTCTTTCTAGATGTCAGCTGTAAGTTGTGTAAGCTAATGACTTAAGCCCGGACTATACACCGTATTCCTTTGTCCTTATTGACGATACATCGACAGCTTTGTGAAATCGTATATAATTAGTGGCTGATTAAATTATATATATATATATATATATATATATATATATTTGACTTTCCGTGTCTCACTGACTTAAGCAAATAGGGTGCATACCTTTATACGTATTTGCTAATATTTTCTCTCCTCTGATGAGATGGTAGACATCGAAACCCTATAGGTTAAGGAGATTAATTTTCTAAAGCATTCTTTGCCTTGCTAAGAATAATAAAAACTCTTTGATATGACACTCAACCACTTCATTTCATTTCAATGAAAGTTTTTATTTTAAATTCATTGAATTACCATTTGATATATATATATATATATATATATATATATATATATATATATATATATATACAGATTACAATTATCATTGTTAAAAGTCACTACTCTACATCCGTCGCACTGGTGGTAGACCCTGCTGCTCTTAAACTCACCATATTGCTGTCAAAAATCGATATTCCAAACTTGCCTACCAATGAACGCTGCATGCTGCATAAAAACAGGTGGTAGCAGTTCTCTTTTAAAGCATTTAATGATATATATGAAATGGGAAATTTTAATAAACAGTATTCAATTTACATATAATTGCATCTTCATATTCCGGAAGATTAACATTGTTAATTCAAAGTACACTCGAAATCAAGGTCAGAACATTTTTTTTTATTACATTTTCACCCCAAACAAGGCAAATTGCCACTTTGGTGTAGGGGGCTACTATCAGGGGCAACAACTACTGGGGTACTATGTAGGGATTTGGGCAGCAATGTGTCGGTTCACGTTACACTTTAAATTCTGCACGTCAGTACTGTTGGGGAAGCAGGGACCTGGAATGGAATTCCAGAGTCTAGCGGTTCTGGGGAAGAAACTACTGGAGTAAAAAGATCTTTTACATCTAGGGATCTCTACAGTGTGGGGGTGGGATTTAGCAGCCTGTCGGGTTTGTCGGGGGTGCTCACGTCGTGGGGGCACAAGTGCTTGCAGTTCGTCAGAGCATTCACCACTAAAATACTTGTAGAAAAGGCAGAGGGATGCAACATTTCGTCGATGGGACAGAGGCTGAAACTTAGATGCCAGGTCAGGGCCTATCAGGTTTGCGACTCTCTTTTGAACCTTGTCAAGGAGCGAGAGACTAGTAGCAGATGCACCAGCCCAGATGTGGCAGCAATACTCCATACATGGGCGAATGGTGGCCTTATAGAGGTATAGGATACTTTCGGGTGTTAGTAGTTTTCTAGCACGGTAGAGAGAGCCCACCTTTCTTGCAGCGGCCCTGGCAATGCCTTCAATGTAATTGTTCCAACTCATGTTTCCTGTGAACGTTAGGCCAAGGAGTTTGAAAGATGGACTCTCAGATAAAGAGTCGTTGGCCATTGCTATGGGTGGTAGAGAGAGTTTCTTGTAATTATTGAATGAAACTAGTTAAGTCTTGGCAGCATTGAACGCGACCAACCACTTTTGACCCCATTCCACTACAGATTGGAGGTCTTCCTCTAGTGTTTCTGCCATTTCTTTAGAAATGTGTTCATTCGTCTTCCTGCCGTGCCTGCCATAGAGTGTAGTGTCATCAGCATATATACCAATCTCAGAGGCAATGTTGTCGGGGAGGTCATTTATGAATATCAGGAACAATAGAGGTCCAAGGATAGAACCCTGGGGCACCCACGCATTTATATCATATTGTTTAGATGTACGACCGTCGAGGACAACCTGGATTTTTCTCTTATTTAAGAAGGATTTTATGATGTTAAGTATTCAACCAGTGATACCGTATGATCTGATTTTACTGAGGAGACCCTGTCAAAAGCCTTAGATATATCTAGAGCTACCGCTCTGCTCTTCCCCGCTTTGTCCAGTGAATGGTATATACGTTCAGAGATCACAGTTAGGATGTCTGCTGTGGAACGGGCTTGTCTAAATCCATATTGTTTGTCAGTCAGTAGTTTAACATTTGTAAGATGACTGACTAGAGCATGGTTAATTATGGTCTCAAATATTTTGGCAAAAAGGGGGAAGAGGCTAATGGGGCGATAATTTGATGGGTCTGTCATTTCGCCAGAATTCTTGAATACTGGTACAACAGAAGCAGTTTTCCAACAGCCCGGAAAGCAAGCTTCATTAAGGCATTTGTTGTAGAGTTTGGAGAGAACTGGAGCTACTTCGGCTGAGCACTTTTTTAATAGCAGAGCTGGGATAAGATCGGGTCCACATGCTTTTGAGGTGTCAAGGTTTTTTATGATAGCATGCACCTGAGCAGGGGTGGTTTTCAGATCGTCTAGTGTGGCGTCTGTCCGCATAGGAAAGTCAGGTAGGGGGTGGTTGGAAGGGTCCAGTGTGGAGTTGGAGGCAAACCGACTGGCAAGCATGTTAGCCTTGTCGGTTGCTGAGCAAAGAACCTCGTGATTGTTGGTTAGTGGGGGAATTGTTGATTGCCCATTATTTACTACACTGTTGTAGATTTTCCAGAAGACTCGAGTTCCTAGTGTTTGTGCTTCGATGCGCTTTTTAGTGGTTTCCGTAAATTCTCTCTTAGCTGTCGCTATTTCTTTCTTTACGTTATTTTTAGCTTCTATATACTTCAGTCTGTTTGAACTGGACTTATGTCGGTTAAACCTACGGTATGCATGCTGCTTTTGAGCAATGGCAGTTGCACAAGTCGACGTAAACCATTGGGGAGAGTGGGGCTTACTATAAAATTTCCGCATGGGAACATGCGCTTCGATTGCAGTTTTGAACCAGTCAGTGGTCTCGTTTGCACATTATTCAGCAGGGAGAGAGAAAATATTTTTCCATGGAGCATCTCTAATTATTTCCCTGATGGCTTCTCAGTCAGCTTTATTATAATATTTCGTTGTTTTGAGCACTGACCCTTCAGTTTAGGCTCTAGATTTTAGGGCGATTTCAACCATTATCACTGCATGATCAGCGTTCCCGAGTGGGCTGTGGCCCTTCGTTATGCAGTCATCGGGAACTGTGGTCAAAAACAGATCTAGAAGTGATGCGTGTTGTTCTTCCTGGTCAGAGAAACGGGTTGGAAACGTAACAATTTGTGATAGGGAGTGAGATATAGCAAAACTATGTGTTGTGCTGCCCGCTGCATAAGTGTGAGTAGAGAATCCAAGCCAGTTTTTGTGGCGGACATTAAAGTCACCAAATACATGTATTTGTGCGCTAGTGTCGAGGGACAGTGCCGTGTCTATGCTGTCAGATACTTTGTTCTTTATGGAGCAGTCCTGAGTCGAGGGAGAGCGGTAGAGAAAATAATAGTAGCTAATATTGTGTTGCATGTTTAGCCTAAAGCACATAAAGGCTTGATCATCTGTTTCTAGGTTTGTTTCTCTAAAGACGAATTAATTAAAAAAGATGGGTGTAAAAGTTAATCGGTTTTATTACGGGCTTAAAAAGATAAAATACTAAAGCAAAATTTCATAGAAAGATATAACTCGGGAAAGGTAATGTAATTCATATGAATAAATTCTTATTCTTCCCGCAAACATACGTTTGACCAGTGCGAGTTATAAATACGGACTGGTACAGGGGCCTTGGAAAAAAATTTGAAACATACGCTGAAAGTCTAAACCCTGATTCTATTACTAGCTACTACTAAGACGACTTTTCATTAAGACTATGTACTAGACTGTATTGTAATAAATTATTACATAGCAAATATTACTCAGTTTTTTTCAATCAAATATTTATCGTTCAGGACATGTTACACTGTTTGAAAGAATATTTTCTGTGTGGTTCACGCGTGTATTAGTCAGATAGTTTGGACAATACAAATACTATATTTAAAAAGATGAATCAAATGGATCACAATTATACCCACGGTATTCAGGATAGCATTTCTGACTCTCGATGCTTTAGATGAAGTCAAGAATTCAGTGTCTGACAAGAATCACTTCCTATGTTTACAAGACATCAAACCAGGTCTATTTAAGGACGTATTTACAATCAGTGAATAAACAATAGCAGGTTTTAAAAAAACAATACAACAGTCTAAGTTCATAGGCTGTACATTTTAGTTTTCTGACAGGTGTTACTAAACCTTCTAGGTGATATAGAAGAAAAAGATGTCACACGTTGTAAATAAAATATATAATTCCTGTGCGTGTGATGTTTGCTAAAAGTCACTAATGATAGTACAGACTGGCTTCTGATTACGTGGAACAGATTCGAGCTGCTATCCCGGCAATTTATTTGTAAATTGTATCCTACACAGGAAAATATTCCACTCCAGAAAAAAATGGTTTTCTTTTGGCTGTGGGCGGCAACCCGTGATGCCTCATGAAAAGCTCCAGGTGGCCGTTTCACAGTTCGCTCCTTATTTTAGACTGAGAGGCTCAATCCGATAAATCGGCTGGTCACACCTTGCCTTAATATTTATTTTTCAGAAAAATAGAACCTTATTTCTCCTTTGTATTTTACCCTAACATAGATAGTGGAAGGTTAGAGCTGACGATCTATGATGTAAAGAACAAAAATGATTAACCAAGACTAAGAGTAATAATTTCAAAGACATAATATTTTTCTGAAAGTAATATTTTTTCGAGTGGTATTTTCTTAGATTTATGAATCACTCTGTTACTGTAAAATATCGTCCTAATATGCTCTGATAATCTAAGAGTAATTTACTTTAAGAATAATATTTATGATTCTAATATATAATTATATTTGATAACTTCATTCATAAAATAATAAAAACGTGGTTAACCAAAAGATTGGGTGTTAAGTAAATCTCAATCGTTATCCATTTTGTAAATACAGATACTATAATTATCGCTTTCATATTGTGATATGAATCATATTACAGTATTATTCTAAAGATAGCGAAACCACTTTACATTACATAGAAACGAAAAGAAAGACAAATATTCTTACACGGTTTTACCTGAAACAATTGTCTAAATAAACACACATGTTATTTGCTCAGAAGAAAATACAGAAATTATATTTATTTTTTCACAGAACAAATAAATATGGAGGAATTGAGTTGTGCGTTTAAAAAAAGCGAATATTTTATTGATATGAAAGACTTGCTTTAAAATATTTCAATTATTGCATTGGGAAGAATAAAACAAGGAGGATAAATCAAAAGCCTCTCATTAACAATGTTTGATCTTCTCTTAATATTTACAACATTTCTATTGTTATGTTTTTATTAGACGGTTAAGGTTAGTTTCGAAACTGTGTACAATCTATATATATATATATATATATATATATATATATATATATATATATATATATATATATTATTCCTTAATTGGAATTCATTTTTCAGATGAGCATTATATATTAATTTATTTTTATTTCGGACTATTATTCTCATCTTTATTAGTTGTTGTTTTTGATCTTTTATTGGTTTTGTTTATTCACAACGTTTCGGCCAACTATTCCTCTGGCCTTCGTCAGGTGGTAACCGCGACGGATAGGAACTTCGAATCTCCTAACTGCATTCTCAACCATCACTGCCATCCGTAGTTGTTCCAGATGAACATTGTCTGAAGATAGCGGTTTCAATCCACCCAAAGCATGCCAGAGGGTAATTGGCCAAAATGTGGTTATACGACAACAACTACGGATGGCAGTGATGGCTGAGAATGCAGTTAGGAGATTCAAAGTTTCTATCCGTCGCGGTTACCACCAGACGAAGGCCAGAGGAACAGTTGGCCAAAACGTTGTGAATAAACAAAACCAATAAAAGATCAAAAACAACAACTAATAAAGATGAGAATAATAGTCCGAAATAAAAATAAATTAATGTGTACAATCTAATTAAATATTTCGCAGAAAAAAATGTAATAATACAAATAATAGACGCGGTTTGTTACATTTCTCCCCTTTTAATCGACCATAGTATCTTTCAAGAAAAGTAGAAGTACATGTTCAACAATCTCACATCTTTAAGAAAAATCAAAATTCTTAACAACAGTCATTAGAAAAATTAAAATATGGCAATAAAAATGACAATAGTCCATATAAATCGGTTGCCGTCAACACAGCTTCATCAATCACTTACCGCCAAACACTATAAAGGAAAGGACATTAACTTAATTGTACAAAATTATTATATGAAAAATAAAAAAAAATATGAACAGATTTGCATGTTATAAAAAATATCAATTTTCTTCTAAAAATCCGAAATGTATGATACTGGTTAATACTACCTTACGGAATAAAACTTAGTAAATTACGTATCAAGCCTAAAAAGAATATTTTAGCACGAATAATTTCATTTAATGGGCGTATTATTTTGATAAGCAAAATAATTGTATGCTATATTATGTAATGTAATAAAAAGATATTTGGAAAGTAATCACATAGCTTTTACAAAGTAATTTATTCAAAAGGCTTTATTATGTGTCTAGTATTTTCATCTTGAGTATTATTCTATAAATTGTTAACTGAGAAAAATAACCAAGTATTTAATCCAATACGGTACGAATTCAATTTTGGGAGCTTTATATCTATTTTTGATTTTCGGTATTCAATCTTACTACTTATCACAATAAATGGCAACTTATAAATATACATTACTATATATATATATATATATATATATATATATATATATATATATATAACTGGTGAACCCATATATTGACATTGGTACTATAGTGAATTCGAGAGAGACAGTTGATGCACTGAGTGCAGGTTATAAAATTGCCACACAGTGCATTGTGCGGAAACACCTGCAGGTGTGGATTGCAAACGGTAGTGAAGGCCGGATGTACTCGTTGATGGGATCACAGGTTAAAGTCGTTGACATCGTAGGTGCATCGGAAGACTCGAGAGTCATATAAACAAAGCGGGTAGCTTGTGAGAGGCAGAAGGATAAAAGGTAGACACGCGCCAAGTTGTTGGGACACCGCTCGATTGTTCACCGACACCGTCAACCCTCTCTCTATTCCACATCGTCGCTTAGTCTTCTCGTGTTATACGAGAACAAGTGAGTTTTGTAGTTGCAGCATTTTTGAAATAAAGACATTTATTGTTCTACAAGTTGTTTCGCGCCTGTTTTGGCCGGAGAGCGCTGAGGAACGCATCAAAATAAGTGTTTTCGTATAGATTTTAAGGTTAAAAAACTCCCAGGACACTATATATATATATATACATATATATATATATATATATATATATATATATATATATATATATATATATATATATATATATATATATATTAGAAAAGATATCAGAAACAAAAAAAAATTGTTCAGGATTGATTAAGATCAACTAATGCCCCTACATTTAATAGTTTTATCGTTATCAAATCGGTGGAATTTATCATCTTACAATAAAATAAATCAATTGCTTGCTCTAGTGGGTGGCCCATCATTGTACACCGATAAAAAGCTTTACATACAGTCATGCAGGGATTTAATTCACGAAACCTTGTAGTATACACTGCACTGTAAAGAATCTTCCGTTAATTTATAAAATTATTTGATATAAAATGTAAAGAATTGACGTTTAAAATGCAAAAGCTAAGTATCATGATTACTTTTTTCTCTAAACAGAAACATTCTTTTTGTGCGCGCTCATTCTGTTGATTTTATCCGTCCACCATCTTTCTTTTTGTGTATTGATAAAAAGCCTCAAAAACACTTATGTTTTGCTGTATCAGAATGTTAAGAACGCACCTGCGATTTACAAAATCTTACTGTATATAGGTCGTTCCCTTTTACTTGTGCGATGATAAAACTTCTGAAATCCATTGGTGATGTAAGGCTGTAATAGAGTGTTTATTTTGTCAAAATTGAATTATTTTTTTTTTAATTAGGTTTTCTCGATCATTGAGTGTTGAAAATTAACAGGAGCATTTTGATACCAAATATTTCTAAAAACACTTATAGACACATAAGCACAGCTTAATAGTGTTTCAAAATTATTGGTTAAGCCGTTTCGGCCTAAGGTCTCCTTTTGTGGTGCTTGTATGGCGTATGGGAAGCGAAACCCAAAGCAAATATTAGTTTCAAGTATTCTGAAATGATTAATTTAACTATATTGATAAAAATATAATCATTGCATAAATTAAATACTGAATTGGAGCCGGTATTTTTTAATGCGTTATCTATATATATGAAAGTCAAAAAGTGTATTTATATTTCTCCAATTTTTTTTTCATTCGCTTCGGACAAAGTCGAGGCCAATACTATCTTTCAGAGCTATGTGAGAATTAGAAAAATGGCCAATTATTTCGTATAGAAATGCACGTTTAAAACCAGGGAGGCGCGTAAGAAATCGTTCATTTTAAAACGAATTCGAAAACTAGGCATGCGCGATAGGAATTCTTTCTTTGATTTTTTTTTAATAAAAAGTAATCATGGTTGTTTCGTTGACAGCGTCGTGGAGCAGTAGATAACCAGGTTGCGTTGTTAGCTTCAGTTTTCACGTTTGAGTAAACGTAATGCTGGTTTTTCTTTTGTTAAAGGCTTTTTAGTTAAGTTTTAATATTTAAACAAGTTAAAAAGCTTTTTATTTGCCATAAAAAATGTTTTATTTCGAGGCTCACGTAATGTGATTTTTATTTTCCTTTTAAAAAAAATTCTACTTTTTATAGCTGAATTATTTTCACTTCAGAGTGAGTTCGCTTAAACTGTTTTTCACGTACCTCTTCTTTGTCCCGCCGATTACATTTTCGTGTCTTTTTTTACACCTCTCTCTAACTGGCGTCCTGCTGCGTCTATTTTCCTTAGGGGGTAGCTCAATATCTTTATTACACCACCTTTCTCAATCCGAGCAACGTCGCGTATCTCTACTAGTGTGAAAAAACAAAATTTCAAAAACGTAATAGATCTGTTGGTGTCATGGTTTTCATAATCAAATTAACGATGGGCAATGCATGGTTAAAACGTCGTTTCGTTTTTAACGAATGAATATACATGGATATACACTTTATAAATATTCTATGTACAATGTTATAATCAATATGTTATAAACACACTGATTAGTTAAAGATTTTATTATACAATTAAACTGATTTTAATCTGATCTCGTTAATTAATAAATACATGTATTCCGGGATATCTTTGGAAAATTCTTTTATTTTAACCTAAATAAAATTAGAAATTACATTGATAAAAATATGTAAAAATTGATTGCCGTCGTTACAACCTAATTTGACAACATATATTTCTACTGAGTCACATATTTCCCTGCTCTTTCTGAAGACAATGGCCGCTTTTCAATTTTAAATTCATAGCAAATTCGAAGTAAAACTAATGAACTGTCTTTTATGTACGCTCGAAGTTAACCTCATTGTAGTTAGGCATAAAAAGACAGGAATGTGCTGATGTAACTAATTCTTTCGTAATAACTGGCAAAAGTATATTACGTCCTAAACTCAATATTGAGTTTCGGTTCCAACAGTTCCAACTGATATTTTGATGTAAGATAATAAAGTATTAATTGAATATTGGCTTCAATTAAAATTACAAATAAGTCTAAAGAGTATTAATTGAAGTGTCGAGCAAATGTAGTAATGTATTGCCTGATTATAAAAATAAAATAATAAATAAACAAATAAAAGCCAACTTCTAAGTATACGATACTCGCTTGAATTTTTCATTCAAGTTATTGGCGATATCAGAAAATACTGCGCTACAATTTATTAAGTAGTGTTATCAAAATAACTTCTTATATAGATTAGTTTTAAATAATGCTTAAATACCTCTTATAATAACACAATTTAACAGAATATAATAGTTTTTATCTACCTTACAAAGAGCATGTTTAGATATGTGTAAATCTGCTAATAAGGAAAACAAAAAAAAAATAAATGACTGTTTTTTATTAAGAATACTCACTTGTCAAAACAAGCAAAATCAAGTATAAGCGATAGAGTTGTTGATAGGTAAGGTATTTAAAGTTACAAATATAAAAAGCCGAAAATAACAGCTTCAGGAAACCGCAAATATTTTCTCTTCATGTGAATAATAGTTTATAAAATGTGAAAAATAAATGACAATATTGGGTGAGCAAGCATTTTGAAGATAATATAAGTAAACACAAATAAAAGTAAACATGTTATTCTTGAATAAATCCCGGGAAACGATAGGCAAATATAGATAGTATTTTTTATAGAAATGACCAACTTCCATTTTACATCAAAATTCTTTTTAAATTTTATAGAAGTAAAACACGATGAGAATTCATGGTAATATCACATATTTTGTTTTGATAAATAATTTCATATTTTGTCAGTGATGGCGATTTTGACGATTTTGACGATGACAGATCTTAAGGGAATTCTGACTTATTCCCCATTTAATTATTAACCAAATAAACTGTACACTACTCTTGATGAAAAGTTCGAATTTACAGAAATTTGATATACAGAGATGTTGATAGAGATGTCTTAGTAATCGAATAAAAAATGTTAACATATGGATTATCAAAATTAAACAAAACATCTGTCAATTGTTATAAAATATTTTGTTTCTGTGGAAAGGTAACTGACATTCGCTTGAAGCAGTCCTCATCACAGAGAAAAAAACTCGCTTATATTTTCTTGTAAATATTTGATGCTGTTGTGTGTTAATAGATAATTCTTTCAATCTGTTTTTATCATAAATTTACTCGTGCAGTAGTCTTCTATATGAATAGCTTAGACACTGACTTCGAATAGCACTCATAAATATAATACATCGTGAGGACATACGGTATTATCAGGAATAAGTAATTATCTACCTTCTATTGTTAAAAAGGCTATTATAGATAACATCAGGTAAAGATAAGCTAAATGTGTATCTGTTTAACCATTTATATTTATCTAAGTGCTGTAAATGTATATATATATATATATATATACATATATATACATATTTATATATAGTACAAAACTTTGTTGAAATTCAAAGATTTTAATTCTTTTCTTTTTTGTCACCTCTGTTTATTTCATCTTAGATTTCTTCATTACAGCCGGTTAGTTAATGGGATGGCAATTTTATGATTTTATGTGTTCATAAAATTCTCCTGTTCTTATCAACTCCTCAGATGTTATTTCCATTCGATGTTACCAACAAAAAGTTAATTTCGTACATGATACACATGGTATTATCGTTTGGGGAAAAGAAAATCCATACTCACGTTGTTACAAGTCGGCCATCTTGTTTACTGTGCGCGTAGGGATATATATATATATATATACATATATATATATATATATATATATATATATATATATCCCTACAAGAAAAAGCGGAGCTTTCACATTCTAACATATAATAATAACACACAAAATACCTCCCGAACACACAAACAAAGCTAATCGTCTAAACCGCAAAAGGACCTCATTGAAAAACCTCCTCGTTTTTCTCACATCTACTTAAACGACTTCTCTCTACTTACCTTACTGCGTGAGTAGCTCCGACAAGGTCATCAACCACCCCAACACTTAACACAACAACAAATACGCATTGACCTCGATGTCATCTCCCTATACACATCTGTACTAACGTGGTCAGCGTGAACCTTATATGATGTCTTATATTGGTTCATCGCATTCAAGCCGTTATAGAAGTTGAAGAATCATTTGATAAATATAATTGCATAATGATACATATGTTAATACTTAACCCCGTATTTATTTACAGTAATAATTATCATTTTCACACACTGCTATGGTGCGGTAATAAATAAAGACCTTTGCCCGAAGGCCAAGAAGAAAAAAGGCGAACATTTTTCTGTTTGTTTAAATAGAAAATACTATTATATTTGGAATTGCATTCGTTTGCAAAATAAATAAATAAATAAATAGAAACTCGCTAATCTGCACATTCTTTCAAACATCCATTTTAATAAATCCCCGACTAGATTTTCCCAGTTTTCTCATGGAGTGATTATCTTTAGTTTACTATTACGTGATATTATATTCATGCATATATTCTAGATGATTTATACTTGTGTAAATAGGTTATAGTAGACACAAACCTCTTTATATATATATATATATATATATATATATATATATATATATATATATATATATATATATATGCGTGCATATATTTGCTTAAAAAATGTTGCCTACCAAGCTCCTCTGTCGGTTTTTGGTGAAGAGACCTAGAATTTTATATATAGGACATTCGAATCCATGCATAAATTTATATTTGTGTTTTTACTGAGTAAAATCGGTGCAGAAGTGTGAAAATTAAAGAAATAAAGTTTTCCAAGTAAAGGTCGTAAGGGGATAGATTATTTGTATGATCTGAACTATTCGGAACATTTAGGTCGATATAACCTCCGATCTTCTTTGGGTGTTCCTTATCAAACGTTGGAACTTGAGAATGTTTCTGTCGAACTCGGGAATTAGGAGGGGATTTCGAACTAAGCACTTTATTTATTACACAACGCAGTGGTTACAGTACTTAGAAAAATCAATTGTACAAGTGATACGAGGTATTCCTGTATATATTAATGATATACTAGCGGAACCTGTCAACATTAAACAGGGCACTAATTCATATGGAATATATTGGTGTTGGCATTCTATAGATATTCAGCGTAAATTGACACGGTATGATATTATTGTACCTATTTACTATGCCTCCCCACGGGACAGAGTTAGACACCAGGGTCGTTTTTTAACGTGGAGAAAAGGTACAAAAATAAAAATTGTCTCAGTCGTGAAGGATTTCTCCTCCACCGAAAGAGAACAAGAAATAGAAGTGCAGCATCTGAAGAACAGATACTACACTTTGATCTTGCCCCGAAGGCCAATATTGTAGTTAGTTTGTTAAAACTGCACAAGTATTTATCCAACCAAACAGGAACGCCCGACGTAGCCAGGTCGTAAAATACGCTTAAATATGATATTTTAATTCTTGCAGATTTTGTATATATTATTATAGAGTTAATGTTGTAGCGATTTCTATATATTATTAAGTTGCGATTTCAAAAATAGATAATATATCTCTATGAATTGGGTTCATCAGCTTGAATCTAAATCGAATCTCAAACATACATACATATATATATATATATATATATATATTATTTGAGGTTGCTATTTTCCAAAGGAAGGGTAACGCGTGAAATATAACGAGGTTCATACAAGAGTGTTCAATACAGAAGTAGAGCAGGTTACACACACACACACACATATATATATATATATATATATATATATATATATATAGAGAGAGAGAGAGAGAGAGAGATGGTTCCTTCAGCAATAATCGAAACCGAAATAAAGACTTATAATGAATTCTTGATAGCATTATTTGTAAAAAAAATAGATTATTGAAGTGCCATTAGGTATAATCGAAACTGAAAGCAAAACTTATGAGAAATTCTTAGTCAGATTATTTATTTAAAAATAGATGACTTAAGTGGCATCATCTATAATTGACACCGAGACCAAAATTATGAGTAATTTTTAGTAAAATTGTTTATAACATAATTAAATGATTTGAGTGAAATCAGCTATAATCGAAAGCGAAACCAAAACTTCTGAAGAATTCTTTGTAAAATTATTTATTACAAGAAATTGAAATGCAGAGCAATTAAACGACCCGGATGTAAGTGTGACACATTCTTTCGTATTAATATATAGATATATAATAACAATGCCAAGATGTGATTACATTTGATTCACTTCCAAATTTATCAACTTTTATATTTTATTCTACTTTCATAACAGAATTATCTTTACTCATATTTTCTATTGATTATAATTCATATATCTATCCTCATGATTATAATTGTATTACTAGTTTTTTTTTTCTCATTTTGTGCCTAGCTGTCGTTATTTCCTATTACATGCTGATAGATAGATCATAACAAATGAAAATAAGTTATCAGCAGTATTTGTTGTTAGGCTTCTAGTACTTTCTGTAGGATTTTTGTGATTGTCAACAAGAAATACTACTGAAGCACTCACGCATTGCAATGGGTCCCAATTTTCTCAATCTACTTCTCTAATCCTTTTGTCACACTATTGCCCAATGTAATGTGACAAAAATCACAACAGCTACAAATTCGACCTTCTTCAATTCTTACAATTTTTACATCCTTCTTTCGAAGTTTTCCTACTTTTCAACCATCTGTTTTAATTTTTCCTACTTTTCAACAATCTGTTTTAATTTTTCCTACTTTTCAACCATCTGTTTTAATTTTTCCTACTTTTCAACCATCTGTTTTAATTTTTCCTACTTTTCAACCATCTGTTTTAATTTTTCCTACTTTTCAACCATCAGTTTTAATTTTTCCTACTTTTCAACCATTTGTTTTAATTTTTCTTACTTTTCAACCATCTGTTTTAATTTTTCCTACTTTTCAACCATCTGTTTTAATTTTTCCTACTTTTCAACCATCTGTTTTAATTTTTCCTACTTTTCAACCATCAGTTTTAATTTTTCCTACTTTTCAACCATTTGTTTTAATTTTTCTTACTTTTCAACCATCTGTTTTAATTTTTCCTACTTTTCAACCATCTGTTTTAATTTTTCCTACTTTTCAACCATCTGTTTTAATTTTTACTCCACTTTCACATCAGCTGGAACTGCCATATCAATTATTATTGCATTGTATCTTTATATTTTTAATGATATATCTGATATACTTGCGAGAATCCCATTGAATATTCATACTTCATAATATTTTCACAGTATCACTCTCCTCTGCCACTCCTTATGGATCATGTCCATACAATTTTTCACTGATTTTCATCCTCTATTCATACAAATATCTAAAAGTTATTTTTTTTATTCTATTCCTTGCCATGATACCCTTTGTCCACCTTTGAACCACTAATGACAAGTTTTTTGGGGGGTTTTACATGGAGATCACCACTTATCTAGGCCCGGAAGCCACTCGGGGAGAAGAGTTATTGCGTGTACGGAAATCAATGGGATATTATCGTAGTAATAGTTAGTATTAGAGATTTGATAAAGTGTCTTACTTAAGGGGGCGATTAATCGGGAATTTGTTTATATTGGACTTGAAGACATCCAAGTTGTAGTTAGGTGGGAAACATGCAAACTGAAGAGAATTCCACAGGCGTGCACTTCTAAGAAAGAAGTTTTGTTCATGGAATGCTGTAAATCCTTAATTTTTGTTGACACAGTTAACACAAAGGACTTTCAATCGTTTTATCAATGTGATACTTAACATAATTTACTATAAGCACCTATCAGGTATTCATTCCTAAGCTTTAATTCACATTTTACAACTATTGTCAGCTTTCGCCTTGTCCACTGCCTTTGGTAGGTATCTACTAGATTAACCATGCATGTCCTCTTAAACTACGTTTCTTTTTTTAGGATATTTATTGCTTGAATGTTTTGCTCTTTACTAGTCTGTTCACTTAAATGTTTCCAACTTTTACCTACTTCTTATAAGCTTGTTCTTACAGTTAGACTATTTACTTTATATTATATATTATATCTTCCTACACTGATTAGCCTTCTTCTCTCTTTTTTTACATACAGACATAAACATTTGGGTTAAAATCTCCATTCATTGTCATCGTTTTACTTTTATCTCTATCTGTATCTTTCAATTAGTGTTCTTCGCATTGAATAATACACACCGCATATCAAAATAGATACAATGCCTATATGATTATCAGGGATATATTATTTTCTCTGTCTAATTCTGACATGATAACGAACGGTAGTTATCTCTTCTATTGTTTTCGTATTATTCCTTTCTCTCTGCTCCTTTTATTTCATCTACTTTACAAATCCTTAAAAGATGCTTCTTACTCGGAAGTGTTAATTCTTCACTTTCAACAGTTTTTGTTTTTTTACATTTTACGACATAACATTTCATACCTATGCTATTATTGAACACGTGAACAACCTTCACATGCATACTTAGCTATTCTTCATTCTTTGCACATATTTTTATGTATTCCATAAATAATAAATTGAGTACCCAGTACTCCTTTTTTTCCTACCGATATACGCATTTACCTTTTATAATATAAACGCCATGGCACTATACTCAACACAATAAAAAATAGTGACAAGTTTTTCACTTGGAAAATCTTTAAATTCACGTCATATGATATTCTGTTTGATGTCAATGACACCTTCCATTAGTTCATAATTCTTTCTAGGAAATCTCGCGTATTCGCCGCTATTCAAAATATTTTCATTTATTTCTTAATTTAATTATCTAGAACTAAATCAGATGCTTTATGGTAATCTATACATGACATGCGTAGATTCGTGATTTTCGTTTACTATGTCGAAATATTGTCCTATCAATAAACAATTATTCTTTGTCCCTCTACTACCTCGAATATATCCCTTCTGTTTCTCCGGTAACATACTTTACTGTTCTCAGTACTGGTAAATCTCATCTGATAAAATGTTTATAAGCATTTTCCACATGCATTAATGGAAAGTAACGGGTCGATAGTTATCAAGCGTAGTGCTCTTTGATGTGTTTTGTTAGCAGACCACTATTAGTCCGTGCGTGTCGAATTTAGTAATTACACCTTCGAGCAAAAGTCCGCCAAATTAAAACGCATTTTTTATTCAAGCTTTTATTTATTTTTATTTTTTTTTTACACAGTGATCACCACTTATCAAGGCCCGGAAGCCACTCAGGGATAAGGGTTATTTTTATCCAACATTTTCCTAGACCATTTCGTATGGGAGTTTTTTGATTTAGAATTTTCCTCTATCGTTTTTTTCTTCACTTTCATTTCATCTCTGGTTTCTATAAAAGTACTTTATATGTAATTCTTCCTATTATTCAACAAAAAAGTACGTCTTTTATGTTCATTTTTTTTTTCAAATATCTTCCAAAAGATTCGTGAATTCTTCTAAATTCAGTGTTTTATTTGATGGATATAATTTCCTCTTAAGCTCTTCATAGAATTCTTCTCATCTAAAGCAAACAACCTATTCTCTCTACACTATTCAATTCTCGCTTCGTTTCATGTTTACTTTGTTCTCGCATTCTGGTCTTTATTTCCTCTAGCATAGTTTTTTTTCTCGCCACTACTTTTATTTCATTCAGTCGTTTCACTTTCTCTCCGTCGTCTTCGAGCCGAATTCACAGACACACACACGCATATATATATATATATATATATATATATATATGTGTGTGTGTGTGTGTGTGTGTGTGTGTGTGTGTGTGTGTGTGTAAGTGTGTCTAAGTGTGTCTAAGTGTGTCTAAGTGTGTCTGCGAATTCGGTTCGAAAAAAACCCAGAAAAAGTCGAACTATCAAATGAAATAAAAGAAGACACACACGCATATATGTGTGTGCGTGTGTATGTGTGTGTGTGTGTGTGTGTGGTTGTGTGAAATTAGAGGGCTGAAGGAAATAGTGTAAGTTTCATTTCTGACAGCTGACAGATTTATGAATAATTACTATTGTAAATCGTGTGAAATATATAAATTCCTATTCGAGTGATGCCTAACGGTTTCCATTAATTAATCAAAAATTAAGTATGATTAGAATCATGAAAATAGGACTGTCGGATATAACTCAATATATAAATTAACCTATATTTACATATGAATGTTGTATTATTACATTGTATAGGGTAAACGCCAACATGATAAATTGAATTTTACATACATAAAAATATGTCATATAAACTTCATAATTTATTTTAAGTCACGAAATAATGTTTCACCAAAGCTCAGATAGAAACAATGTAGTCAGAATAATAAGATATTAATATAATTACATGAAAATGAAGCAAATGGAATTCAATATTGACAAACCCAGCATAATTATTCAATTAATAAATATTCAAAAACGTTCAGCTTGTGTACAGTCGTTTATATACATTAGTAGAGAAATTTTATGCTTGTAAATATCCTGAATTAGACTGTAATGTTTTATGAATTTAACATCACAATAAAAAAATATCAAATTAAGTAAAGTAACTTACGTTAAAATTATTTCGCATGATTTAAGCCTAAATATGAAATATATTTATCGAATTAAAGGCAATTAAATAAGATCATTTAAATAAAAATTGCAAATCAGATTCTAAGTTTAGTAGCAGATGAATCTCGATTTGCGGACACACACTTTTAGCAAAATCGTGTAATTTGATCATTTAAATTTATAATTAACAAACAGAATATGTGTCCCGAGAAGTGAATATATATATATATATGTGTGTGTGTGGGTGTGGGTGTGTGTGTGTGTGTGTGTGCGTGTGCGTGTGTGTGCGTGTGTGTAATTTTTCACGTTATTATTCTTATACTACAAATAGGTTTGCTAAGATTGCATTATCAAATTGTTGACATATTTTCAACAGGCCTACTAAAAATGGCCTTGTCGCGATCCTAAACTACATTTACTGGTGAGATGTGAACTTACTTTAGTCGGTGTTATGTGACAGCTTAGGTATTTATACCTGGTGTTTTCAGATCTAATCGTTAAATATAATCTCTGATGGGTAAAACTGAAATTCTGCATCTGACAGCAATACAGAAAGCAATGCATATCCCTATTGCAGCAAATTCTTCAGCTTTTGGGTTTCTCTCTGCTTATTATATTTCCAAAACCTATAATATTCTGCAGATTCAAAGAAAAACGCAGTCAAACGATGAATATTAGTTTTTTGTTTTTATAAAGAGTTTATTTACCATTTAGTTAAAAATATTTCTTGATCGATTTTTACGTGTAGTAGTATAACTGCCCTGTTCTTATTAATATACTTAATATAACTTATCAGTTTACAAACGATTTATTTGCAAAATCTATGTTTATGGAAAATAAGAATTCTCAAACTAATTTGTATGCGATCATATCTTCGGCTTGAATAAACGTATCGCAATATTAAAAAACTTTATGACATGATTTACTATCACGGACAAAATTTTGTTAATCAAATCAATAGTTCCACTGTTATGGAAAACAATAAAAAACTTCATTTATAGTTTGCGCATGAGTGCACGACAAAGTAAGACTAGCCAATTGTAATTTGAGCAAGGTAACTAAGAAGTTATGTAAAAAATATTTTCCCCCACCAGATTTTTACTTTATTAACTTGAAGGAAGTATTCCTTTAAAATGAAACTAAGCTCTATAATGTGGACACTCTAGTCGAATTCAGACTAGCGTAGAAGCGGACAATTGGTATATTAATTTGGAACGCATAAAATGGGCACTAAAGGAATAGCTATTCTAAATGAGACAGAAATAACGACGGCTATGACAACAGCATGTTCTTTTCATTTTTTTTAACTCTCGAATCTATATCCGTTGATATCTTATATTTATATTTTTTATAGAGTATGATGCGGTTAATTAACTTTGTCTAATTGTGTCGGATATATAATCGAGAGTCAAAACAATGAAAAGAATATTCTCTTGACATAGCCCTAGTAATGACTAAGAAAATAGACTTCTAGTCTAAAAGAAAGCAATACTTTATTCAGGAAATGAGTTTTGCGCCCGAACAAGCTCGAAAGTAGAATCAGAACTTAGAACATATATATATATATGTTTGCATCGGATAAGCCAGTGAAGTAATAAAGGCGTATCGATTTAAATGTATAAAACATTAAAGAAATAATTTTATAGATGCTGTTGCATATCCCGGTGTAAGAGAGTAGCCTCATTTCTCTATAAACAAGAACACGTATATCGGAATCCGTTCACATTAAATGCAGAGTAGGATAAAGGCTTATGTGAATGCTTATTAAGCTGGAAAATCCTTAGGCAAATAATGTTCGATTAACTTTATTTAGTATTAAGGCATTATTTTGCTTAAGTCGTCAGCATGGCTGCACAACATCAGATATTCGGTAAACAATTTTACCGTTGAATATTTATGAAAAAGGAAAATTCATCTAAGCGTATTGTCTGAAAGTTTCGCAAATCTTCTGGAAAGAAATGAAAACAAATATATTATCTTAGGGGGGTTTAAACGTGTAATATATGCGCGTTCGTGTGTGCTCATATCCGTCTGTATGTTGAGCCTTCAAGCTGTAAAAAGAAATAAGCAAACGTAGACTTGGAGTTTACAATGATATGTATATGTCGAAACTAGAGATTTAATGTGCCATCAGAGACTCCTTCTCACTTGGTAATAGTAAATCTTCGTGTTAGCACCATTATACCTATTCCTACTGTTGGTAAGAGTCCATATAGTCACGCAATATTGTAGATAAAGATTATATATATATATATATATATATATATATATATATATATATATATATATAAGTAATTGACTAATAAGTATTGTAATTTATTTTGTCATTGGTTTTCTGGTTTTTAATCGCTTTATCTGGTACATTTACTATTCTATTTTCTTGATACTTTCTAATGTAAACAGTTTCTGCTACATTTATAATTTTATATAGTTATTAGTTGTGCACGTGCTTTGGTTGTTAACGTGCGTACACATAGGTCAACGTGTTTACACTTTCTGTGAAGGGAAATACGACGTCAATATTCGTTCCGTAAACTGCATGTATAATTTATTTGGGACGGGTTTACAACATTATTCCCATGTTTGTTGTAAAATCAAGAAGGTAAAAATGAACGAATATTGTACGAATCGAAATGCTTGATTATACAATCTGATAATAGAGTTTCTGTTTAGTAACTTTGTTTAAGTAACCACAAGCAGCAACGTAAACACATTGACCATTAGATGAATAACTATCATAACCATACTTTATATATATATATATATATATATATATATATATATATATAAATATATATATATATACATACATACATATAAAATCATATTAATAATAATATTACCAACAAATAAATCATCAAAAAGAACAATGATTGTAATAACAATAGTAGCGGGAAAATAATTATAATATTAATAATAATAGTGATATTAACTGCAATATTATTAATGCCACACATTTGTACGTATCCGTGAAGATTGGTTAAAAAGTTCGTACTATTATTACTATTCGCATTACTACGACTACAAAATTTACTACTACTGCAAGTTTTATCTGTACACATCAGACGATAGAATAATAATAATAATAATAATAATAATAATGACGACGACGACAACGAAAACGACAACAATAATGATAATAATGATAATAATAATGATAATGATAATGATAATGATAATAATAATAATAATATCCTAAATATAGATACGAAGGTTTTCGGAAACGAATGATAGAGTTATCAGACTTGCCCAGTGGCTTCTATTGGACAGAATAAAGACCTGCAAACCAAGCAAGATTGATACACTGGAAAAGCTGGCTCTCAAATCTAGAACTAACAGGGATATACGGAAATTAAATGAGGAAACTGAGTATTAAGCAGTTCCCAATGGAACAATATGAATGGAAGCCTCACAAGTGTAAGCCTCACAATTAGGAACACCGCAGGCCGAGAAACTGTGAAGACTGGACTCTAAAAATGTGGAAATCGAGAACAATGAAACAGGGACAACAGAAGATAAAGCATGTGAAATAGAAAAAAATATTCATGAACGAGAAATAAACAAAGATCCATACTTTTAAGGAACCAAGAGCAGAAGAATTTAAAAACAGGAACAGGGCAGGTTAACAAGCTCCACTCACCCATCACTACAGATACAATCACAGACCTGAACAATTTAATATACGTAGGCGCCAAGATAGTAAGCATGACGTTCAAATCAGAAAAAAGCAGCCGGGGAAAGATTTATGGACAAACCCTGGGTGGAACATGAAAAAGAAGCAAAAACCATAAATAGGAAGAAAGCGACGTGAATAAGATGGAAAATTTAAAATGTGACTTCCAGGGAGAGGCTAAACAAAAAACAGAAATAACTGAACAAAAAAATAGCAGCAGAATAAGCGAAATTAATATATAGATACAAATCTGAACAGTGCAAGCGAAACAGGGCATTTGAAAATAACGAGAGCCAATTTCACAAAAATGTCAACGGAGAAAAAACACAACGAATAAAGCTGATGAAGAGAAAACACTACAGGCGTAACATATGGGAAGAACGAAGGAATCACAATAGAAATACTGAATGTTTGAAAGACATGACAGAAGCGTTACATCAAATCGAGGTCCTGGATATGACCTTAAACTATATCAAATGGTGAGACACCCGCTTGCGGGCTTTGGGAAGTGTGGAGCCACCTTTTAATTACCATTGCTCCCAGGTCCACTCTGACTCGGAAATGTAGTTTCTGTTATGGTCTCAACTACAGGTTAAATAGAAACAGACTTGAAAAAAAAAAAACAATATATTCTATTAAAAAGCTATCCTTCAAAATATCTGGATTTGGCATTAAAAAAGTTGATATGCCAAAAAACAAAAGCCACCAACCAGCTAACATCAAATCGAAGAAGTGAATGAAATCAGCAAGGAAACTGTAAAGAAAATCATATGAAAAATGGCAAACTGGAGAGCGCCAGGACACGGCAAGACCCATAAAACAACAGCATACAGACTGGTTAAAAAATGTCACAACATTACACGAAAGGCTAGATCAAAATCAGGCAAGATGTATACAGGAAACAAACGTGCCAGATTGGATGACAAAAAGTAGAACCACACTGATACAGAAGTACACAGAGAAAAGACCGCCCCAGCAACTATAAGCCTATCACGTGCTTACACACTATATAGCAAATACGAACAGCACAACTGAGGAAAAAAATTTACCACTCCCTGAATAATCGCGGACTGCTTCCCGAGGAACAGAAAGGATGTTAAAAGGGAAATAGAGGCACACATGATATGCTATTTATAGATCAAAAGATTCTAAAGAAGGTAAAAAAAGGGAGAAAGAACTTGGTCATCGCATGCATCGATTACAAAAAAGTGTACGACAGCATCCCCCAAGCATAGATGGTAGAATGCTTAAACATGTATAAAATACCAAGCAGTATCCTCTATGTGCTCGAAAATGCAATGAGAACATGGAGACTGGAATTGACAGCTGATGGGCAACACATAACAGAAATTAGCATACAAAGATGCATTTTCAAAAGTGATTCACTACAACCACTACTGTTCATCATAGCTATGATACCCCTAAATGATATACTGAGAAATTGCTAAGCCGGTACATATTCTCTAACAAAGAAGAAAAAATAAACCCCCTTATGTACATGGACGATCAGAAACTTTTTGAAATGACCGAAAATGAGACAATAATAAACACTACCAGGATATTAAGCCAGCATATCCAAATGAAGTTTGGTATGGAAAAGTGCGCACTACTAATTATAAGAAATGGAAACTTAGAAACTACAGAAGGCATGGAACTACACATTCAAACGGAGATAAGGGTACTAGGGGAACAAAACGCCTATAAATTATTTAGAGTTCTGGAAGAAGACGCCACCAAAGCAAAATAAATGAAAGCAATGGTTTGAAAATGATCACCTCAGAAAAAAAAACATAGAAACTGAATTATATATCAGAACCCTAATAAACGGTATAAATGCATGGGTATTATCGTTAGTAAGATACTCTGGAGCGTCCATAAAGTGCACAAATAAAGAACTGAGACAGCTCGATCAGAAGCCACGGAAACTCATGACAATGCATAATGCACTATACCCTAAGGTCGACAGTTACCAACTCTACGTGGAAAGAAAAGACAGCGGGAGAGGACTGATTCGTATAACAGACTATGTGCATGACACAGAATAGAATTAGAAAAATACATAACGCAAAATACGGAAAGGATAATCATCGCAGCGAGAGACACTGAAAAAATCCACAAAACAGAAAATAGAGGGATAAAGGATCAAACGGGAAAAGAAACATGGGAAGAAAAACAACATTGAAGGTTCATAAGGCTGACAAAAGATAAAAATAACGAAAACAATTGGACATGGATGCAAAAATGACACATAAGCCGCGATACTGAATCCCTTATAACCGCAGTGCAAGATAACTCGATAATGACCAACAACATCAAAGCAAAGATCGACAAAACACAAGAAAACAGCAAATGCAGACTGTAAGGACAAAGCGACGACACGTTTAACCATATAGTAAGGGAATGTAGCAAACTGGCACAAAAAGGGATACAAGAACAAACACGAACCAATGAGAAGAGCAGTACACTGGGAATTATTCAAACAACTGCATCTCGAACGTACAGACAAGTGATACAAACATAAGCCTGCAACAGTACTTGAAAACGAGAATCACAAAATCCTATGGGACATAAACATACAAATATACAAACCCATCCATTTAATGATCGACTGTCTTAGAACTCCTATTGATAATAAAAATAATCATAATAAAAATAATAATAATAATAACAATAATAAAAACATCAACAACAACACCAGCAACAACAACAACAACAATAATAATAATAATAATAATAATAATAATAATAATAATAATAATAATAATAATAATAATAGGTATCGTTGAAAAATTGAAAAATTTTATGGTGGTAGGGAAAAAATGATGTAGTAGACAAAAAATTCTGAAAAAACACGTAGAAAAATGATATGAACCAATGAAGTATATGAACTGCAAGACCGTCACAGAAACATATAATTTGATTGTAGAAGAAAATGTTTCAGTTGCAGAGGAAATTCTGATTGAAAATAGCCAGAAGAGAAGTAACCCAAAAATGAAGAATAAAATATGAAACATGAAAATAAGAAAAAATTGTGAACGGGCTTGAAAAAGGGTTGAGCCTACAGTTGGCTACGATGACGACAGAAAAATTCAAGCAACTGAATGTAAAGTACAAAATAAAAAGAAAGTGAACTATTACTGTCCTAGAGGGGATCGAACAAAAATGCTACCAAAAAATGCGAAAGTGAACAGATATAAAGGGATAAGTAAAAAGTTCAGAGGAAACAAATTATTTAGTTTGGACCAGAAGAAGTTCCACTAAGGACTTAATAGACTACCAAATTACGTAAATTAAATATCAAAATCAAAAGAGATAGTTTAAGTGTAAAAAAGTAACATAATGGAAGTGCTTTAGAGCTGGAAGATTTGACGAATAAAATACAAAGTCAGTTAAAGCAATCTCAAGATGTGATACTACGATGGTGACCCATGAGTCACTAAGTGATGAGGGGAGAACAATAGACAGGAAGTGTCATACAAATGTACAATGAAATAGGAAGTAGCAAACAATGAATTTTTAGGTAGATTTAGATCAAGCCTTTTAGATTTGACAACGACAATAGAAGCCTGCAGATTTGACAATGACGATACAAGCCTACATATTACAAGGGACGGGCAGCTTCTGAGTGGCTGGGGGTTGGGGCGACTTCAGATACCAACGGATAGAAGAAGGTTAGTTAACAACTAGATGCCGTTCGTAGCGAATGAGAGCTGATAGCGACAACAGTTTTTTAGAGTTGACTGCGAAAAAGAAATAGAAACGAATCGGGAATGACAGACAACGTAACATCGATAGGACATGGGGGAATACACACACACACTCCCAAGTCCTGTCAAATATAAGCGAAATATTTGCTTGTGTTTCCGTGCTTGTTTTATTTTAATATTTCTACATTGTGAAATCACGTGTCTTCCCATCGACAGTCGCCAGCAAGAAAATGACGATCCGGTATTAAGAGGAATAGTCGAACGAAAAATCTACTACACACGACATCGGGAATCGGCGATTCGTCGGGGCCACACACGTCTGGTCACAAAAGTGAGCAAGTAGAAAGTTGATAAACAATGCAAGAAAATTCCAAGATTGTGTACAGGGGTATTGGTTTCAGAAATTTATCACCTTGCATGGACGCATTACATTTCAAAATGATTGGATTAGTACAGGAGGTCAGATTGAAGTACGGTTGAAAATACAGTGATCTGTCAGAAGACAGGGTACTGCGATTGATAACTATCAGGCCATAACCTGCCTTTCACTTGTGTGGAAACTGCTGACAGCTATATTGACAGATGAGATTTACAAATATCTAAAACAGCAAAACATTTTACCGAAAGAACAAAAGTGATGTACACGGGGCAGTAGAGAGACCAACGATCAATTACTTGTTTATAGGACAATGCTTTGAGATTGTAAGAGAGGATGTAATCTTTTTCTATTATTGTATTTTATTTCGGACTCTTTCATTTTATTTAATTCTACGATTATTATTATTTGATATATTGATCTTCTCGAACTTATTTTATCATTTTTTAGTTAAAATATTTTATTTCGTTACTTTTAACAAGTGTTCCTTTGTAGAATTTCAATGCACAACACTTGTTCATGCTAACTTCTAAAGTTATGCCATTACTGAATATTTGAACCATTCTTCCAAACATAATTAGGTCTAATTGCTCCAGAAAAAATTATGTAAGGAAGAACAGCATATGCTTTGTGGTAATCTAACCATGATATGAACAGAGAAACAAAACCCCTACTGGCAGCTTAATAGACTACGCGATTAGCGTCTACCGCATTAAATATAAAATAGCTAATATACTTGAAAAGAGTAATTGTAGACTCTATTAACAAAGAACACATAATAAGTGAAAGCAACAAACTAGACGAAAAAGAAATAAAACGACAGCTCAACTGCAAAATGCAGTGCTTTGAGAGCTTTGCAGACGACTATACCTCTAACACGCACGTTCAAACACAAACTGGAGACCGTACAGGAAAAGTATAGTGGAAAATCGGTTTCTACATAGAGTTGCAGACACATAAACCGATTAAAGCAAGAAATGCTGATATAACCAAGATGTAAAATACAATCAGATTCAGAATATTGTCGACCCTGTGCACCAGAGTGTGAAGATAGAAAGACAACAAAAATGAACGAAACAATAATGCTAATTTGTTCCTGAGTAATGAAATCAATATGAAACATAAAAACGATAAATGTGATTTAAAAAATTCTAAAAGCACTAGAAACACTACTAAGAAATTTTTTATGTACTCGAAGAATTCTGAATCAATGATACGACTGAGACTATACAACGGACAGTAGTTCTAAAAACAGTTTAAATATAAAGGAAAACTTCGAATGCGAGAACGAATCCACATGACTCACAAACGCTTAGCAGACATACAAAAACTGCAATAAAAGTAAAAATAAAATTGTCTTGCGAAGAAAACTAAAACTGCAAAATTGCTAATCTAATCCTAACCCTAACCCTTACCCCCTCACACACACACGCACCAATTAGTCGAATTGATAAGGCAGATGAAGAAATCGAGAAGTGCATGCACTAACCAGACTTCTACTTGATGGGTACGATCGGACAGGGACCGTAAAAAGGCTTACTTCCACCCAAATTCCAGTGATGACCAATGGCAATTGCTAGCGAGAAGTCAATGTCAAATGGCTATTGCGATAATGCAAATCAATTTGCAAAGGTTATCGAGAGGTGAAAATTACTGGAAACAGCATGGAACACCGCCGTATACGAAGGATAAGAAGATGAAGAAAAAATAACTCGTCGTTTTGATAGAGCATAGACGGAATAATGTGACTAAGATATTAACATGATCCATTTGTTTCATGAGAATGCACTTTAGAATAAGGAATTGTTTTAGATGCAACTTGATTATCGAAACATAAAGTTGTTACGCCTTATTCGAGGGTATTTGCGTCAGTATTGTTTTACAAGCATTCACCAAATGTTATCAGGCTTCACGAGAAATTGACTGCAAAATAAGAATCGAGTCAAACGTGAGCGGTGATTATTTTCATGGGAAGTTGAGAATGATGAAAGATAATATCTCTGAATCAATAAATGAAACACTGACATTATTTTACAAAATGTGGTACATGGAAGTAGATTTCCGGATAAAAATGAAAGTCATAGTATATTTTTATTGAGTAGAATAGATTCTTGTGTATTTATGATGGTTTGTTTAGGAGAGTAACTTTAGTGGAAATCAATATAAGAAAATGCAAAAACGAATAAAACCGACTAATTATTTATACATCAGGTACCGGTAGGAATCAGAAGTGTAACGTCTCTTTTTTAGTTCTATGATGTCTGACTAGAAAGAGGAAAATATACTTGTGTAAATACACTATATTTATGTGGCAGTATAAATCAAATAATATTTATTAGGGGCACAATTTATACCAGACTTAGATCGCAATCTAATTTTGGTATCTGACCTCTCTATTCAATGTTAAATAGATCCTCACCGACTGGGATAATTTTTATTATTATATGTTTATATTTATTAGTTATTTTAGCCGTTAACGTTTGTATTATTATAAGTATTATTATGGTCAATTGTTAATGGAAAAGAACACGAACATTGATATCAGGTCAAATATTATATTCATGGTAAAACCTAATGCATTGGTCATCCCGGTCGCGAGAGTAATTTCACTCGCACTAAATCAGTCACTTGCTTGTGGTCACCTTCCCCTTCGTCCCAAATTGTTCGCCCCATTCATAAGGCGTGGGTGAGATTACCGGCATGGAGGTTTCCCTGACATCCGTATCACAGGCCATTTAATTTTTAAGGGGATAGTATACTCCTTTAATAAATTATTTTCTTTTTCTTTTTGATTAATTATTAAAGACTATGAATTTCTTTCTTCACGAATTTCATTGTTGGGACGTATGTTGAAGGGAGTCGAGGTTAAACGTACCGTATATGATCTCTATGGGTTCTTCCACTTCAGCCTTGTTGGTATACACTATCGCGCTGATTCTCTTGTTGGCGGTGCTTTCCTTTCAGTATGCATTTTTTTTAAGCTTTGAATAAAAAATTATCGGAGAGAAAAGTCGTACATTTCTTTGTATCTTTTGGTTTGTTTTTTTTTTGTTTTTTTTTTTTCGTTTTAAAAGTTTAACGCAACAATAAATTTTCCATAGACACAAGTTATATTTTTCATAATGAACGATCAAAGCCGGGTACTCGTGCTAGTTTATAATAGCACAACAAATTTACAAATGTTTCTGACAATGATAAGGAGGATCGACTGCAATAATCTGATTTATTTGTTATTCATAATTATCGTGTCAATTTCTGCTTTCTTTTATTTTCTCCGTTCATCTTGTACGAACAAGTCCCAGAAGATTTTATTTTTCTGCTTGGAAAATTATGCTTTGATTTCAATCTTGATATTTTTTTGTGAAAATAATAAGGACAACTTCAGGTCTCAGTTTTTTTCATTGAAGCATGCCAGAAATAATATCTCTGTCGAATCAGAACGAATATGTTTAAATCACACAATGTATAAAGCTGTCTTTGTCGTCTCTTTCTTAAGAATTTACTTGACGTGTCAAGAATTTAAAATCCAAAATAGTTTTCAACGCTGCTAACAAATGAAATTCATTTAGTTTTAAATCAATTCAACATTGTTTTTTCGGCAGAATAATAATGTAAGCTGGTGATAATTTGAATTCGTTTTAGATGTCAAATTAAATTATGCGTGTTTTATTCAAAACTCGTACGAGACTTGATTATTCCGCATCAATGTTTGTTTATTAAGATTTGTCTATCATTAGTTGATAATATAGTCGCGAATATAAATGTAAATATAAATCAGAATGTCCGAATGACTACAGGGTGTAAGCGTCAAGATCTGTTGCTGCGCATATGTTAAATAGTAGTATGAGTTACGTATACCAGGAGTTTAATTGCGTTGGTTTGATCGTTGTGTTCCTTGTCATTGATCCTCTATATTTTGTAAGCAAAGCGAATTTAAACTTATCGCTAACAAATGCGGAGAATGCGTAAAGATAAGATAAAATGGGCTTTGCAGAAAATCGAGTACTGTACGAGTATATAAAACTTTGAAAGAATTACCCAATGTATATTCAAGGGAGAATTGATCTAAATAATTTCCGTGTACAAAATACATGATCTAAATAATTTCCGTGTACAAAATATATGGTCTAATTCTCTTTTATATATATTTGACTGCTCGCAAAATAGCACTAAAAAGATATACCATCAAATTACATATCACTATATTAGTAAATTCCTGCACTCACCAGCAGTATATGCCCATGTTTATTTTTTGAACAACGTTACCTACATTGTTTTGGGTTATAAATTAAAGTTTTATTAAAATATAAATTGCAATAAAATATAGTATTGAAGGAAAATTCTTTAAGGATATTATTTTTATTCACGAAAAAAAACTGTTCGATATTTATAAACAAGTTAACTTTAAATAAGTTAATAAGTTAAAACAGTAATTTCTTTAAGTTAATCCAAAGTGTTTTTAAGATGATGCCCACATTTACATTCTCCAATAAGATTTTGGTTTCATGTCTTTTAGCAAAATCACACATTTTGAAATATTGCAAATTTATATACTGTCTACATCTACAGATATTATCAGACATTGTTAAACATTAATGATTCTTATTATTCCTTAAAATATTATCAGACATTGTTAAACATTAATGATTCTTATTATTCCTTAAAATATTATCAGACATTGTTAAACATTACTGATTCTTATTATTCATTAAAATATTATCAGACATTGTTAAACATTAATGATTCTTATTATTCATTAAAATATTATCAGACATTGTTAAACATTAATGATTCTTATTATTCATTAAATAAATGAAATTCCACAACGTCTATGTTATAACTATATATTAAAGATAACGCTACAAGTAAGAATAAACATTTTAAAAAGGGTTACTTTTATTTTGAGAAATAAAATTGGTACAGAAATATCCATAAATAGAACTATATGCGTTTGTAAAACCAGTTTTGATCCTTACACCAAATGAAATGCACGCGAAATTGAAGGCGACCTTTTAGCTAAAAATCAATTTAACTCAGGTCAGGCTCGAGAACTGAATAATCCCTAATCGTAAAAATAAGACAAAAAAAAACACACCGCAGAAAATCCACAACGGACAACATATTGGTAGATATAGATTTTCCAAAATTTTGATATTGACAAAAGTAAAATATATCTGCAAAATTATTTTAGTATTTCTAATTTATAGTAATAACTAATTAAAACCTTTTTATCTCCCTTAGATCATTTATTTGAATGTAAAATAGTCGTGTTACTTTAACTTTTGTTAACAAATAAATTTAATTTCTTTTTATAACCCCATTCTCTGTTTTTCTGTTCACTCTTTCTTATTTAAATAATATATGTGTTGCCGTGAATACCTTAGACGCACAAACACGAAACAATGATCCCACACAGTATATCCTTACGTCTAAGTTGGGTTATGCTTTGTTAGAGCGTAACAAATCTAAAAGGTCTAACAAATATTATACTTTCAGTCAATAAGCTCACGTTTCATAGAATATCTACGTATATTTTCGTGTGCACAACCTATCAAAAAAACTAAAATGTGTTTCCCAGTTTCATGTTCATCCAAGCACATCAAATACTTAGTCCAAAAATGTTATAAATATTGCCGTGTGTCCACCTTATGGGTAATAATGAACTCTGCTTATAACAATAAAGCCTGAGAGATCATATCTCTCGGTGTTAGCGCATAAGTTATGCAAAATAGTGCCCACTAGGAATCGGACTGGCGTAAATATCTGCTCTTTATTTGTTGTAATTGCTTTTCCGTTCAACGTATTTGGTTTTTACTAGATGCTGAGTTGTGCATTTCGTTTGGGCACTTTAGGGTATACGATTAGCGGTAACGAAAAGAAAGCACCCTAACCTTTGTCTCACACAACAATGGCGATAATGAACAAATAAAGATCTGGAACATTTCTTAACAAAATACACAGGCGAGGAGAGATTATTAAAGAATACAGAAATTATGTCATCCACAAAACCCGCGATCATTTTTAAGAAACTTTTACACAAGAACCTTAAATATAACACGAGTGTTAATGATTTAGAGCACTTGTTTTGAAAAATTGAAAAAGAACACACGTGGGAAAAACAACGAAATAATTTCTCATCAACGAAAAATGCTAAAACAAAAAACAGTTTTTCTCGACGTAAATGAAAAAAAATTGTAAGTTTAATTCTTTTAATGAATTCTCTTTTTCTCACAAAGAAAAGTGAGTGACTTCATGTTATTTCGGTGCTGTGTTAACTTTTAACAAAAAAGAAATGCTTATGCGTTCTTTCTTAGAAAGAACAACAAAGGACGATGGAAATAATAAATCTGAATTTACTGCTGACTAAAGTAAAAATCTTAACACTTTCACACGAAAGACGTACTTAAAAAAGGGAACTTCTCTTAGCGAAAAAAGAAATGGCAATATTTAAATATCAACCCAAGCCGTAATTAGAATTCGCAAATACGAATTTGGTCCGACAAAACGGGCTTCTAACATTCCACTTTCTTTGTGTGAACGACTATCTAGTGATACCAGGTGAACTGAACTTACAAAGCCGAATTGCGATGTCCATAAGAAACTAATAGCTTATATTGTAATAAAAAACGCAGAACCTTAATCACATTGGAAAAAATAGAGATATGCTCTACATAGTTCATGGACCATGACGGAAGTCTCTAAAGCTTATCGTGATAAAACCTATGCGTACACAGTACTTACAACCATACGGTGTTAAGGTTTGGAAAATGGTGTGACATAGTTTATAAACACTGCATGTAATAATAAACCACTGGGGTTAGCTCTTTTTGGTGTTAGATCAGAACTTATTCTTTTCTTCGCCTAGTTCAAACAATCTGATGGTTATATTCATTCTGCTTTATTGTTACCGTTATTTTCTGTTTTTTCTTAAGATTGTTGCCATTTTTCCTTCGAACATGTTGATAAGTGCCGGATATGTTTAGCATTTGTTTTTACCAACGGCAATAGCATCTGCAAGCTGTGTGCGGTCAGAAGATGCAAATGCAATAGAAGGAATAAAGACAGATACCCAAAAACCAATGAATCGAGGAAGCCCAACGCCGACAAAATACCTACCCGATACGAAATGCTGCACGTATCGCGTAACAATAAAATGGATTCACATTGAACTTATCGAGGTTAGAACAATTTCGAAAAAGTATATACACAGTTGCTTTTCATAGACAGGAGAATGAAAAGATAATTATGCCGACAAAGGAACACGTAATAAAACTTATTGCAATAATAGGCATGAGGTTAGAACACATAATCAAGTCTAGTGATTACAATACATAGAGTGCAACATTAAAAATTGAAAAATAATGCATCGGCATTTCGAAGAACAAAATCACTAAAGACTATGTACTCAGAATAGAGTATGTGGCGAAATTGACTTCAACCGTGTCGATAGTATAAAAGGTTGTCCACAACGAATACCTCGCTGTTTTATTACGAGAATATAGTGACATTACAGGTATGGATATCAGTAAGTTCAACAGGTATAATCATTTGAAATCATTCTAAACTAGAAGGTGTTCATAAAAATAAATTAATACTTGGAAACCGCGAAAGGAAAACTCTCTATAATCGTAGTCTGGTATGTTGGATTTGGGAGCAATGAAGCACCCTACTGTCACAGACTCGTACTAGCGTAGCTTCAGCTGCAGCTAATCACATGGGGTTCCAGATTAGAGAGCCTATTAGAAATTAAGAGAGGCCTTCAGCTATTCCCCTAACACACGTCGCCTACAAACGCAAAACTCTGACACCGGGCGACTTTAAAAGGATACGTAACACAAGTAACGAGTCCCTACAGAAGATTGGTTGGGCTTAGTTCAAACAAAATATCCCGCTATATCTTACGCGAAACCATTATCGAAAGCAGAAAAATGGATACTAGAATCAGCAAAGTCTCCAGTTTTATAATTACTTAAACTTTAGGAAATGTTAGACATAGAAAGCAAAACAAAAAAAAAGAAAGAAACTACACTATTTCCGAAGTTCGCTTGTCCCAGAATTCTAAACCGTAAAACTCGGTTTTTCCCAAAAGAACGACGATCTTTAGCCAAACTAATATCTCTCCAAAGATATATTTCCTTCCAATATGGGGAAAACAATTGACACCATTTGGATATTCGTTGAATTCGAAAGTAATGCCCCCAATCTCTCTACGTTCAGTACTCCTTGTAAAACATACCAAAAATAATCCACCTGTGTCCCCAATCACAACAAACATACCGCCCTCCATCACCTATTTTATCCGCTACCTTTATAGTCTAGTAAAGACACAGAATATAAGCGAAGAAAAATTATTTTACAGGATGAGATATGTGCATGATAGCAGCTGAACAGAAAAAATATAATAAAATCTGTCAACACAAGGGAATACAAAATTTCCTCTCACGGAAAACAAAGCAAATAAAACATTACAAATGCCAGAAATTTCAGGAAAATGCATTTCACCGTCGTCAGGACTAAAGAAGATGCGAAATGGTATATGAAAAATGATGCAAGAATGAAACAGTGCTTTTGATATAACTTTCTTACATCCTTCAACTATGGTGAATTGACAGAATTTAAGAAATAATGTGTTATATAAAAAATTCGTCTTTCTGTATATAGGACTATAATGTTAGCATTCCCTTTAGACATCAGATGATCAATTATTCATTGCATAGAGCTGCATGTGTCTTCAAGACGTCTATTTTTGTTCCAAGTATTATACTCTAAATGATCACAATTGAATGGTCTTTCTCCTAAACTTTGATTTGGACGCGACCTTCAACAATTGGGTGTGCATATATACTGTGTCGAGACATTCACTTTAGCCGAAAATATTGAAACATTTCGGTGCCTACTCGAGAGGGATTTCTTACAGTGTTTAGCATACTTAAAATGCATTGCGTGTCCCAGGAAAAACGAATCAATGAATTTGACCCGTTGAAGGTTGGAACACGATCTTGAACCTGATTAAGATCCTGACGGAAGTATAATCTTAGACTATGCTTCTTTCGAAAACTTAATCAGGACCCAAATAAATGTTCAAAACTTTTCGGGATTTTGTCGATAAATTCTGGAATTAAAAATGTCTATCCTTGTTTACTAGCCGTTATGAGAGGCGTTTATTCCTTAACGCGAAAGAGTGCTCTTCTCTAGGATGAGAGCTTCACTGCTCTACAGGTTCTTCTAATTTTAAAATGTCGCCTTAAAATGCGTATTAATCTGACGAAAGTGAAACTCTCCTTGGCAAATTTGAAGGGAAAGTTGGTATGGATGTTGCGTTTTAATTGAGCAAATCTCAAATAATATTTGAGCGTATCTTAATCTAGAATTTTGGTTAATCGAAGCGAACATTGCTATCGTATCTTCCTAATTGTACTAGAGTAATTTATGTTAGGTTTCGCCCTCCCCATTTTTACCATATAGTTTATGCATGAAGTCATAAGACCTTCATTTTATTTTCGTCCCTTTCCAGCCTGCTTTTTCCACGTTTGTTTGATCATCTGTATTCCCAACCTTATTAGGTGACAGAGTTGCTCTTTTGTCAGAGATGTAGGTCTACTGTTAAATTTTTGATAGATGTGTTTGAATAAAGTAAATTTCGGGGTATGTACACCTTTTCCTAATTTTCTGACACATAATTTAGTGCAAATGTTATTTTACTAACACGCAGCATTCCTTTTGAAAAGATATTTCATTTGTTGTTTTATAACAATATTTTCCTTGATATGATGCATTTATTATCATTTTGTGGTTATGTTATTCATGTAGTGGATGTGATAATGAATGAACGTTAGTTAGCTCAACATTACCCTCTATTCCCTACTTTTACATAATTGTGGAGTATGGAATTTGTTATTAAATATTCATCTATTAAATAGTTATTATTAAATATTGAGCACACGTTATGTACAATATATGCGAACTTGTAAATCAAACCCATAAACTCGTATAGCAACGCACTTTATATGTTGTGATTATTTTCTGTTTAAATGTATCTTGATTCTAATAAATATCGAGTTTTGTTGTTCTTCACAACATCTAGGGGACCACAACAATAAGCGCAATTCACGTACTGTCCATTTTTAAAACATGGGTCATACGTACTTTAATCAACATCTGTCAATATTTAAACGATTATATGCTTTGAAATAAACGTGTTATATTTCAGAAATAGAAAGAAGCTATCCACTTATCACCTATTTAGGTGCTAGTGTACTTATTAATGCGCGCTATTTTTTAAATAGTATTTTCAAGTTTGATTAAAGTTTTATGATATCTGTTTTTTTATGAAATTGATAGATAAAGAATACGTACGAAACACACTTTCATTCCCCATAATTAGGATGTTTTTCTAAATAATACTGCTATTAGTTCAGCACGGATCAATAAGTCACTAGTACCATTTTTCTGTCACTTACCTACCTGCTCTTTCAGATTTGTTTGAAACATAGTATAATAATAATAATAATAATAATAATAATAATAATAATAATAATAACGACGACACGATACCCTGTCTGTTATTCATTTATTTATTTTCTGTGTCACGCTTACATTCGAGTCGTTTAATCGTCATGGATTTCCATTTCTTGTAATAAATAATTTTTCCAATAATTCTTCCTAAGTGTTGCTTTCGGTTTCGATTATAGCTAGTAACACTCCAGTAACCTATTGTTTTATAAATAATTTTATCAAGATTACTTTATAAGTTTTGGTTTCGGTTTCGATTATGATTGAAGGAAGTCAAGTTATATATACATATATTTTTTCATAAGTTTGAGTTTAGGTTTCGATTCAAGCTGATGCATCCACGGCATATGGATATAATTATTTTATTTTTGTAATCTACACTTTATAATATATAAAAAATCGATAGAGCATTAACTGTATAATGATATATACTAAATCTGCAAGAATTAAAATATCATATTGAAGTGTACTTTACGACCGGGCAACGTCGGGTGTTCCTGCTAACTTAGATAAATATTTTAGCAGGTTTAACAAAAAGGCTATGATAATATCAGAGCGTCGCAATTTATGTTGAACATCTACAGAATGCCAACACCAATGAATTAGATATGAATGAGTCTCCTGTGGAATTTCCACAGGTTTCGCTAGTTATATTTATTATTCTAAACTAGATTCGATAACAGGACTTTTATCGTTCATAACGTTTAATATATTGCTTTTACATATTTAATCTGTTATTATATATAGCGACACATTTCTTGAGATTATGCAACATTGCATATATATAATATAACAGATACACAACGTACATAATTCTTGTTAATATATATCTATATAACTAGTTTTCTTGGAACGATAAAAATTGCCATGGGTAGTTTTTTTTTAAGTTATTGGTTCTCTTGGTGCCTACACAACTAAATGCTATAAAAAGATGCAGTGTTCTAGTTTCAAAATACCTTTAGAATTATTATGACAAACACATCGTGTGAATTATTCGTTTTCGTGCAGATTTTATCATAAAATATCTTTAGGAAAATGGATTCTATTCGTGTCACGTTTTTTTTTTAAAACGAAGTAAATATGGAAAGATAAACTAAGATGGAAGCATCGTTTCGAGTGTCAGAAGAAAGCAAATAACTTAAACGTTTCCCCATCTTCTTATGTTTCATCCAAAACATATTTGAACAAATGAATGTATGCTAGAAGCAGAATTGATAAAACATAGTTTGTGAGGTCAAAAATAGCTAACAATATTCTTATTTTATACGTAAATAAGTTTTATATTATAGGCTTTCATAATATTTTACTTTGGTATTATATGCCTGTACTATGTTAAGAATGTACTAAATATGAATTCGAACAGCCAGTATACACTATATTCCTGTAAATAATAAAACAATGTGTAGTTACAAGATAGAAAACTGCTTTGTAATGTATATACGAAATAGCACAACTTAAAATCAACTGCCATAGTAATCATGGTAACATCCCCGTTGTAAATCTATAAAATGGAGAGGACGTAAGTAATGCCTCTAAAACAACGAAATATGATTACGTATGCATTTAATTTACAACACAAAATAAAGAACACACAAATTATAGAATTTTTCTACTTTTAACAAAAGGTAACAAATATTAACTACTAGCAGAGAGAGCCGACGTTGCCTGGGATTGAATCATGATCAACGAATATTTCACACTCCTATATTTTTATTGTCATCGAAATCCGTTAAATCGCCATAGAGGAAGCTTCACAGGCTTCCATGCAATAACTTGTCCAAAATATATGTTATTCTACATTGATGTCAAGAGAAACTACTATTTCTTTTATAAAATTATTTTATATGAACTTCTTTCCAGTTAACGAAAAAACACGTTAAAAAAATTACGTGCGGAGTTTTAACCTACAGACCATGTCATGCAAAAATAAATAAATAAATAAACACACTATCAATTTACCCATAGGATAATTTTCACGGACCGCTGTTCTATCATTGTTGCTAAGCTACGACATGGAAAAATGGTTTTACTGATGACAGATGAATTTTAAAAAAAGGTTTCGATTATCGATTATCGGCAATTATCGGGGGTATTCTGAGACAAAACTTAACTAAAATCACTCCCAGACTTATACTCTGAAGTTCTGTAAATTTTACAGAAAATCTGTGTACCTGGATAAGGAACAAACTCACACACACAAAGTTACATTTACATAATTGTAGAGTAATAAAAGCAAAAGCTAAAAAATAAAACAAAACTAATAATACTTTACATGTAAACTTCAACCGTTCTTGTGCAATGCCTTTACCGATTCTTTAATCGTTATAAATACGAAAGTCCACATAAGCACTTAGAAAAGGGAGAAATATTAAAAAAACAACATCGATTCGTTGGATAAATAAACAAAAATGTAATTCGTTTTATATCGTACGCAAGAGAATTGTACACGTACATTGTATTGCCGGGTTTATATGTAGAAAACCAAGTTATATCATACTAGCAGGGTGGTCTGATGTTGCCCGTGGTTGAATGATGATCAACGAATTTTTCACACGTCCATATATTTATTGCCATCGAAATTAGTGAAATCGCTCATTTTTCAACCAAATTGATTTATTTCTGGCTCTATTAGAGGACACATCGAGGTTCACCGTGAGAAAGCCCATACGATTCTCGCAGTGACTTAGTTCATAATACATTGTATTCTACATTGCACTGTAGAAAACCTACTGTTGATTTGTAAATTTTATACACGTGCCTATTTTCAAATTGAAATACTATCCCAGAGAAACCATTTTTTTACATATACATGCAAAACGCGGTGCCATTACTCAGTAAACTGTGTTGATGTGTAGCTTAAAATGGCGAGAAATAATTACGAAAAAGGAAACCTAGACGAAAAAAATATTCACACATAAATCATCTATTAATCAAAACAAAGTATCATTTCCCGTAACAAAAGACACAATATAACAACTCATAGACACACATGAAACTATGTACGTCCAGATTTTTAAAAGGAATGCGTTTCGAAGCCATGTGGAATTATGTCGCTAATTTTTTTCATAAAATACCAGCTAACACTTTCTGTTTATTGCAAATATGATGTTCGTAGTTAGTGTCGAAATGCAATTGGTGATCTCTAGGAGTTTTGCAAAAGTGAAAAGTTAAGCAAATGTTTCCTATTCAGTTCAATTATTGAGAAAATTATTGCATTAGTGAGGTAGATTGTTTAACTGAAAACGTACATATCACACCGAAAAGTAGTCGGTACTTACTGATGACATAATATTTATCATAGGTCTCAAAATAAATACTGTATTCGTAAGCTATACAAAGAATATTTTATCCAGAATAGTCTAGTAAATAAACTAAAACCTGACATTATTTTCTAAAATAAAAATTTGTTTATTAACATAACGGTGCCTAGATGATGGATAGAGAGAGAGAGAGATAGAGAGAGAGAGCGAGAGAGAGAGAGGGAGATGTATGAGTTATATTGAGACACGTTGACCAGAAGTCAAGATCAGCTGATTGGATTGCGGGTGAGTCATGTGATCAGGTTAGCTGAATCGAGGAGATTTGGTTGGGACTTGGAAGAGGGCGGACGGCTTCGCCGTTGTCTCCCCCCCCCTTCGCTGGGGGGGGGGCGAACGCTGACGTGGTAGAAATAAGACCTAGAAGAAGAAACAACACAGGTCGAATTCGCTTTTCATCTTCTGCGATGTATATAAAAAACTATAGAACCAATTTCTTGTCTTGGAGTGAAATAAATCTTCGTCACCAAAAACAGGTACCAGTCTCCCTCCCAGACGAGATGTTCCAGATGGACCAAGAAGCAGAGGTATGTGAAAATGCATGTCACACACACAACATTAACTCTGGTAAGATAATTAAACACTCAATCCTTTATAAATAGACAATGCAATAAACGCTCATCCAATTATTTCTACATTATTACGTTTGAAGTGTCTTTTGACTTAACATACAAGTTATTTTGAAATTTAAAATACGCGCATAACCAATCAGCTTGAACATTGTAATTAATGTTTGAAATACAAAATTTTAGTTCATTCGTTTTAATTAGCAGCTTTTATAACAGCTGATGCATATCTTACTTGTTTCGTATCAAATACACACTGCACCACTTTGTCCTGTTGTCTCTTCATCTTGATGCCTAAGCTTTATTGTTTTATTTGCATTTTTATATCGCTCGCCATAAAAAAACATGATGATAGTATTGCTTATTATAAACAAAGTATGCATCGGCACCACGAGTTTTATAATTTGATGCATAGTCCCTATATATATAAAATGAACTAATATTTCCCCGTATGATTTTGACCTTAATAGAATTAAAAATCCAAACATTTCATGCAAATGTAATATGCACTTACTGCAGCACAATATCTGAGGTGTTTTATAGGCATATTACCTCTCCACTTCCTCGATAATCGAGATTCCTATATTTTTGTTTAGATTTCAATGCCACAATTGGTTTAAATCAATGGAAGTAGTAAAATATTTTGTCTTTAATAAATTCCTTCTTCCCGCCACCACTTACATCGTTTCCAGGATCGTTCACAAGGGGCACTTACGAAGAAACGCCGGTTTGGGTTTTCTTTACTTCGTAGTTGCTTAAAAAACTGGAATTGAATTTTAACGTCCCTTTTCGTTCTCTGCTTTCTACTGGGTGAAACGCAACATAGACTTAATCGAATCGAATGATTATTCATGTCATTATTTCGCTTTAATATCTTTTGTAGTTGCTTAAAAACTGGAATGGAATTTTAACGTTTCTTTTCTTTCAATGCTTTCTACTGATTGAAATGCACCATGTACGGCATAATCACGTTGACACACCGGTTCCCGTCAGATCGCCGAAGTTAAGCAACGTTGAGCCTGGTCATTACTAAAATAGGTGACTCATTTGGGAAGTCCAGGTGCTGTATGTAGGATGACGTCGACACCTCCCTACAAAAAGTTGCAAAAACCTAACGTCGTCATCTCCCCTTACGGGGATATGCATACGACTGGGGACCGCTTGATAATTTCATACTCCCATGAAACTTCCTCCTTCGGAGGAAGCCGGTTAAACCCTGAACAGGGTTGGTGCTGACTGCACACACAAACGCACCATGGAATTAACTGAATCGAAGGCTCATTATTCCATTTTTTTTCGCTTTTCGCTGTGTGTTTTTTTGTTTTTGTTTTTCCGAATACGTTCATCATTTTTCCCCTTATTTTTGTTTTTTGTTTTTCCGATTTTTTTTAAAGAAGTTTTACGTTTGTTCGCTGTTTTTTTGTTTTGTTTTGGTTTTTCCGATTTTTTAAAGAAGTGTAATATCGTTCTTTCATATGTAAAGATGGCTATTACTTCGCTTATTCTTAAGTTTATCCCTTCTCCTTACACACGCACACACTTCCAAAAATAAACGGGAAACACCGGGTACCACGATGGTTTAAAATAAAGGAAGACAAAGAAGATATAAGGCCTGTAGAAAATGTTTATTTTTTAGTTTTGTTTTTTAATTTTAAATATTTTACTAGTTTTACAAACTAAGGTTTTCCTGATTAAGGCAAGAAAACGCATTAAATAATCCACTAAGTTCAGATTACTGTGTTTGAATTACAGCAAGCTAAATTCTCAAAGCGAGGTTAAGTATTAGAAAATATGTATACAATTAGGTTGACGAGAAAGTTCTTGCGGAATTTTGAACTTCGGTTTCAAATGATTTATTTTTAAATAAGTTTTCGTTATATTACCTTTACCTAGCATATAATTTAAATAATCGTCTTTCGCTCAACCAAATCGTTTGAATAACAATTGTTTTAAAACAATTATGTCTTTTTTTCAAAACGTCGAATACAAGATGAAATTCGCACAATTTTCTGATTTCGATTCAAGCTAGGCAGAAAAGCTTCAAAAACAGCTTCCGTTATAAACTAAGCGTTTCACCTATGAACCACTACCGAACGCATAGCACAATGGTGGATTAAGACATTTCGTGGGGGCGACGAAAGACTTGAAGAGGATAAGCATAGTGGTCGGTTATCGGATAATGACAACGATCAATTAAAATCCTTAATCGAAGCCAATCAATGCACAACTGTCCAAGCACTTGCTTCTGAAATAGGCGTTGCGTATAGGACAATTTCCAACTTCTTAAAAGAGATTTAAAAAGCTAAAAATAGATAAATGGGTGAATTGAACGACAACAAAAATAAACGTAGATAAATAATGTAGTGGCATTATATCTTTTTTACGCAACACGAACAACCCGTTTCTCGAGTGGGTTGTTAATTGCGATAAAAAACGGGTTCTTTACAACAATCGACAGCTCAAGTCGGTGATTAGACGCTGACAGAGCTCCACGACACTTCCCCAAGCGAAAAAAAACATTCGATACTCACTGGCTGTTTGGCCTGCTTTCTGTCTCATATTTGAATGCAGGCACAAACATTCCAGCGGAGAAGTGCTCTCAACAAATGGATGAAATGCATCAGACACTTCGACAATAACGCGCAGCGTTAGTCCCAGAAAAGGTTCCGTTTTCCTCCACGACAATGCACGTTGATAAACTGACCCCTCGGTACTTGGACGAATTGGGCTACGAAACGCTGCTTTATCTGCCATACTTATCAAACCTCTCACCTCCCTTCAATTTTTCGAGCATCTTGATAATTTTCTGCGTGAGAAATGCTTCAAAAAAATTAAGTGATATTTAAAACGCTCTCAGCGACTTCATTGCAGCAAGATTTTTACGTTAGTGACATAAGTACACTTGTTCTTCATTAGCAAACGTTTGTTGATTCTGTTGGTGCTTATTTCAATCAATATAGTTTTGGTTGAGCCGAGATATGTCCATTTGCATTTAAAAGTTAAAAACCGCAAGAAACTTTTGTGAACCTTATATATATATATATATATATATATATATATATATATATATATATATATATATATATATATATATATCGGTGTGTGTATGTATATATACATATATATATATATATATATATATATATATACACCTGGCGAATTCTCACGGGAATGAAGGCGGAATATTTTATGTAGCTTAATCCCCATATATATATTTTCATAACTTACTACCTTGATCTACGTATATATTGAGCACAGTTGAAATAAATACTGAAAACTTACGCTTAAAATTATATCTTCATATATTAATTTATTTGATTTAATGAAGTAGTTATATATATATATATATATATATATATATATATATATATATATATATATATATATTTACAGAGAGAGAAAGAGAGAGAGGCGGGGGGGGGGCGGAGAAATAGAGACTCAGATAGATAGATATATAGATAGATAGATGTGTAGGTTTGAAGAAAATTCGTTTTTTCGATTACATTTCACTCTTGTATACATTATTTCTTTTTATTATAATGCTCTTTACTTGTTATTATAAATATTACAATGAAAGATATATAATTTACAACTATGTTGCTAACTTCCAAAATTCAATGGAAAAATTTGGTTACAAAGGATTCTTGAAGCATCAAATTTTTTTGTAGATGTGTTTCGTTTACGCGGAAACGTAAATGTGCGTATGTGAATATTTAAATTTTTCGAACGTACACTAATCTGGATCAATAGAAAATGTTTATTAGTATAATGCATTAACATGTACTGTGGAAATTAAAACATAACTCACATTGTATGTTTTTCGTTAAATAGCTGCGTTGATTGGGCTTTTTTTCTGATGAGTCTACGTACGGATAAATAAGACGCTACATGAATCTATTGATTTTTCCAAGTGAAAAAATGTACCAGAATTTAATGTAATGTAAATACAATATCAATTTTGTAAGATCAATACAACCTCAATTTTGGGATGTACAAACAATTGTTGTTAGTTTACGCACAACCAAACATACGCACACAAAGAAACACACGCATGTATGTTTATATATAGATAAAAAGCAAACACTTATAAAAAAAATTATCGGTCATTTTGATTTAAGGCAATAGCTAAAAGGATAACGTCTAGGTACCACTGCTTAAATTTCAGTTGCGTAAATTTCAAAGTAAGAGCGTATAATTTATCTGGAAGCCAGTTGTGACCGTTAGATACATCCGGTTTTGTGTAATATGCGTAATTTATTTGATATCCCTTTGAGTTATATCCTAATATTACGTTTATTTGAAATGTTTTTATGTCTGTTTAGTAAATAAAATATAGGCGCATAATGCCATTAAAAAATTATTTTTACGAGGGTTCATTGTATTTTATCTATATCGTACGACAACGTTGAAATTAAAATATTACATCTGAGATTTAGAAGAATTACATTTTACTTTCATGTTCGATAGGGTCACATAAAATTAATGAAACATATTTTGCTCAGGAAAATAATACCACCCCGTTATGGGCAGGGTATTCTTCATTTCTTTATATATATATATATATATATATATATATATATATATATATATATATATATATATATATATATATATATATATATATATATATATATATATACATACATATATATATATATATATATATATATATATTTAAAGTGATGGTTGTGTAGTTCCAACGAGAGAAAAAATGTATATTTAAAAGAGTGTAGCCATCAACAATTGTGGGTTTTTTTTTAAGGTTTTCATCATATTTTTATTTTAAAATATTTTTATAACGCGTTTCGAGCTTAGGGTGTGCTCTCTTCAGATATTTTCGTAAAAAGTTTTTCTTTAAAATGGGAGTTTGTAGAATCACCTCCGCTGATATTAAATATGTTTTTCAGAGTGATGCGTGTGTTCAGTGTTCAGACATTCTGTCTCCAACTGTAAGTGTTCACAGTGTCCGGTCAAAGTTAGTTTCAAAGAGTGTTTTTTAGTCCATATGGTGAAGGTTTTTATGTTTTTTTTAGGGTTCTTTTTAAAGACTTCCTTTCCCCATGTATAGCATACACTAACACACAATCACATACGCATACATATGCATTTATATACAGTTACACATGCACACACACACGTACGCAGGAACACACACATACACACACGTACATACATAGAAATATATGTAGGAGCATACATATATACATATATACATACCCACCTACACACTCACACACGTACTCGCATACATTTTTTTTATTTTATATATATATATATATATATATACTTTTTTTTCAACCAAAACACGCATGTATATATGCGCTTAATCATTCAGACATACATACACGCACCCACACACACACAAGTAAGATGGAGAATAGGTAGCAGATATATATACACACATACACGCGCATACACACATATATGTACACACATATATGTATGTGCACATACACTCACAAACATCCACATACTATGTAGGCACATACACATACACACACACATGCACACACAGACATATGCAGGGGCTCACACATACGCGTATATCCATATCCACACGAACACATTTACCCACTCATACATGTGCATACATATGTATATATATATATATATATATATATATATATATATATATACGCACATACATACGGATGTGTATACACTCATCCACCCATATATATATATATGGGCACATGCACTCACAATCACACACACACATACATATTCATACATTCCACCTTATGTATATATTGGTTGAAGTTTCCTTTCCAATCCAAGCACATATGCATACATGGATTCGGTCACCCAAACATAAGTGCACGTATACATACACACAAGATGTAGCATAGATAACAGATGATATATACATATACACACACGCATACACAATCATATGTGCACACCCACGCACACACACATATACACACGCACACACGCGCGCACATACACATACATACGTTTACTTTCTAGTTGTTTGTTTAGTTAAGAGAAATGGTACTGTACTGGGTATGGGCGCGCGCAGCCGCGAAAGTGTGCGTGTGCCTTATTGTGCTTTTTTGTTGTTTCGTGTGTGAGGGTGCACACCTACCCAAGCATGCATGCGTGTAAGTGTATTTTGTGTTTTGCCTATTTATGTGTATAATTATGGAGAGATGTTTAAGGCGGGGTTAAACTTTGCTATGAATTTTTTTTCTTGTGTTAGCAAGTAGAAATAGTTGTCAGTTTGGAAGATGGGCATTATCTCGAATCTGCCTCCACTGCATGTGTGTATATGTTGTGATACATGTAGGTGTTTATTTTCCGCAATTTTGATGTTGGATCGGTGTACGGCTACTCTATTACTAAGGTTTTTTGTAGCGCCTATGCAGGATTTATCGCATGCTGGACATTTTATTACATAGATCACGTTTTTTTTTTGAGGTGCAATCTAGGTTTTTTTAAATTTTGAATGTTTGTATGGGGTTCGTAAATGTGTATGTGTTGCCTTCTAATAGTATGTTGCAGACTCCACATCGTTGTTTGTTGCATTTTGTGACTCCTTTTGTTGCGTCTTGGTTGAGTTTGGATGAGGTAAGAATGCGTTTTAGGTTTTTGGGTTGGCGTTTGCTTTTTATTATTTTTGTTGTTTTAAGGAAGTTGTTTAGTTTGCTGTTTTGGTTAAGTAGGACGAGGTTTTTCGTTATCTCTGTGAAAAGCTCTGGGTTGTTTGTGTTGTGTGTGGAGACGTATGTTAGGATTTGTTCTTTGTTTCGTTCTTTAGGGGTTCTCAAATCTTCTACTGGTATATTTGTCGCAAGTTGGATCCCTTTGTCTATAATTTGTGATGGGTATTTTCTTTTTCTTAAATTTATTCTTATTAACTTCCACCATTTTTTAGGAAGCCCCCAGGGAACAACAATTCCAGGTTAGAAAAAATTAGACCCAAAATCATCAATTTATCCACATACTCCTTATCAAAGAACAAAATGGAAATACTGAAGCTGGGTCTCAAATTCTGCCCCACCCCTAAAAGCAATATAGCAGAACTAAAAAAGGACCTTAAAGAATTCGAACGGAAATTTAGACTAATAGAAACACTAGATAACAAAGGGGACAAAGATGATTCTTTAGTAAAAAACAAATCAAGATATTTCCCTAATAAACAGAACAACACAAAAGAACTAAACAGCTACTTCGAAAATCTCTGGAACCTTAACCTCCAAAAAAAAACACAAAACCACAAGCAACCTCACACATAAGCAAAAACAAGCACTCGAAAAGATCCGTAATAATAATGACATAATAATAAAAGAAGCAGACAAAGGCAGTGCCGTAGTAATCATGGACAAAACGTATTATGAAACAAAAATTACAGAATTACTGGATGACAAACACTACTATAAACCCATTAGTACCAACATAGATAACACCACTATCTCAAAAATCACAAAACTTTGTACAACACACAACAAAATATTAAAAAAGAAAGAAAAGGACTTCCTCACAAATTTCCTTACAAAGACCAACAACTTCTACGGACTGCCTAAAATACACAAATCTGGCACAATAAAACTTGCCATCGATACACAAAACTCAGAATATATTAGCGCTCCAAACCCTAGTGACCTTACATTTAGACCCATTGTAGCAGGACCAGCCTGTCCGACAAGCAGACTTAGCAACTTAATAGACATCTTATTACAACCTTTCACAGATCAAGTTTAGAGCTACATAAGGGACGACAACCATTTTCTTACTACCTTACCACATACAGTAGAAAACCAGACACTATTAGTTACATTTGACGTTAGCAGTTTATATAGTAATATACACCATGAATTAGGAAAAGAAGCAATACTATTTTGGATCAACAGACACGCACAAACACTACATCCCAGATTCACAAAGCAATTCATTATCGATAGTATAGACATAATTCTAAATAATAATTCCTTCGAATTCAACAATACCAACTACATCCAAACACTAGGTACAGCAATGGGAACGAAAATGGCACCGACTTACGCAACCCTTACATTAGCCTACCTAGAAGAAACCTTATATAAAAAAAATAGAACAAAAATTTGGCCACAGCACTAAAATACTGTTTGTAGAATCATGGAAAAGGTACTTACATGACTGCTTCATCCTATGGAAACCCACATAGGGGGACATCACAGACTTACACACCATACTCCAGAACCTACACCCAAAAATTAAATTCACCATAGAACAAAGCTCTACAGAATTACCTTTCCTAGACATACTGATAAAGATTAAAGACAATAACATTATCACAGACATTTACCGCAAACCTACAGACACCCAACAATACCTACACTTTAAAAGTCACCACCCTAAAAGCTGCATAAAATCAATTCCCTACACCCTAGCACGTAGAATCTGCACCATAATCACGGACAATAACCTTCGAAAAATCCGACTCAAGGAACTACGAATAAATTTAAGAAAAAGAAAATACCCATCACAACTTATAGACAAAGGGATCCAACTTGCGACAAATATACCAGTAGAAGATTTGAGAACCCCTAAAGAACGAAACAAAGAACAAATCCTAACATACGTCTCCACACACAACACAAACAACCCAGAGCTTTTCACAGAGATAACGAAAAACCTCGTCCTACTTAACCAAAACAGCAAACTAAACAACTTCCTTAAAACAACAAAAATAATAAAAAGCAAACGCCAACCCAAAAACCTAAAACGCATTCTTACCTCATCCAAACTCAACCAAGACGCAACAAAAGGAGTCACAAAATGCAACAAACAACGATGTGGAGTCTGCAACATACTATTAGAAGGCAACACATACACATTTACGAACCCCATACAAACATTCAAAATTTAAAAAAACCTAGATTGCACCTCAAAAAAAAACGTGATCTATGTAATAAAATGTCCAGCATGCGATAAATCCTGCATAGGCGCTACAAAAAACCTTAGTAATAGAGTAGCCGTACACCGATCCAACATCAAAATTGCGGAAAATAAACACCTACATGTATCACAACATATACACACATGCAGTGGAGGCAGATTCGAGATAATGCCCATCTTCCAAACTGACAACTATTTCTACTTGCTAACACAAGAAAAAAAATTCATAGCAAAGTTTAACCCCGCCTTAAACATCTCTCCATAATTATACACATAAATAGGCAAAACACAAAATACACTTACACGCATGCATGCTTGGGTAGGTGTGCACCCTCACACACGAAACAACAAAAAAGCACAATAAGGCACACGCACACTTTCGCGGCTGCGCGCGCCCATACCCAATACAGTACCATTTCTCTTAACTAAACAAACAACTAGAAATTAAATGTATGTATGTGTATGTGCGCGCGTGTGTGCGTGTGTATATGTGTGTGTGCGTGGGTGTGCACATATGATTGTGTATGTGTGTATGTATATGTATATATCATCTGTTATCTATGCTACATCTTGTTTGTATGTATACGTGCACTTATGTTTGGGTGACCGAATCCATGTATGCATATGTGCTTGAATTGGAAAGGAAACTTCAACCAATATATACATAAGGTGGAATGTATGAATATGTATGTGTGTGTGATTGTGAGTGCATGTGCCCATATATATATATATATATATATATATATATATATATATATATATATATATATATATATATATATGGGTGGATGAGTGTATACACATCCGTATGTATGTGTGTATATATATATATACATATGTATGCACATGTATGAGTGGGTAAATGTGTTCGTGTGGATATGGATATACGCGTATGTGTGAGCCCCTGCATATGTCTGTGTGTGCATGTGTGTGTGTATGTGTATGTGCCTACATAGTATGTGGATGTTTGTGAGTGTATGTGCACATACATATATGTGTGTACATATATGTGTGTATGTGCGTGTATATGTGTGTATATATATCGTCTACCTATTCTCCATCTTACTTGTGTATGTGTGGGTGCGTGTACGTATGTCTGAATGATTAAGCGCATATATACATGCGTGTTTTGGTTGGAAAAAAAGTATATATATATATATATATAAAATAAAAAAATAAAAAAATAAAAATAATTGTTAGCGGTGGATGTATGCGAGTACGTGTGTGAGTGTGTAGGTGGGTATGTATATATGTATATATGTATGCTCCTACATATATTTCTATGTATGTACGTGTGTGTGTGTGTGTGCCTGCGTACGTGTGTGTGTGCATGTGTACATGTACATGAATGTATATGTATGCGTATGTGATTGTGTGTGAGTGTATGCTATACATGGGGAAAGGAAGTCTTTAAAAAGAACCCTAAAAAAACATAAAAACCTTCACCATATGGACTAAAAAACACTCCCTGAAACTAACTTTGACCGGACACTGTGATCACTTACAGTTAGAGACAGAATGTCTGAACACTGAACACACGCATCACTCTGAAAAACATATTTAATATCAGCGGAGGTGATTCTACAAACTCCTATTTTAAAGAAAAACTTTTTACGAAAATATCTGAAGAGAGCACACCCTAAGCTCGCAACGCGTTATAAAAATATTTTAAAATAAAAATATGATGAAAACCTTTAAAAAAAAACCCACAATTGTTGATGGCTACACTCTTTTAAATATATATATATATATATATATATATATATATATATATATATATATATATGTGTGTGTGTGTGTGTGTGTATGTGTGTGTATGTGTGTGTGTATATGTATATATATATATATATATATATATATATATATATATATATATATATATATATATATCGCTGACGAAGAGTAGGCCCCGGAAACATGCATGTACGTAGATTAGTGTTTTAAAACTAAATAAATAAATTATTTGTTTACGTCCAAAATAAAAAAAAACGGGCATTTTCTAAAGAAAAAAAAATCCGATCTTCAAGGTGAAAACACTAATCCTCATATCGTTTAAAAATGAACAACAAAAACTACGTAAATGTATATAAACGATAAAAACTAAACAGCAGATGTTCTATGTTATCATAGCGGATCGATAAGACGCCTGACTGTAATACATAAGGCCCAGGGTTCGAGTCCTATTAACAGTCAAGCTCCGCTAACGAGGGGTGGGGCCCTGAAACATGCATGTACGTAGATTACTGTTTTGAATATATATATATATATATATATATATATATATATATATATATATATATATATATTTGTTTACTGTATTTTGGGGAAAGAATTCCAGCAAAGTGCTCGGTTACAAAGAAAAACTTTTTCGATGTAAGAGCTTAAAATTTATTTAATCGTACAGAAGTTCAGAAAAACATTGCTACCGTCGGTTTCAAGTCCATTAAATGGTGCCCTTTATTATGGGCTAGAAAGCGACGGTACCAATGATTTTCTGAACTTGTGTACAATTAAATATATATATATGCTAGTATATATGTACATACTATATGTATATATATACATATATATATATATATATATATATATATATATATATATATATATATATACATAGTCCGCTTGTTCCGCTTTATTATAGCTCTTCATTACGGTTAGACTTAAGACTACCTCAAGCCAGGATTAAACTCCACCACTCCTGTGGCAATTGTGTAGTGGCCTGGAAGTATAGGCTTCGCAAATTAATAGTTGATAGTTGCGTAAACATAAAACACTATCTGTTCGGATAAAAGAAAACGTATTTAATTATAAATATATATGTGTGCATGTAAACTTTTGTATATATGTATATATATATACATGCATATATGTATGTGCATATCTGTGTGTATGTATTTATATGTCTGTCAGCGTTTTTTTTTTATATTTGTAGCGCTTCGTCTTAATCGTTATTAACAAAATCACTTCCGTATATATTCTGTATTTGGCATACATTTTCAATGTTTCAGAATATTGATTTCACAAATGTTTTATCTGAATTGAAAGCATTTCAAATGCATGTCGATTTAGTTTTACGTAAGCTCATTACTTTAGAATTTCCAAATACTTTATCATTCACCACACTTACCAATTGTTTTTATTTTTGGCAATATTCATCGTAAAAGTCACTTAACCAAATTTTGACTTTCTTGTGCGATTTAAAAAAAAAAAAGTATGTTTTTTTTCGTTTATATTTTAAGGTTTTGAATTGTTTCTACCGAAACCAAATTATTTCGTTTCATTTTTGCTTCTTCTAAAATCTATTCGAAAAATCAATCGAACACTTAGTAACTATTTTGAGCAACTTTATGAGTAATCAAAGACGTGCTTTTTTTAATGTTATATTCTCTTTAGAACATTCTGAGATGCGTCCATTTTGCACTATGGACAGCGTGATTGTTAATCCGTCGTAAGATTTTTTTTGTCCATCTAGTAATATCAGTAACTTAAAAGAGTGACTATCCAGTAAGTTCCAGTTAAATATTCAGTTTAATAAGTTAAAGGCAAAAGTTATTAAGTAATCCACTGGAATTTTGTGTTGTGTGGCCACGAAAAAATACACTAAGTTACTCTCAAACCGAAACCATTTGCATCCCCTTTGGCTTTCTTCAAATATATTCAAACGAGACTATGTACGTCGGCCCAGCTCTTACACTTAATTAAAAATAGAAATTTCAGGGATTTATTAGATCAATTTGTAATTTCTATCGTACAACAGGCGTATTTCTATAATGTAATCTCTACCAGTTTTATAAGATATTTTTTATGTTGGTTTCTTTCAGGGTTGTTCAAATGAGATGAAAATAGACGAAGGGCAAATGAAAAAGTAAAATCTAGTTTCTTTAACTACAATATTCTGCATGTTCTTCTATGATTACAGATGGAATCATTCTTTTTTTTTTAAACGCCGCTTGCCCAATCATACTTTATTTGTGCAATGATGTCGAATTTTTAGCATTTTATTTTAGCTCAAAGTCATTAATAACACTAAACGTGTGAATTATTCTTTGTACAAAACTGTAACACTTGTATGTCTCGCAGGCTTTACTAATTTATCTGAATGTATTTATAAATAGGAATTCTACGAAGTTTCTGTCCGTCGTATTATATTATCTGGATTACATTTTATATGATAAGAACACATTACTTATCTACAAATTATATTGCACACATATATTAAATATTATATATATATATTGATCAACATTATAGTATATTATTATATATCTACAGTATAATGGGCACTGTTTCTTTTAAAAGTATTAATACATTCACTGATACGTTAAAATAAACTCTGCTCTTTAGACTCCAGAACTAATTCCCCCTTCTCTCTCTCTCTCTCTCTCTCTCTCTCTCTCTATATATATATATATATATATATATATATATATATATATATATATATATATATGCACTACCATTCTTTATTTAAAATGAAAGTTAAGCAGTTATATTGAATTTTGGGGATTATCTCCTTTTAAAAATTCAGTAAATCTATTTTTTTTAATCTGCCTTTATAAAAGAATGATTTTATTTAAAATTTTATGAAAGATGAATTTAATTACAACTTTTTCTTTGTAAATGAAACATGGAGTTATTTATTGGTCATTAATTTTTGTCACACAAGTATTTTTTTAAAATTTATTTAGATTTTTGAAAGTTTGAACTTGACTATTGAATTTAGTAATAAAATTCATTAATTTTATTCATTTTGTTTTTTAAACTGTCTTAATTCAAAAAATTGAAGTAAATTATTTTCTAAAAACATTTTATTAAAACTTTCATTTTTGCTGGTTTTACTTAAACAAAAAAGGATCAATTTATTTTTATATGTAGCATTGAGCTTTAAAAATTTCTGGTCAAAATATTTTAATTTCTCTTTCGGTTTGAGCTGGTCATGTTCAATTTTTGCAGCCCTCATGACAATACAAATGGACTCCTATGGACCTAAGGAGACTTTCAGTTTTACATGCCTGATCTAAAGTATTCAATATACAAAAAAAGCAGAATAATAAAAGTATGTGCAGAAAAGTATGTGCAGAGTGTATAAGATATTTGAGGCCATACATGATATTTTTACTGCAGTAGAAATATTATTTGACTTGGTATTTTCTGTATTTCATAATTAGCAATGGTAATCCTTGTAATATGCACAACAAAATGCATGTGGTTATCTTGATTATAAATGTTAAATATAGCAGTCAATGCTTCTTTATTATTATGCATTATTGAAACTCACGTCTATAATATAAAGCTCACCAGTCTCTTTATATGTATGTTTGTATGTCTGCCTAAAACTTTTGATAGGCGACGGATTTTCACAAGATCAGTATCGTTCTGAAGCTCAACCCTTCGGACGACAAATGGATAATTGGATAAAAACATCAATTCCTTCACCCTCAACTAAGCACTTTTCTACAAGGGGGATTGTTTTTTTTTCACCAATATTTTCGAAAGTCATCCCCTCTTTTCGATTGACGTGCTTTAATTTCAACCTTCGCCACTTCCGGTTTGATTATTGACGCAACAGCAATCACATCACATTTTTGTTGTTTTTGAGGGTTTTTTTTTTTTTTTTTTTTCACGCGTTTTCCTCCTTTGTGGTACAGCGTCGAGCCTGCCATCCTACTACCACTTTTTTTTTGCTCAACACACACCTCGAAAAACCCAGGCAATGCTGGACACCCAGGCTAGTTTCAAATAAAAAAAATACTTTGATGTACTTGTGTGCCATGCTGAACTAAGTAAAATAACCAAAAATTTAGTAAAAGTGATGGAGTAGATTAATTACAAATCTCACTCCTTACAGAATCTTCTACTTGCATAAGAACCAAATAGATTCTAAGATGAAGTACTGTTGCCACATTTGAGGAGGATTTGTAAAGTGTACTCTTTGTTATCTTGACAAGGCTCAAAACCGGCTTCAAAATCTAGTAGGTGAGGCCTCCTTCTCCACCGTAACTCACCTGATCCTAACCAGTAAGCAATTCATATCTTGCATAAAAGCCATTGCCAAAACCGAAAAATATTTGGTGCTAGTCCATTACTCCACCTCTTCTAGAAAATGAAAATAAAGAAAATCTTTGATGTACATACATATGACAAAAATTAATTATTGCATGCTTAAAATCGTTTTAATTGATCATTTTTATAAAAATAATCTTTAAACGACTTTGAGTTTTTCCAATGGTCCCTCTTCATATTATGAATGGCTTTCTAAAATCTTGCTAAAACTTTGAGTTACTTGGAATCCTCTTCCTTGTCCTTAAAAATTTTGTTGAGAGATTGTCAATCGTCGTTCTGCCACATAATGTGATTTTTTTCACTTTTTTTTTTCATTTTTTTTTAAACTAAAATTACCTGATCAATTTACGTGATTTTAGTGTATGCGATTTTGTTTTTGTTATGGGTACATATACCACCTCGATTTTTCTTTTTGGTATTTTTGTTTTTGTCATTGAACTGGGAGAGAGCTCTGGACTTGCATTAGATATTTTAATAATTAAACTTAAAAAAATAATCTATGGTGGTTGTCTAGATTTCCCCCTATATCAAAAAACAAGAATACAGAAAAATATTTGTGATCTATGGACCATGACTGAACAAACAAATTTATATTCCAAAAATCACATAAATTGATCTAGTAGTTTGATTTCTATAAAGTAAATAATTTTTAAATGATTTTAAGTGATTAATGGGAAATTGTAGGCATTACAAGATTGAAAAGTTATATTATTACAGGGTTATCTACCCTTACTTCTTCAAGATGATGACGCAATGGTATTCTTTATTTTTATTTTTTTTCTTTCCAATAAAATTTGATTTTCTTAGCTAAAAATAAAGCTGCTTGATATGATTTTTGAAATATAACATTTTTGTTCCATCATATAAACTTTTTTTTAATGAAGGAATTCTGGACAAAAACTCAATCTATTTTTATCAATAAATATGTTTTCAATAAAAACATTATCAGATTTTAAAAAAAAAATTACGTTTCTGAATTGTTTAGATGAGGATTGATTTTTTTTAATAATTTTGATTCTTCGAACAACTGTTCTCATCATGAGTTTCATTTTAACAACTTTCTGGTTATTGTAACCTCTGACTTTCTTCAGGTATATACTGATGAATTCAGGAATCTGCACAGAATTTTGAACGGAACCGTTTATTTAATCCATGTAATAGCATGCTCTCATTGCGCATAGCTATGACTGTTTCTAAGCAATTCACGATTGTATTTTGAGTATCACCCGCACAAGTGGCATAGTAGGTAGAGTACTTGGTAAAATTCAGTTATAAAGTTATACTCTCCTGAATATGTAAAGGTTGAAGGTGTAATTAACAGTGCAGGTGACAATCAACGGATTAATATTGGACGGTAAACTATCTTCAAGTACTATCCTAAACTGGGAATGGGGCAAAGGACTAATACTAAGTAGTTATTAATAAGTCCTTCTTCCCTTTTTTTTAATGGAGAGTAGATAATACAGCGGATGTGTTATCGGCAGCTCCAGTAAGTCTCGCTTCTCCTTTTTTGTCCCCCAGTCCTCATTTTCAATGAGTGATGTTTCTGACAAGGGACGAAGAAAAAGCTGCTTCCCAGATCGGTAGTGCTTCGTGAACAGTAGTCTGAGATGCCTAAAATATACTGTTTCTATGTCTATTATTGCGGCCATGTCACTCGTAAGGGCGCTGGAGGTAAACGTTTTCTTTTGAGCTGATGTTAACCGCCTGATAGCCAGGGACCCGAACCTTGGATTAATCACTAAGGAGGCTGTCCTATCAGCAGGTGCAAGGTACTGGGGCTGCTTTATTGCCATTTGGTGAATGGATTCTGAAACATGCAGTAGTTTCTGGTGGGGCCTCTTGATGCCATACTAGTTGGTAATTGTTACGGCTTTACCTTCTTATGTGCTACAAAAAATCTTCCCGTCTTTTCTCTCTTACTGCTCTAACCAAGTATGCTTACCTGTTCCATAAATCCCAAAATCCTCAACATGAAATGCCTAAAAAAAACACGAATAAACCTAGAATCCCATCCTCGAACGTAGACTCCTACTACCATGTCTCCTTCTCCAACGTCAGGGGTCTACGTTCCAACCTTCCAGAGGTTGAAACCCAATTACAGGAGACCAAACCAGACATATTTTTTCTGAGCGAAACTGGAATAGGGTCGACCACCACCCTAGATGAGTTCTTAATAAATGGATACTCTAACTTAACACCTAAATCTGACCCCCAAGATCGCCATGGGCATGTAATATATGCCTATATTACAGATGACTTCCCGTGTGGCAGGGATATATCCAGATAAGGTCCTAACTTACATTATATGTGCTTCCGGGTTGCACTTGCTTACACCACCGCATTCATATTTGCCCTCTATCGCCCCACAACAGAGGAGTTACTATCTTTTAGAGTATATCGGAGAAAATTGACCACATCCTGTCTGCTCATCCCGCGGCTAACATTCACATTTACGGTGACTTCAACGTCCACAATGTTGAATGGCTGACCCACTCAAATAAGACTGACGATGAGGGTAGGTTCTGTCATGATTTTGCCATTGCCTATGACCTCACTCAGATTGTTCGCGAGCCCACCCGTGTGCCCGATACTACCGGTCAGTACGCAAGCCTTCTAGACCTTTTTCTCTCCACTTCCCCGGAGCTATGCTCATGTGCCGTTCTATCTCCTCTGGGATCCTCCGACCACTCGGTTGTATCAGTTAAGATAAAAATGAAATATAATAAGTCTAGAGATGTACCTCTCCACCGTGCTTTATACCGATACTCTATGGCTGACTGGGATAGCTTCCGTACATTCATATCTGATCTACCTCTCCATTCCATGTTTAAAAAGGATGTGTCCTCTATAATATCAGACCTGACCGACTGGTTACTTGTTGGCATAGACCGATTCATACCATCCAAAAAATTCCAACAAAAAACCTAACAGCCAGACATGGTTCACCCCTGAATGTGCTGCTCCCATCGCACATGGAAATCACTTTTTCCATAGGTACCAACGTAATAGATGCACTGAGACTAAAGTTGTTTTTAGGGCCGCCAGCAACCACTGTAAAAGAGTAATAAAAATGCAAGAGAGCTATATGCTCAATCCGTAACATCCAAAGTAGCTGAGCAGCGGCATGGTTCCCACCAATTCTGGCAAATAGCAAATAGGATCTGAAACAGAAGCGTGCGTTCTATCCCAACCATTATCAATGGTCCAGAGGGCATCTTGTCAGCATCCGACAAGGCCAAACTATTTGCCAAGAACTTTGCAGCAAATTTTACCCCGTGCTACGAAGGCCATCAACTCCCCGTATTGCCTCCTACAACACACAACACGCTAGGTAACATACAAATATATGGGCGTGAGGTCGCCAAGCTATCAAGAACCTTGAGTCCAATAAAGCAACTGGCCCTGACGGTATTCCAATTATAGTATTAAAAAAGCTACAACCAGAAATTGCCCCCATATTTACCAAACTGTTTAAGCGTTGCCTTAAGGAGAAGTGCTTTCCAACACCCTGGAAAACCTCATCAGTATGCCCTGTATTTAAGAATTCATCGTTCTCTCAATGCAGACCAATAAGTCTCATTAGTGTCATGAGTAAGTTGCTGGAATCCATATTAAATAGAGAAGTAGTCAACCACCTCAGCAGAAATAACCTCCTTAGTGACACGCAATATGGTTTCCCTTCTACTAGATCTACAGCTGACGTGCTAACAGTTATATCACATAGAATTAGCGAATATCTCGACAAAGGCTTCATTTCTAGGGCAATTGCTCTTGACATGTCAAAGGCCTTCGATAAGGTATGGCATAAGGCCTACTTCAAAAGTTTTCCAGCTACGGTATAACTGGAAATGTTTTCTCTATCATTAAATCATTTCTACCTGATAGGCTCATAATAGTAGTGGTTGGTGGGCAGAAATCAAAGGCCCACAGTATTAATGCTGGAGTCCCTCAAGGGTCCATTCCTGGCCCCAACTCTCTTCTTGATCTACATCAATGATCTCCCAAAACACATACTAAAATCATTCGTTGACATGCTGATGACACGACTATCTATGGCAACACATCAAAGGCCGTAAATGACAAAGTTATCTCTGATTCTCTCTCCTCTGATCTTGAACGCGTGATTCAGTGGGGGAAGAGGTGGCTGGTTACCTTTAATGCATCTAAGACCAAACTCCTATCATTACATCATAAACGCTCTGATCCCCATCTGGCATCGATTGAAATGAATGGTTCTCGTCTAGGGGAGACCCCATGTTTTGATGAGCTTCTGGGGTTGACCTTTACTCCTGACCTGATATGGAACACATACATCAAGTATGTGGCTAAGGTCGCTGGGAAAATGGTGGGATCCTTCTACCGCTCCAGAAGATATCTCACTACTGATGCAATTCTCTATATGTATAAAAGCCAAGTACGTCGAAGGATGGAGTACTGTTGCCACATCTGAGCAGGAGCTGCTAAAAACAGTCTATCCTGCCTTGACAGAGAACATAATAGACTTCGTGGATTGGTGGGGGATGACCTTTTCTCTTCCCTGCAACCCCTCTCTCACAGAAGAGATGTTGCGAGCCTGTCTCGGTTTTATCGTTATTTCCATGGCAAGTGCTCGTTTGAGCTCCATTCTCTGGACCCCCGCGAATCTTTCACGAAAAACACCCGACTAGCTGAAACCACTGTCAATAATTTTCGCCACTCTTTATCTGTGCCTAAATCAAAACGTAGATTCCATGAACACAGCTTCTTTCTCAGAACTACACGGCTGTGGAACTCTCTGCCGCTTCCCTGTTTCCCACCAGAATTCAACTTGGATGTATTCAAGTCCAACACAAACAAATTCCTGATGAACCGCCCCCTTAAGTAATGACATTTTATCAAATCCGAAATACTAACTATTACTACGATACTATCCCACTGATTAGTGTACACACAATAACCCTTATCCCCGAGTGGCTCCTGGGCCTTGATAAGTAGTGACCCCCATGTAAATATTACATTACACGATACACAGAAATGTTATTAATTGAAGCTGGTACAATCAAATGAATTTCAAATTATCTATTATGAAATCGATTATATACAATTAAATAAACTTCATTTTCAACTTTATGTCTTATTCAAGTTATAGTCATGGATGTCTATAAGCATGTTAATATTGATTGTCATAGATACCGCATCATTTTTATTAGTTAACCTTGATTTGCTGCACACGTCCGGATTATAATATTTCATATGGAATGCTATCTTGAATATTACGTCCATGAAAAGAATCCCCAGTCTATTTCACAAATAAAGGTCATCAAAGTCAATATGAAATATCAATATCAAAGAGATGAGTGTCTGTGAGACATTAAAAATTTCTCACGTTTTATTTAGGAGTGTTTTCTCTTGAACAAAGATACAAATTACATTTCAATATTTGTGACTGAAACATTCTGTCTAATACGTTATTAAATATTTTGCGTTTGTACCGAAAAATTACAAATATGACTCCCGTTTCCATGTGCATAAATTTTCTCTGATACTCTATATAGCGAGGAGGGCGTTAGTTTCAGCCTGATATATGGGTATAAATGAGTGTAATATATTCTACTAAACCGGTAACTGTTTCAGTACAAAGAATATTCCTCAATAAAGTGTGATAATGTGTTAAAAGATAAATAGAATTATCCAACCAAAATTGTTATAACTAAGAACTGCTGAACTAACCGGCGGAGGTCGGTGAGTTAGTAAAATAACTCTCTTATGACGCTAGACTATTTTTCTCTTACTCGAAATCGGGGGCCCAGATTTGACATGTTATCTCAAGTATCGTCAAAGCTTGTGGGACGAGAAGTAGGTAGTTTTCATCGGGGTGTAAAGGGAGAAGACATTGTTCGATTCGCCTTCGTTATCGCTTGTAAGCAACGACGCCATTTGCTTGCAATCTGTAAATGTATTTTCTTACTCCCCTTTATTCGTCGGTAAGATAGTTCCGCAAAAATACATTCAAACGTAACTGCTGGCAGACTGGCTTACTGTTATTTATAATTCAGCCGTGACAGATAAAAAAGTATGCTGTAAGCATTGAGCATGTAAGGTCGACAAAAATTCTAATTGAAAATCTAGTAGAGAAAAAGAGATAGAGAGAGATAAATCAATACGAATGGAAAGGAGACAAGAACGAAAGAATGGTAATGAAGGTCAAAATTAAGTTTATTATTAGTCATGAAAAGGTCATCAACATTTCAATAAAGAATGGCAAACAAGAATTTTCTTTTGGTGGCTGTGCTTGTATTATAATATACATGCACGTCAAAAAGACAAATGAGCAATTACTTAGATTACTACGAGACATTACGCAAACACTGTTATATGCGTGCCAGTCACTAATTTTTTTTACACCACTTATCAAGTCACCACTTATCAAGGCCCGGAGGCAACTCGAGATGAGGGTTATTGCGTGTACAGTAATCAATGGGACAATATCGTAGTAATCGTTAGTAATGGAGATCTGAAAAGTGTCTTACTTCACGGGGCGGTTCATCAGGAACTTGTTTATGTTTGACTTGAAGACATCCAAGTTGTAGTAAGGTGGGAAACAGGCAAACGGAAGAGAGTTCCACAGGCGTGCACTTCTAAGAAAGAAGCTTTGTTCATGAAATCTACGTTTTGATTTAGGCACAGATAAAGAGTGGGGAAAATTACTGACAGGGGGTTCAGCTAGACAGGTGTTTATCGTGAAAGATTGGCGAGGGGGGACCAGAAATTAGAACTCAAACAAGCACTTGCAATAGAAATAATGATAAAATAACGACAGGCTCGTAACGTCCCTTCTGTGGGAGGGAGGTTGCAGGGAAGAGAAAATGGCACCCCCTACTAGGCTACGAAGTCTATTTTTACTCTGTAAAGGCAGGATAGGCCTTTTTAGCAGCTTTTACCCAGATATGGCAGCAGTACTCCATCCTTGGAGTACTTGGATAGATATAGATAGAAAATTGAATCATCAGTGAGATATCTACTGGAGCCGTAGAAGGATCCCACCAGTTTTCCATGGACCTTGGCAACAGATTTGATGTGCATGTTCCATTTCAAATCAGGAGTAAAGGTAAATCCCAGAAGCTTGTTAAAACATCGCGGCTCCCTAAGATGAGAGGTTTCCATTTCAATTGATGCCAAATGGGGATCAGACCGTTGATGATGTAAAGATAGAAACTTGGTTTTAGATGTATTAAAAGTAACCAACCACCTCTTCCCTCATTGTACCACACGCTCAAGATCAGAGGAGATAGATTCAGAGAGAACTTTGTCATTTACGGCTTTTGAAATGTTGCCATAGATGGTAGTGTACTCAGCATAGATGATAACGAATGATTTAAGTATGTGTTTTGGTAGATCATTGGTGTAGATCAAGAAGAGAGCTGGGCCTTGGATAGACCCTTGAGGGGCACCAGCATTATACTGTGGACTTATTTACTAGGCGAAAATCTGGACATCTGTGAATGCTACAAACGTTTAAATAACCCGACTGAATAGTAATGTTATATGAAAACTGCACTATAAAGTTTAAAAGACATAGAGACATATAGAGACGTAAAATGATATATCTATATATCTATAAAAGTGAACGGTCTGTGTATCTGTGTGTCTGTGTACATTTCCCTACGCAATAACTCTGTCAAATTTTAGTCTACAGACTCGAAATTTGATATACAGATTACTGAGATTTGGAAAAATCGATGTGATCGGTTTTGGCCAGAAATTTGTCGATTAAGGGATCAAACTTCAACGATTTGACCTTTGAGAACTCTACCAAACTCCTCCGACAATTTTGGGTCAACGCAGTTGAAATTTTAGATATAGGTTCCTTGGACATGGATCTAACTTAATAACTTGATTTGAGCCCCAAACAATAAATTTTAAGGGGGCATAATTGGTCATAAAGTTAAAAAAGCCCAAAACAATAAATTTTAAGGGGTCATAATAGGTCATAAAGTTTTAAAAAATTGACCTCTGCGGTCTCTTCCAAATTGCACAGACAATTTCTGGTCTAAATATTTGAAATTTTACATAAAGTGTATTCAGAGATAGGGCAATCTTTTTTATCAATTTGGGTCGAAAATTTTTAGTTACCAATATATAAATGTATGTATGTATGTCTGTTTGCATGTCTGCCTTAAACTTTCAATAGATGCGACGGATTTTACCAAGATCAATATCGTTTTAAAGTCCGATCTTTTATACGACAAATATCGAAAAATTAACTAAAAACAGTAATATCTTCTCCTTCAACTGGGCATTTTTCTACAAGGGGGTCACGTTTTTCGCCGATATTTTTTAAAGTTATCCTCTCCTTTAGGTTGTCTAGCCTTAATTTTTAAAAATGTCGCTTCCGATTTAACAGCATAAACGTTAGGTTTTACCTCGTTCTTTTCCTCCTTTGCGGTACGGGTTCGAGCCTGCCTTCCTACTACACCCTTTTTTTTTGCTCAACATACACATCGAAACATCCGGGCAACGCCGGACGCCCATGCTAGTACAAATATAAAACTTAAATTTTATTAGGAAAATGTAATTTGATAGAAGCATTTAAAAATCTACATTGCATTATTTTGAATTATCCACATAATTAAAATAACAATCAATATATAGGTTTTAGGAGATGTCCCTGAACTTGTGTTATATCGGCAGTTGTATGAATATTAATATGATGCATAACGATATACTCGTTAAATAGTTGGGTTTATCTTTTTCTGCAAATGGGTGTATGTATATACGTCACATCATTTAGTTGATTGTCTAGTGTGTATATTTTAACATTTATGCAACAGTTCTAACAGGAAACGAGAGACGTGGACGTATCAAAACAGTTGTAGACAAACAGTTCTTTTAACAGATGAGAATAACACAACATAAACCTGAATTATTTCCGAACATTTATTTTCATGATCTGGCCGGTATTTTCAGAGATTACAAATTCTTACATCTTGGCTACCTGAAATGACGCCGCTTCTCGCGTCATGGAAACCAACTCTTGAGTCGTCTGTTCCCTCTGATGTCCAACTAACGACTGCCTAGAATCTTCCCAAATCGACATACATCTCGTGTTTTATTGCATGTCTAAAAACCAACAGCTGGAGTTACCTCAATCTAGTTATTTGTTTATGCAAACCAAAAATAATGTTTACATCTATTTTCTATTTTCACATTCAATTTGCGATATTATTATATTGTATATGCTAATCATTTTCCCCAATTTAATTGTTTATTTTTCTAATCATAATAATTGATTCAGCAACCCGCCGTCGCTCGAATCAATTAATAATAATAATAATAATAATAATAATAATAATAATAATAATAATAATAATGTTTTGACCCTTGACCCTGCTTGCCACAGTTAACATCGATACTACGCTATGATTACAGCCCAAAGGATGACAACATTACACTTGTTCTAAAGAGACCCGAATAATAAAAAAAAAGTTATCGGGAATATATATAACTAAATTAAAGGTTTCGTTAAATCTATATTTGTTGTATCCAATTTTGAACAGTTTACCATAGTATTAACAGCTATATCATTTTAAACTAGTTTTAGTGTATCTACTATAGTAAAATGTTTCATGGAAATATTTTACAAACAAAAATGAATAAAAGTGTACAAACATACCATGATTAAATCATACAAAATAAAAATCTATGTCATTTACATTAATAAAACATTTTTGTTTAGACAAGATCTGACGAAAACACTTCTATATGCACGTTGAATAAATATTTAAAACAATTTAGAAAATATAAAGAAAACCGATGTTTTATTATATATATATATATATATATATATATATATATATATATATATATACTAGACTATCCGTGACCCGTTGGGTCAGTATTTATATTAGCTATGGATTTTATGTATGAGCGTGACACTTGTGACGTAAAGAAAATAGTTTTTTTTTTTTTACATAGCAGTAACATTTCTATGAAAGTATATTAAAATGAAAAATCACGGACGGATCCCTCAAATATTAAAATAAAACCCTCCCTATTCGTGTACAGTTATCTATTTTTCCGAATAATCGCTCAAAAATCGAAAATTAAACATGATTTTCCTACGAATCGAACGCCGACGAAAGTCATTTAGCAACAAAAGCGCACATGAATCTACCGATGAGAAATATAAGAATGAAAAACCCATATTGGAATCCTGCAACCAAGTTATAGAAAATTAAATTCTTAAGAAAAAAATAATTAATAAAATCTGAAGCAAAAAAATAAAACCTAAATAAATAAAATTAAATAAAACTAATATTGAAAAAGATTAGTAAATGTGTCAACAAATTCATTCTTTCTCACACAACTATTTTGTATCTAGAAATGTAAAGAAAAATAAAAAAGAAAGTAAGGAAGTCAGGAAGGAAAATGGTCGGACAGAAAGTAGTAGTAGTAGTAGTAGTAGTCTTGGCTTTACTACAATTGTTCTTATGTTTGTCAACGGGTTAAAATTGTTTAGTTTTAAGAAAATGGTAACAGTATAGTTGTAATAAAGAATAGTTGCAAAACACCCCCACTCTTCCCATGTTAAATAATAATATCGAAATAATAGCATTAATATTTCAGTGCACAGGTCAAAATCTGCAACAGAAGCGATTTGTGTTTATTTGTTTACGTTGTTATGGGTTAATGTTTATGCGCGCATGCGCAACCGCATGTCGTAAACCGGAAAGTGGTTTACCGCACTCGTTACAAGGTCATTTGAGTTTTATAATTATATATATATATATATACATGTATATATATATATATATATATATATATATTGACGTGTAAAATATGGCTGAAAACAATGTTACCCAATCGAAATGTACCAATAATACTTTCATTACATTGTACATTTTCCCAGTGAGTTTTACAACATGTACCGAACTTTAACTCCCGTATGTGTATGAATGTTGCGAATGTTTTGTTTATTTTGAATGCGTTGTATTATGATTAATGTTGTTTTCAAAATATTATCCGAATAAGATATATTGTCTTTAAAGTAACTTACATATGTGACGCCAACTTTCGTATTATAAGAACATAATCTACTCTAAGAATTCTCTTATTGCCAGTTTTTTGATAGCTTGTTCAGGTACGCTATTTTTAATTGCTATATGAAAGAAACATTTCCTGTTAATCAGTCACTGTAGTCATCGCTCACTAAGCCCGGCTAAAATACTACTTTAAAACTGATACATTAGGTTGAGCACATACAAATAATAGCACGCTAATGTGTAAAGATATAAATCACTTTGTTGGGCATTTTGTTTAGTCCGTAAGGGGAGAGGATGGTGTTTTACAAGGATGGCGGCAATTACGCAGGAATTCGCTCAACTATCTCTTGATTTCTCTGTCAAAACAAACCTAAACTAAACTTAATTCCGTTGCTTGCTCTGTAAAACGTCCGTGAATTTTGACTAATGCGCTCTCTTTTTTGCTAACTCATTTCACACCCTATGATATTTACTCGACGGCATCTTACAATAAACAAGTTCAACAAACGAGGAGATTTTTTCTCTTTGAAATTGTCCTACGATTATGTCTTTAAATTTTCTCGTCCTGGGTGCATAAAAAAACAGTTTTGTATTTTTTTAATGATCTATATCATTTCTATTGATTGTACTTGTAATGACGTTCGATTGTCACTCTGCGTATCCAGTGCTTTTGAATACACCCAGCCTTTATTATTAAACTATATGTGTTTCCGGCGTTGCCAGGGTGGTTAGAGGTGTGTGTTGAGCAAAAAAAATGGTAGTAGGTAGGCAGGTTGGAACGCGGATCACGAAGTAGGAAAATAACGTGAAAAAAACGGAACTTCTTTTCCGTTGCGTTCATCGCCAACCCGGAAGTGACGAAGGCTAGCCAATCGAAAAAGGGGGTGACTTTTAAAAATAAAGGCGAAAAAAAGCGGCGCCTCTTTGTAGCAAAGTGTCCAGTTAAGGGTAATGTTTTTAGCCACTTGTTCGATATTTGTCGTCCGAAGGGTCGATTTTCCCAATGATATCCAACTCGTGAAAATTCGTTGTATCTGTCGAAAATTTTAGGCAGACATACATTCATACATACATGCATACGTACATTTAACCATACAGGTGAACTTTATATAATAGATAATACTTAAGAAAAGGATGCCTATCTCAAGAACAACGTCTTAATATTTAGACTTATCTATTCCGCATCGTCAGAATAATGACACTTATCTACCAGAAATGCCATTGATCGTCTTATTTTCTTTTCCTGCATCTAATGTTCGCATTTATAAAAATATGGGCGACAGACGGGTTCAATTAATTGTGCCAAAAGCCATACTGCTTGCTGAAAATTACAATCTCCTATAAGATTGCAGAGCCATAACAATAATGTCCTTATTGTTTTTATAGTTTTTCAGAAATATTTGTATAGTTCACGTGTTTCCATATTTGCATCTTTCATTTCCATATTAATTCGAGTTTAATAAAGACGAAAAACGAGGTCTCAATTTAGAATACGCTTAAGAGATTATCGGTAACGTAGTTCCACTCAAATGAGTTCCATACAAAAATATGTGCATATTTCTATTGCTCCAATCAAGCCGAATAAATACCTCACATATAGTTTTTATTTAAGACATAGATAAATGTATACACATCTTAAGGTAGCGAATATATTTGCTTACGGATAGGACATAGATACGCTAAAACATTCATCGACTGTTTTCTGCACTAAATGATTTTGGCTAACAGAAAAATAGTAATTACCTTGCATGACTATTCATCCATTAATCCATGTTCTGATTGGAATTGTGTGCATTTATTCAGAAAATGCGAACAATTAAAACGTTTAGTATGTATGCGCCCACCGGCGTACAAAATTTTAAAATCGCAATAAATTTAAGTAAAAAAAACTTTTCTTGTAACAAGCGAATATACGCACTGTCTACATATATACAATACTCTTTATTAACACAAAAACACTCGCCATACAAGATGGTAAACACTAGAAGCTGATTAAAATATGTCCAAATTGCTGTGTCTGAACGAAATTACAAAAGTCAACCAATGCGAATGATTTAAACTATTAAGGACAGTGCCAACAATAGATTAGTTTTAAATTAGAAAACGTTTTGTTCAGCTTCATGTAATTGTAAAATGTAAAAAATTAAAAATACTGACGAAAAGCAAAGATTATATGAGTCTGATTGTTAAAAAGATTAAATAGCTGACGAAAAATTCCGTTAATGAGTTTGTTAGACTTGTTTTTTTAATTAAGTTTGCGATTCTGAGGAGCAAAAACAACGCAACCAATTTTATGTGCCGTTTTAATAAGTTTTTATTTAAGGTTTTATATTCATATAATCAAGCAACCACCCCGCACACAAACACACATACAAAAACACACACATGCACACATACACATATGTATGTATATGTATATATATATATATATATATATATATATATAAAGTATTTTGAACCATTGATAGGGCGGAATAAAGAGGAACTTGGGCATCTTAATCAGAGGACTAGGAAATTAATGACGATGCTAAATGCATTACACCCATAAGACGATGCAGACCGACTCTATGTAAAAATGATGGGGAAAAATGACTAATAAATGTAGAAGACTGCGTAGAAAGCAAAAACTATATTACATGAGCAAGAACACAGAAAGATGGATCAAAGCAGCTATAGACATTATCAGAAATAACAATACTGAATATGAATAACCAAAAACATAGACAAGAAAAGAGAAGTAGGAAGAGAAAGAACTACATGGCCGATTCATAAAAATCATAGACAAAGCGAATACCGTAAACACCTGGGCATGTCTAAGGAAAGGACACATGAACAGAGTGACAGAATCTCAACTGACAACTTCACAGGACAATTCGATTAGAAGGAACCACATGCTATGCTAAAATTGACAAAACACTGGAAAAATGTTTGAACTAAAAGATGGAACTGTAAACCATGTAATAAGAGAATGTAGTACATTTGCCTAAAATGAAAACACCGGCATAGACCACCGCAGGCTGGAGACTATGCTGAAAAATGAAAACTGCAAAATACTTTGGGATATACAGATACAAAATGATAAACCCATCCAAGCCATGTAACTGAACGCCATAATAATCAACAAGAAAAAAATTGTCAAATTGTAGATTTTGTCGACAAAGCAGGCAACAGTATAGACAGCCAATGAATAGAAAAGCGAAACAAATATGCGGAACTTGCCAGAGAACTAAAAAGCAATATAGAAACCTGACAGAAAATCAACAAGATACCAATAATTGTAGGAGCATTAGCAAGAGTTCTAAAGAACTTGGAAACAAGTCTATGGCAATCGGATCAGGGGGAGTCCTCAGACTATGCAATGGACAGCAATGCTGAACACAGCGGAAATCTTAAAGAAAAACTCTCGACTGCGGAACACAATCTACAAGAATGACAATCGCAAACCAGGCATATAGAAAAGGTAAGAGAAATAAAACAAAAATCAAATCAAGAAAACTGAGTCTACGAAGTCGTAGATTGACTATTGCCTCTTAATTTCAAATCCTTCCCATCTCCCTTCCCTCCCCATGTCCTTCACTTTCCCAACTTCCATTACCTTAACCCGCCTCATAATCCTTTCCTCCGCCTTTTCTACCCAAAATATGTCCAAGGAGCAAGGAGGATAAAGAAACAGAGAAGTGTAAGCACTTACCAGAGTTCAACTGGATTAGTTCGGACTGATCTAGGACGTTGGGGAGGATTATTTTTACCCAAATTTCAGTGAAGACCGATGGTCACTGTCAACAAGAAATCAATGGCAAGCGAGTATTGCGATGGTGAACATTTATTTGCAAAATTTATCGCAATAGGTAAAGATTACTGAAAATATTGGAAGACTCGCTGTCACCCAGACTTTAGGGAATACGTACGCTGATAATTGCCTGTGTGAGAACTCCTAGTGACTGAATAATAATAATAATAATAATAATAATAATAATAACAACAACAACACTTACTACTACTACTACTACTACTACTCTACGGTATTTCTAGGAAATCCTCATGTTAAATCTATGGATGACAAACAGTGTATTTAATCCGCCTCAAAATAAAAACATGTGTTCTGACAATAGTAAAATGATATAGTACAATTTTAACGTAATTGTGAAAAAAAGTCCATTAGTCTATTCTTACTAGAAATGTCATATTGTTATGCGCCGTTGAAAAAGGAAAATATGAAGATTCTAACGTTAAACAATAAATGCTGAACACTGTCTTCCGTAAATTAAAATTTTCAGATGGCAAGTTTCACAGAATGCTTTCTTTAAACAGTAAACTGTGAATGCTGTCACTGGCAAAGCAGTGTGATTAGTCCGATATAAACGATAATCTATTTGATTGCATTTTAGTGTGTGCTAACATCTATTTTTTTAGTAGCAAAGAGAAACAATAGGCGGAACAACCATAATACACGTGGGTTTCATGTAAGCTTTCCTTTTAAAAGAATAAGATATCAATTTTATAACGGATAATTTATCGATTTAATTGTATTTTGTAATTGTGTGAACATTTTCCTTTTATAGAAAATAAATAGCAAGAAAATATTTTAGTGTGAACAAAATAGCATGTAAACATTATTGACAACGATATAAAATGTAAGAAAAGAAATGAGCAATATTTAACTGCCAGTATATGAAATAATTTGCTGGTGCTTTGTCGGGAAATATGACCATAAATGAAAGATATTGTCAAAATATATGTAATGATTATAATAGGATGTGTTTCTGTAGCGTGAGAGAGCTTGTGACTAAAATCCAAATCTAACATCTGTGTCCAGGATAAAAAATCATATCCGCCAAACAGTTCTCTTAATAACATACATTTTCTTTTACACACAAACACTAATAATACAGTAATTTGCAACACACTAAACAAACTAGGTATTACAATCATAAAACCACATCACGATCTATAAAACACGCATTTAAAACAATAAACATCTTCAAAACAAACCAGTTCTCAATGCGGTTTCCATTTTGTACTGTTTTGTTTTCATTCATCAAGAAGAAGTCTGGAAATAAAGACAAAACGTAGATGAACACATAACTTGGTTTGTTTCCTATTTCCCTATTTCGCCCGAAATGTTTCCTATTTCCCTATTTCGCCCGAATACTACTTCTATTATTCTCATTATATATGATGGCAGAAAACTCGTTCTCGAGTATTGCCATTAATTCATACATCTCTGGCTAAAAAGAGCGCCACTAGCAGCACGTGCTGGGAGGGTAACCTATCATATATATATATATATATATATATATATTTATATATATATATATATATATATATATATATATATATACAGTCCTGCACATCCGCTGATGACCGGAACCAGCCTGTGTTGCCTCGAACACCTGCCGGACCAGACCCTGAATGTACCAGAGCCTTTATTTCAATCGACGCCCATATCCACATCGGTCCTCCTTGAGTGTCCGTTTGACGTTTAAGGCTACAGCCTTTTTATTACCGCGATACACACTGATTGTAAAATGTGTATTCCATTACATATCAAGTAATGCCTGTGCTTGAAGCTTTTTATAGTGGGGAAAGACTTTGCACTGAAACAATCCCACTCTCTGAACAACTGCCACATTTAGCGAAAAAGAAGCGCAAGTCAACATAATTGGCTACAGCAGTTGCCGCTGGTTTTATATCAGTGTTCCTTCTCTTAGAGAGGTTGCCTTCACCACGTCTTACCGATCCCCCTCCACCCATCATGCCATTTGATCCATGACTGGGACTTAGGTTGCTGGGCACCAGAGCATATTCCACACGCCGGTGGATCATGTATGCTGCAGCTTACAGGGCCTAAGCTCCTCCGGAGGTTTCTCTCAGGGTTACCTCACCTTTAGGCTTTGGTTAAAAGAACCTTGGCCCACAAGCCAGTGGAGGTCCAGTTATACGGCGCAGGACACTCGTCGTTCTTCAGAGCCCCGTCTGCGTGGCAGTGGTAACAACGTGCACGTGGGGTTGATTTGCCTGGGAGAAGCACAGTATGAGGCTAAGACATATGTGTGCTTTTAAGACACGTGTACACCAGACCTTGACCACAATCTTATTGTATATATATATATATATATACATATATATATATATATATATATATATATATATATACAGAAATATAGAGAGCGAGAGAGAGAGGGGGAGAGAGAGAGAATGGAGACGGCATATGCATATTTTAGGTGAAGAATTTCTAAAACTGATGTTAGATTCATGCAAAATAGTCCTAAAGCAGTCAGAACAATTTCATACGTTTCTGTTGAATATTTTCTAGGTTTAAAATAGAATATCATTGCAGATCGTTTTGCTAAACGGTCCTCTCATCCAGATTTCATTTTTTGAAATTCACCAGCTGTGACACTTTACTTTAATACTGTTCATTGGAACCTAAAATCATAAAAATTGGCCAGCCATCTCATAAGATGTAAAAAAATAGCATACTGAATTTTCAAGAGTCTATGACAATTTTATATGCGCGTACAAAAAAAAATATCTGGTAACTTATTCAAAGGTACCTCGTATATATAAGACTCTTCTGATATCATATGTTGAGAAACGTCTTGAAAAACGCCTGAGGCTATGGTAACTGGACATAAAAACAACTAAGTCGTAATTTTTGCTTCTTTTTTTCTAAATTTATTTTATGATAGAAAAATGAAAGGCAAACGTGTAAATATATTGTGGTCTACATTTTTTATTTGATTTTTTCTCTACAAGCTTAAGAATACAAATACATGTATTTATATACAAATGCAAACAAACACAAACATAGACAGACAGACATATATATACATATATATATATATATATATATATATATATATATATATATATTGAACTCATAGATACGTGTATTTTGCCTATGTTTTTGGGAACTGAGTATATTTGGGAATTTAATGTTATTCATCATGATATACATTCCTATTTCTGTCGCCTTTGTCCATTTTCAAATGTCGTTTGCGTGTTTATTTTCATATCGTTTTTATTTCTAACTATTTTCCTCCCGCAGCTTTTCCTGCTTCAGTCACGAGGCAAACCTATATAACACTGGCACCCACTTCCTTTTCACTCGAACGCAGTATTGAAACTCTATTGGATGTTCAATTTGCGAGCAAAATCTACGGAAATGCGTGACATTCATATACAATGACAGGGAAAATCGAGTTTCTGCTCACATTGTGTAGTCTTGTAAACACGAAGTTGAACAACAACATTTCTTTTCAGTCTACATTTACAAATGTATGAAAACTTTATTTTTTGAAGAACTACTATTTCCATTGATACTACTGAAATAATACATTTATGATGATAATCATACATATATAAATAAAGGTGATATTTGTACATATAAATGCAGGCATATACATATCTGAATATTACCAAAAATTAACGATAATTCCGTTTTTCTTTGATAAAATTAAACTATATATCTATATATATATATATATATATATATATATATATATATATATATATATATATTGTTATGACCGATATTTAAGGAACAGTTATACGGATCGGCTAGCAGATCAAATATTATAACGTATTACATAAATAACTGGGGTGGGGGTTGAGAATAAATTTATCGCGCTCAGTCAGTGGGCACCACTCTCTCGCTCCAAGTTGGTAGCAATATTCAATAACAATCGAAAGATCCATCAGTAAGTACTTTTACACTACATTTGTTATACGCTTTTTTATCTATAAAATTATGTTGTTCACTTTAATATTTAAGTTTGGGGATTAATTGTTAAGGCCGCAGTAAATTTTACACATTCTTTCCAACCTTCATTGTTCGGGTGTATATTAGAGGCATCAGATTAAGCGTGTCGTAATTGACATCGATCGCTTTTTCCATTTATTCCTGTCTGGTGATAGGATCCATTTCACTCTTTAATTTTTTTCTAAATATGCCTTTTAAGAGTATTCTTGGCTATTTCGCTGATTTCTCTTATAATGCGCATTATCTTCTATATACGACATATTATTTTGAATACTATTAAAACAGATTTTCTGATCAAGAAGAAACGGTTCCATTAGCATTTTTCCGGCTGCACTTATTTTTGACTTTTAGGAAATTAATTTGTAAAACACGGATCTTACTTTTCTCGCAAACAATTTTATGCCGGCGATTTAGTTGATTGATATTCGAATTTGGCGTTGATAGATTGTAAGAAATACTGTAATTCTCTGTTAGTAGTTGGTGCTAGTTTTTTTTTCAATGCTCTTTTCAGAAACACCACAAAAATCGTCGCTTGCCTGTTTGATCGTGAATCGTATTGTTGCGTTGTTATCAGTTTATATTGAAAAGAGTGGACAAAAATTCTTAAATTCTGCTGACTTATACGATGTGTCGAAGTGTCAACGACAACGAATTTTAATACCGCAAATCAGGTAAACCGCTCATCTAGAAACCCGATTTTACAGCTGTTGTCCGCCACTTACACCTCAGGATCTGCCGCCACTTGAAGTAACTGTCAACCACGATAAGTTGGTTATGCTTTTCACACGGTCTAGCTTTAGCTTTGGTTGTAAATATGCATTCTCTGATATATTTACTTTATTCTTCTGGGAATCACGCTTTAATTAACAAATTTTAATTGCTCTCATCGGCCCTACTTTTAAATAAATCAACTAAACATCCGACGTAGTTTCGGCAGACAATTTTCGTTGTTTCCGTGTTTCTTTCAGATGTTCTCTATTTAACGCAACGTTTCTCTTACTTAATTCTTTGTGAAGAATCGTTGACGGTCGAAATTACTACGAGTTCACTTCCAACTCAATAGCAACAATGATCATATATTATCATAGTAATATTCAAAAACAAAGCTTTATCAAAGAGAGGTCACTCCCATATACTTTTTCACTGTTTCCAGATTATTTTTGTTTTAATGAAATCTTGCGAGTTTGGGATTTTTGCAGTCGTTTAGTTTTCAAGAAATGTATTTAGTATTTTCTTTTCAAATTGGTAACCTGTGGACAAAGTAAAAGGGGGTCGTGCCGAACATTATATATATTTTATGTTTTATGTCTAAACATACACATATTTATAAAAAATAACTTGGTATATATTTTTCGTGTATGTTTTAATTGTCGTTTAAAATCTTTTCAGATGTTAAAGACAAAGTGAATCGCCCTATTAAAACCAGTTTTATATTGTGACAACTGCTCGTTGTCCATATACGCGATGGGTTAGAGATAGATATGCATCCGTATGCAGTAAAATAAAATAAATAAATTATATAGAAATAATAGTGGATTATCATATTTGTCGGTATTATTAACTTTCACAGCTAGTGCTTTTAATATAAGCTTGGGATTAGAATAGTAACTGGCGATATGTACATTTAATGGGAACATCACGGGCAGAAAAAAAATCATGAGAGTTCCTTGTATCTTTACATCACGTACGCGTTTCATCCTGTTCTCTACGTTAACAGGATGCATTAAACTATGTTTATCTTTTGTTCATATTTCTATCAAATTATCCAATGAAAATGTTAATTTTAATAAGTATAAACGATATATACTCGAAAGTAAAACTGCTTCAGATGCAACGAAAATCTCACTCGGCACATTCCAATGCTAATCTTTATTATGCGTCACTTTACTGTTTTTCAAATAAATTTTTAAAGAATATTTTCATAACAAATCTTCAAAATGCCTATGTAATGATGATATTTTTTAGATGTAATTATCAGGTTCAGCTAATAATCATTTGATGTTATTGGTTGGTTACGAACAAACAGACCCAATCTTTATTAGATATACCTTGGAAGTAATTCTGTGTACGCAGATGTAATTTGATATGCTGCGAGCCGAGTCGTTAGACCGAATAAACATTCATAGGATTCTTTGTGACAATTACATTAAGTAAACCGTAGTCTTTCCGCAACAGTTTCCATAAAAACAAATTCAGGGCGGAAGCTGGTAGTCTAGCATAGTTATTATAATGTAGACGTATGTCCAGCAGTCCAATAAAACAGTTGTACGATTTTCTGTAGCTGTACTTTTTTTCCAAATGCAATAGTAATTATATACTTAGCGACTATCACTCATAGACCAAAATAACATTACACATATGACGATAACTATTGTTAAAACGGCGGAGAATTCATAATGTATCAATAAGTATTTGTTAAAAAGGCAATTATTTGTGCCATAAAATAACTTATTATTCCTTTTTAATATGTGAAAATGATAACATATAGCATAGCACATGAATTTATATATATATATATATACTTATATATATATATATAAATTCCACAGCCAAACAACGTCGCAGCCCACAAGAGCCATGACAGTCAAAGAACAATAAGTCCAAGACTCGAGTTTCGCCCTCATTTGGACTCATCAGTTAGACACATCCGAACTCAGGATTCGAAACCCGAGCCTCTTGCATGCAAGGCAGGCACTCTACCAACTGAGCAACCGCCCTACACACAAGAATTTCTATTAACCAACACAGATCAAGCAAACCGCGCCGAAATCCGACTGCGAAATGAACCTACTTCGTCTAAACAAGGGACGCGGTCATCCAACCAGCTAATAACCCCAAGTCAATGTTTCACAAGTAGGAGTTTTGACTCGAAAGGACGATGCCATCCAGCAATGCTAACCAAGCGAGCAACTTATGATAGGATTTTCAGAATGTGAATATATATATTGTTACTGTAACCATTTATCAGAATGTGAATATATATATTGTTACTGTAACTATTATTTATACGCTAATATCACGAGCTATTATGCTACGGTTAACATTACACGAATTAAATAGATATGCTGCATACAGTACCATTTAAACAAAATCGATAGTTGTTACTTTTCTGCAACAGTTATCAATCAAAAAAATCAAATGACATTACCATGACACTAACCAGTAGAATTACCGACCATAACCATAATACCATCTATATAGCCATCAGATATTCTGAAATTGTAACTATTCCACTAACCAAATTGTTTTTACATATGCCTCGCAGTAACTAATAACCCGATATCGGCAAGATACACTATGAAAACGGAAATTAGTAAATAATCTTAATAGTCATTAACTATGTGTCGACAATAACTATTAGATCGATCCTACATACATTCCAATTTAAGCTTGGGAATATAAATATATTGTCTGATTCATGCGCAGGTTTTGATTATATTTTGCCCACACCAAAAGAACACATAAAACATTGATGAAAACGATTATATACTCTCGCTTTCATATTTTATCGTGTTTCCATCTACGTACATATTTTATTGCTACTGTATTGTAAACGAGGATGACGAGAATATATTTTATAATTAAGATAATCTGTCTAGAGCATTAAAAATGATGGCTTATCAGCGAATATAATTTCCGCTCTGAACGAATGTTTAGTGTTTTAATTCTTACACATCCTTCCAAAAGCAAAAGTTTATATTTATCGTAACATTAGCTGACATATATTTAGAAGATATGTTTGCTTTTTTTAAAGATATATCATCAGAATAGAATATAGAAACGTAAGAAAGTCATTTACTTGAATGATAAAGCGTTGTTCGAGGCCTGACGAAGATGTTGGATTGTAAACATGGTCCAACATTGGAGACATATGTAGCCAAACAGATAAAATGGTAATAAAAAAATAAAACACATATTTGCTGCAACAGTATTGAGCACTCTCTTGAAGTTTTTACTAATTACCAGTTTTACCATAATTATATATATATATATATATATATATATATATATATATAAGAGGTGGGTGTAGTTTGCTTGAAGCATTGTATAGTATGTAGTTTAATAGAATTGTAGAAGGCGGTACAATGCAGAAGTAACGGAAAGACACGAGCTGAAGCAGGTGAGAAATTTATTAATACAACTTATAAATACATGTGTACATATTCATATTTCATATACGCAGTATATTTATATTTGCACAGTGGTCACCTGGGAAAGTCGGTCTGGTGGTATGTCCGTGTAATATAATATTTCGAGAAAAATCTCTTCGTCAGATATTTACTTGACTTTGACAAACGTGCTGTTGTAGGCAGTAACTATACCGCAGCAAATCATCGCTCGGACTTGTGGGTAGTATACGGTTAGGGTTTCTTTTTTTTCTCAATTCTTATTTTATATTTCTAAATTATTTATTTTATATTATATTTTATTTTATTTATTTGTTTTTTTGTTTTTTTGTTTTTATAATAGTTTATCTTTGGTTCAAACATGTTGTTTTAAACAGTAAATAGTAACAGTATCGGGCTAAATAATTGTCCGGACCTTGTTGGTGTTTTTTTAATTTAATATAATTGAGTTTGTTTGTTTTTCTTTTACTTATTTTTATTTCTAATTTATTTATTTATTTTATTTTTATAGTAGTTTACGTTTATATTGAGGAGATTTAATTAACTAATTTATTTGTTGTTTGTGTTTCTGCTTTCTGTTTGAGGTGGTGGGGGCGTAGACTTAGAATAAATCGGTTGGTCAAGGGAGACTACTTGATGGGTTGTTCTAAGGGGGATAATCGTTACCGATATTTCTTCTCAGTTAAATGTATAACGTTGCATTACTTTTTGTGTATTTATTTGTTTGCTTATTTATTTTATTTTAGTGATATTATTCTCATCCTGAGGGTATTTTATTTAATTCGTTATGTAGTGTATATATACTAATTTATGGATTCTTGTATCTTTAATTCAATTATATAGTAACTATAATTATTTATTTATATATGCAATGTGTTATGACGAAGTGGTTAGAAGTTATTTCGAGAGTTTTAGTAATTTTCTTTTTGATAATGTATTTATTTATTTCAGTTAACTTGGATTTCTGTTTTTGGTGTATTATGTGTTATTGTTATTTGCGAATAATATTGTTAGGTTAACACGGAGAAATCAATTGGGTTATATTGGGGCATATAAACTTATAAATTTGCATGAGTCATATACATGTAGCCGTGTATATATATATATATATATATATATATGCACATTAAGTTATGAACTGTACAGAACTCGAGCTAAGCTGGACTTAACTGCTAATGTATATATATATATATATATATGTATATATATATATATATATATATATATATAATTTTCAGAATGTGAGAGATTGATATAATAAATTCCACAGCCAAACAACGTCGCAGCCCACAAGAGCCATGACAATCAAAGAAACCGAACTCCAAGACTCGAGTTTCGCCCTCATTTGGGCTCATCAGTTAGACACATCCGAACTCAGTATATATATACGCTATATATATACGCTATATATGTATATATATATATAGTATATATATAGTATATATAGTATATATATATAGTATATATATAGTATATATAGTATATATATATATAGTATATATAGTATATATACGCTATATGTACGCTATATATATAGTATATATACGCTATATATATATATATATATATATATATATATATATATTTATATATATATGTATATATATACGCTAGACACATCCGAACTATATATATATATATATATATATATATATATATATATATATATATATATATATATATATATATACGCTAGAAAGTGATTCAGATGTTAAATTTTATAAATTTATCTACAAGGTATCGACATATAACATCATTCATTCAGTCTACATATTTACAGAGAGCATAGAATCTTACGTCTTTGCATATGATGTCAACTATTTTATATTCTATCACATAATATTATGTTTTAAGTACAAATCCTAAATAATCTTGTGTTCATGTACAAAATATTTTAAGAGCAAAATGCTTGGTTTAATATTTGCACATCCGTGTGTTTTTTATTATTAATGCTTACAGCAATGTTTGGTTAGAAAGTCTAGATGATATTCTTACCAAATGTCATTATTCTTTTATTGATAGCCAGTCCTTAGTCGTTGGAAATGTTTCAGGGTTTTTAAAATAAATAAAAAATTCCCCCATCGTGTGACCTAAAATATAATTATAGTTAATGTTTTATTTAGATACTTCAAGTGTCGTAATAGTTTTGCGTTTGTAGCTATTTAGGCCATAGTAATTCGGGAGCAGTTCTTTATGGTTTATTTCAGATAATAATGTCATTTTTAAGGTCCTGGTTACTTATGGGTGTTTTTTTTTGTTTTACATAGGCGTCACCACTTATCAAGGCCGATAGGCCACTCAAGGATAAGAGGTAAAGAGTGTAGAGTACTCAAAAGGACAATATATTAATCGATAGTAATGGAAGTTCGGTAAATTTGTTAACTTAAGTGGAACGGCTCATCAGAAATTTGTTCACGTTGGACTTGAAGACAAACATATTATAGACAGCTGGAAAGCAGGAAAACGGAAGACAATTCCACAGTCGTGCAGTTCTAAGAAAGAACCTTTGATCATGGAATCTATGTTTAGGTTTAGGCACAGATAAAGAGTGGCGAAAACTATTGATAATGTTTTCAGCTAGTCTAGTGTTTCTTGTGAAAGTTTGGCGAGGGGGGACCATAGATTGAAGCTCAGTCGAACACTTACCATGCAAATAACGATAAAACAGAGAAAAACTCGCAACATCTCTTCTGTGAGATAGATTTTGCAGCGAAGTGAAAAGGACATCTCCCACCAGGCCACGAAGTCTATTTTGAACCCTATCAAGGCAGGACAAGTCTTTTCTAGCAGCCCCTGCCCATATGTGGCAGCAGTATTCCATCCTTGGACGTATCTGGCTCTTATATAGATAGAGAATTGCATCAGCAGTGATATATCTACTGGATCGATAGAAGGATCCGACCATTTTTCCAGCGGCCTTGGCAACAGATTTGATGTACGTATTCCATTTAAGATCACGAGTAAAGGTCAAGCCCAGAAGCCTGTCAAAACTAGAGGCCTCCCCAAGATGAGAGCCATTCATTTTAATCGATGCCAGATGGGGATCAGAACGTTGATGATGTAAAAGTAGAAGCTTTGTTTTAGATGCATCAAAAGTAACCAGCCACTCCTTTCCCCATTGTACAACGTGATCAAGATCAGAGGAGGTGTATTGGCTTTCATGTTTTGGTCCTAGAACTGCGTCATTTGTGCCTGATTTTATAGGTGAATGTTCATGTTCGCGAATTTTTTGTGGTCTTTCAAGTTTTAAGTATTCGCAGGTTATCCAGTAGAACTATGTAAATACTTTGTACTGTTAGATAGTAAAATGGGCATCTGCGAAAAGGATATTGCATCAATACAGTAGGTTACTAGATTAGCGAAGGGCTGGAGGACAGAACCTGCTTTGATTTCCTGTAAACAAGTCAAACTTTAAAAATATGTTTTATATATTTATATCTTACTTTGACAATAAAATTAAATAATGAATTTTATTCTCACAATTAACACTATGATTAAATTTAAACAAAATAGAATGGTTCTATCTTTTTTAGTAAAAAAAGATATATATCTACTAAACTATTTTAAGATAAAATTAATAAGCTAAAATTAATTTCGGTATCAAGTAAAATATTTATATATAAATCTGTGAAAGAAAAATCATATTTAGCGAAAACATATTTATTTACAAACAGACATTGTCTACATTATATACGAATTAATGATAGCAACTTTCAGATATAAAGTAAGACATAATGTAAATCGGCATCTTAACAATTATTTAAATAAGTTTTTGTGTTAAATAAATATCCTACTAAAATATGTATTACAGATTCAACCCACTAGAATGAATATGAACTCAATCTTTGAAATCCATTGGCTTGTGAAAGTGTTTTACTTAATTTAAATTAGGTTACGATTACGTTTGTTGAATCGTTATATAGAAAGGGTAAATCCTCTTAATGAGCTATCAAGAATGTAAGTTATTATCATAAAATCAAGAAATGTGTATTGACTTCCAGCTTGATAGAAAACACGGCGTTAAGGAAATAGAAATAATTGAGTTACAAAAACACGCAGTTCTTAGCAAAAAAACAAAAAACAAAACAATAATAAGCGAATAGAAAGCTGTATAAAATGAGTTGTTAGAACAACAAATCGATGTAGACTATTGGACCATAAAGTAAAGATTCAACACTTTACAGAGAATTCGTCTAAGTAAATCTGTTTATTCTCGAATTGATCACAAAGTCACAAATGCATAAGAAATGAGTAAATGAATCAATATATAAAAGATAGAAAATCAACTCGATACTTTACTGGAATATTTTTAATAACTCAGTTACTTATAAATTACTCTTAATGTATTTCCAAAATGTCAAAATATGAGAAATAAATAACATGTAAGTATGTATTACCTGTGATTCTATTATATGATATCCAAGTGTAGGGAAAGAAGTGTAACATAACGCAGCATTATTATAATAAAAAAATCCCTATATATATATATATAAAAGGCACAGGTTTCCCCTCTTAACCAAGATACCGCAGGTTTACTACAACAGATGTCACATACAAATTTCCTGTGTAAACCTTCGACACCCGTCTTATCTAACTACACTACGTCGTTACATACATAGTTATTCTTTATATTTAGATCCGACATTTCATCCTACGAGAGCCATCCTCACTATAGCTCAGATCTATAGCCGAAGTAGTTCGTATTTTCACCTCGCCTTACAAGTCCTCCCACTCTCCCAGAAAAGTCCGGGTAAATTAAAAAAAAACTATTTTGCCCTGACACCCTTATTTACTGGGTTAAACACTCTAACAAATATACCTACCATTACACTTCACTATTCGAAAACAATGACTTCTCCTAAGTATCATTTCTTCCTATTCTCATTGGCTCTTGCTGAGAAATTATATTATCCACGATTAAACAAAAAACGAACACATAAGCCCTTATTCAAGATGGCTGCTCGATCTTCAAGAATTTACATAGATCATTTAATGTTTACATCTAATGAAAGTACCGTTCCTTCGTTTTTAACTTCCCAAGCTTTATTCTTTTGCTCATTTGATTTTATAAACATCGTCAGAACTTATGTGGCGAATATATGAATGAATCTCTGGGGTATACCCATGAAATAGTCACCATGCTCACTCTAAAAACGTTATAACTCAAATCTACCCCGCCAACGATAAAAATTATAAAAATATTTCTTTTGTTTCGTTCATATATATATATATATATATATATATATATATATATATATATATATATATATATATATATATATATATATATACTGAGAGTTAAGGAAAAAATCCGCCGAATCTCTTGTTAAAGGAGTTTTCGTTTCTTTCTTATGGGGGAAATGTGATATTTTACGTTCGCTTTTTCTTTCTTTTCCTGTTTTTAACACTTTTGTTTGTATTTTTCCATGCTCTTTCTTTGCGATGTAGACATATACCATTTCGTATTTTTCTTCGCTTTTCTGTTTTTTTCTATTATCGAATTCACATAGTTTTATTTTATTTTTCTTTGTTATATATTCCGTTTTATTTAAGCAAAACTGGAGTTTGGGTGGAAAAATTACTTCGAACCCTCTATCACATAAAAGGAACTATTTTCCTTTAGTCACCGGTACATTAGTGTGAAAACAAGTAAACAATTGTTTAATATAATTAAACAATCAATATCTTTTTGAATGATAAACAATAATTATATAAATATAAAATTACCAGAACATGTTAAATATTTTAGGCAATATAAATAGAACTTTTTATATAATTTTAAACTATGAACACCTTTTTTTAGTTTAAGTTAATGTAATATAAATGTCTTGACTACTTTGATCATGGAAAATATGAACATGACGAAATTATTGATTTACCCGATTGGCCCTTCGATACACACTTTAATCATAGGAGTTTTATGGTCGCATTGTAAAAATAGAGGAGACTTTTAGGACGCATGATGGAATTCATGTGACGAAGAAGGAAAAGCGGAAATACTTTTTTTCGTATGAAAAATGCATTTTTAAACAATATTTACTTTTAAATTAAAACATTAAAATGTTTAAAATTATGAACAATTCTATTTACATTGTTTAAAATCAAAATTGAAATGGATTTTTGAAGAATCTTTCAAATTATTAAAAATGTTTTTCTGTTCTCTTCAATTAAGATGTTCTATTTATATTGTTTATAATTTAATAAAAATCCTGCATATACTGTTTAAAACAAATAATTATTCATTATTTAAAGAAAATGGTCTGTTTATGCGCGGTCATATTTTGGCGCCTAATTATGACCACCACTTTTAGCATAAAAAAATGTAATTGCTTAATATGCGAAAACCTACGTATCTGCGGAAACTTTAAATGCGATATTCATTTTCTGCAAAGCCGAAAACCTATATAAGTCGACATTTTAAAGGGTAATGTTCAGGTGGAAACCAAGTAAAAAAATACCGTTTTAAATAACAAAAAGTTCGATAATTGTGTATTGTTTACCGTACTGAAATAACAACGTTATTATTTCAAAAGCCATTTTAAACATGAAGAGGGGATGGTGTTTTGAAACTATTTTGTGCGTCCACCTAACAAATTAGTAAAAACGCGCTTATGCCTTTATTGAACAGCTCTATTTAAAAATAGTATTTTCAAGGTAAATTAATGTTTTACAGTATCATTTGTTACGAAATTTTTAGGTGAAAATACAGAATAGTTACAAAACACCCTTCTCCTTCCATGTTAAGAATGGCTTTCTATTGTGGATGAATCAACCTCCAAATAGACTGTTCTACCCATTATATAAACCATAGACCTTTTGATCCCTGGTGTGGATTAAACACCAGAGCGACCCTCGCCAGCTCTGTTACGTTTACTACTCTTTTCAGTTGTAACCTTTTTACATTGTTGTTCCAGTAATACACTGTTTAAACTCTATTCCCTCTTCTGTTTTCTTTGCGGCTTATTGCAAGCCATACCACTTTCTAAATAATAACGTGTTTTTCAGCTCGGTTCAATAAGTGCATAAGCTTGTTTTTTGTTTTTTTTAAGATATCGTGAAACTTGAATTTAACGTGAACATCTATTTTTAAATTCCGCAGTACCAAAAATATATAAGCATCTAAGTTCTATTTATATTGTTTAAAATTAAAATTTAAAAACATACAAAACGTTCTGGTTTTATTGTTTAAAGTTAAAAATAAAAAAGTGTATACTGTTTAAAATTATAAATATTTATATTTATATTGTTTAAAACTTTTCAAAAATGTTCTGTTCGAACTAAAATAGTTTAACCCTAAAATGATCTGTATATATTGTTTAAAATAAATAAATAAAAGTGTTTATTTTTTAAAGTTGTTTTCATATTGGTTTTATATTGTTAAAACAATCTCTGAAATACCTATATCATTGTTTATATATTGTTGGCAGAGTAATATAAGAGTGATTAGCGTGTTTGGTTTCGTTTATGTGATAGAGGTTTCGAGGTTATTTTTCCAGTTAAAATCCAGTCTTGCCTTAATACTTAAAACGCTGTGTAAACGCTGACTTTGAAGGAAATGCTACCCAACACCTAAGAAAACTTATTTAGTCTGTCCTGTGTTTAAAACTCCCGGTGATTTATCATTTTCCTCTCAGTACAGACCAATCAGTTTCCTATGCGTCATGAATAAGATGCTGGAAAGTGTCATAAACAGAGAAGAGGTCAACCACCCTGGCAAAAATAACTCGCTCAGTGACATGCAGTATGGTGTATGTTCTACTTGATCTTCAGCTTATTTACTAACTGTTATATTAAACAGGATTTATGAATCGCACGAGGGAGGCCTTGTTCTATAGCTATATATCTTGACATATCAAGGGCTTTCGATAGAGTGTGGCATAAAGGTCTATTTTACAAGATCGCCAGCCATGGAATAACGGGGAATGTCCTCTCAGTTTAATAATACTTTTTCACAGCTTGGTTTATAAAAGTAGGTGTTGATGGTCAGAAATCGGAAACTCACTGTATGCCCCTCAGAGTTCCACCCTGGATCCAACTTGTCTCTGATCTTCATCAATGATCTCTAAATTACATTTTTAGATCATTCGTAGACATTTATGCAGACGACACGACAAGCTAATACGATACTTCAAAGGCCTACTATAACAAATATATTTTTGTTTCTTACTCTTCTAAGCTTGATAATATGGTGCAATGGAGAAAAGGGTGGTTGGTTAATTTTAATGCGCCGAAAACCAAGCTTCTATTCTTTCATCATAATCGCTCTGATCCCAACCACGCCTCAACTAGAATGAATTACTCTAGTTTTGGAGACGCTCCGTGTCTTGACCAAGCTTCTGGGACTGACCTTAACTCTAAATCTGTTGTCAAGATCGCTGGAAAGATGATTGGATTACTCTACCGCTCCAATAAGTATCTCACTGCTGATTCGCGTTTCTATCTGTATAAGAGCCAAGTGCGCCCCACAATTAATTTTGCCACATCTAGGCAGAAGCTGCTCGGCACGCTCTATTCTGCCTTGATAGAGTTCAAAACTGGCTTTGAAAACTAGTAATGTTCTCTTTTCATTCCCTACAACCTCTTTCCCACAGAGGAGACGCTACATACTCCTCTCTCTGCTCTATCGCTATTTTCATGATAATGCTCGTCTGAACTCCAATTCATTGTCTCCCTTTGACAAATGTTTACATAGACCATCCTAAATGCCATAACTTCTCTACGTTTCCATTCCTGCTACTTTTCTACGATAAATATTTTATCTGTAAAATACTTAATTTTTCTCGATACATGTATTGTCATATTCTATTTTCCAAACATCAAGAACGATCATAATAATAATCCTTCACGTTAGTTGATGTCCTCTGGCAGTGTTCTACGTAACTAAATGTGTATTCTTGTAAATTACCATCGATACTATCTAAAATTTATCTTAAAGTTATATTCCAATCATTCTCTTACCTAATACTTCGAATATATCCATCAATCTTAATTACACCTTACAGTTTTCTTTTGTTACATCTTACGATTTTATTACACCGTTTTCCTTTTTTAGAGTTGTAAATCACGTGACTCACACTCTCAATTGTTTTAATTGAGAGTGTGAGTCACGTGTAAAATGTGTAAAATATTAACGTTTTTAACGTTGTTAAAGCTCCACGTTTTTTTTTTTGGCTTTCATTTTAAGAGTATGTCTCTATGAAATCGGACGTTTAGGTTACCTGACGATTATCATAATTTGCTCGAAACAGTAGTTTTATTATTGTCGTAATCATGTAATTCTTTACCTAATATATGTATATATATATATATATATATATATATATATATATATATATATATGGGTTACATGAAAAGGGCTGTTCCCTTTTCATGTCAATAAGAAAAAGAGAATTAGTTAAATGAAAATGATATCAGATAAAACGATAATCGAACCTTGTAGATAAGTTTTCAAGAACAATAGGTTTCAAATGGAATGCCCAGTTAAATTGTTAATTCTTTTAAAATATTGTATAAATAAATTTGGCTGGAAAATCTATTCACATTCTTAGAAAGAATGCATAATAAAAATATTGGTTAGAGAATTAACAAGTAGGTTAAATTCCTTTGTAAACCAACAAAGAGAATAGAAAATTTCCTGGTCGTCAGAAATGGTTTCAAAACGTGCAAATCGCGCATGTTTGAAACACGTGAGTTGTGGTCACGTTGACGAGACATACGTATGACGTCATGGCAGAAATGATTTCTCAATATAGGAACGGTTCGAAGTTAGTTAGGGGAGAAGAGAATTAAATTCTGATCAGAGCATCAGAGAGGATCAGGCCGATTCTCAGTTAGAGTCAGGGGACCCTCTTGGAAGCGAGAGGCTTAGAGGGAACCATGTAACACTTTGAATTCCTGAAGTACAGAATAATTTCCGACCGGTCGGAGAATAAACTATCATCATGTGTTTTATAACTGCCGTCTTTCTGTGTTCATCATTCCAACGAGAAAATGTAATGTGTTTAATCATTCCAGTATATATCAATGTATACCACTTAATGATCTAATCAAAGTATATGTCTTGTGAATATCAACTCTCTCCGTATAAATGCCTTCAACATGTACCTACTGTCACTCTGTCTCCTCTCTAAATGAACATTTAAAATATGTGCGTTGTCAACTACAAGGAATATTTAATAATATATGAACAGGCTGTCACGTAAATAATATGTACCCCCTCCAAAACAGATATTATAACATATATATATATATATATATATATATATATATATATATATATATATATATGTATGTATGTATGTATATATATATATACATATATATATATATATATATCAATGCTTTAATGTTCATTACTAAGTTCGAATTCAAATAGAGTTTAAGATATGTAATAGCTCCCAGGTGTTTTTGATTAATGTTTAATTATCAGCTAAATGCAAAAGCGCATATTGCATCTCGAATATCTTTCAAGTTTCAAAAACGCGAACACGATTTCTTTTACATAATCAATTTTTTGCAATAGATAACAGGTCAACTTTCGAAAATTATACGCATATAAACATGTTCAAGTGTAAGCTTGATTTCCTTGTGTTTATCTTCTTCCGTCATATCTGCTTCCATAAGTTTATTATCAGAAATGTCAATATTTCAAATGTTCATTCCATATCAACTGACATATTTATCAGGTTTTTCACCTGACTTTATTCCATATTTGAATAAATCATTCATTCGAAATCAAAGTGTGTTAAAAGCAGGTGCGCTGCTTTGGGAATATATCATTACAAATATCAAGTATTGCATATATATGTACTAGCGCTAGAAATTTAACCAGCAGTTTTATCCGAAATATGAAAGATGGTGTTTTTTTGTGAGACTTTAGGATTTAAGACATTGTTATTTGGTGGTTACAGTATATACAACGCTTTTTAGTCATTTAATGGTTGTTTGGGGGGGGGGGTGTATAGAAACATTTATTGCATAGTTAAAAGTAAAAACTGCGTAATTCCCTCTTTTAGAAATCAAAGCAACCGATTACCGAAAGGTATTAAGTAAGTCCAGATTTTTAAGTTTAATTTTGTAATCATGGCGTGTTTTAATCTTTGCTAATAGTTTTTACGAAAAGTTTCTTTAATATCTTGTTCGGAATTGGCTAAAGTTTTTTTTATATAAAAAAAGTTCCTTAATTACTTAGAACATGGCATACTTAATCAACGACATTTGGCATACATCCGCCGTTTCTCCTATAATCATAATAGTCTACACATCATTCTATTCCATACCAATTCCAATCCTGCTATATTTCTCCTATAGTTATTAAACTTATAATTAATTCACTATTATGCTAAAATTATATTTGATCTAACATCAGGCTATAGATTCAAATCGATACAATGCTAACGATATAAATATGCATCTTACAACCACAGTCTATTTAAAAACCATTAAAGAACAAAATGCGTCTGTATTTTCTTTATTGTTTCTTATTTCATAATAGCTGTTGCGACACTTCGTACACACAACGCCGAGTTAAACACAAAATCGAGTACACTCAAAATTGTCTTACCATCAACTCAATTGTGAACTCAGAGTATGGGAAATTCCCATAAGCACAAAGCAAAATCACTGAAAAATAATATTCTTACTAATGGTAAGGATAATAAGTAAACGTTGGATAAAATGGTGATTAAATTTATTACAAACTTGCCAGGATTCAAATATGGAATCTTCTGATCCATAGTCAGACGCGCCATCCATTGCTCCACAAGTCCTGTCCGTATGCCGAAAGATGTTGCTGCGGCTCTATACAGACAGTGCTTAAAACCGTTGACATGGGTAGGTAACTTTTTCGACATTTGCACGAAACGGCTCAAACCCCCTTATTTCGGGCCTTTTGTGTGAATCGGTGTTGTTCGTTACGAACCATATATAGATAAGGGCAATCTAGGGACTCACACCTTTCAGACAAAAAAAAATTCCAATTCGGTTCTTCTATTCGAAAGTTTTATTGGTATACACACACATACACAAATAAAAAAATAAATAAACATTTAGAATCTTATTAATTGTATAGATATAGATAATGCTTGTATAATAATTTTATACATTCGTTTTACTGAATACGATTTGTTTCCGTCTAAACCAGTAAATAGTTTAATCGCAGCCCCTACATTTAAATTCTCTCTCACCAGCGACGAACAAGTTTCATTTCGAAGCTATCCAACACAACTATCTCATTGCATTTTCTAATAATATATTTTACTAGCAAGCCATTCCGCATAAGCTGGTTGTAAAATACGCTTAAATGTGATATTTGAATTTATGCACATTTCGCTTTAATTATTATAGCATAAATTTAATTGATTATTATATTGTACCCAATATATAGTGGTGATTTCAAATGTTAAAAAAATAATATGCCATAATAGGTGCTATCCTCTACAATCAAAACCAAAATATATAGCTCTCCAGCATTGTTTGTTACTGTCTGCGCTAACTCTTACGGATATGAAAATTTATAATAATAACTTTTTATTAATATATATTTGCACGTGCTTAAATAAGACATTTAGTCCACTTACGCTTGCTAAGTTCGATTTTTTTTCAATTTTGACATTTTAGTAGCTATTTCCACCTGAATAAAATCAGAACGAAATTGGTTCTGTATGCCAAACGCCCCTATATATCAAATTTCAGTATATGAACCAAAGATTGACGAGGTAGTTTGGTAGAGACAATGGAAATTTCCTTGAATTGTTAACATTATTATTATTATTATTATTATTATTATTTATTTATTTATTTATTTTATTAACTTTGCGGTTTTGTGAGGTTTACAGTGGTTTGCCCCCTTAACAACGACATTTTACACTAAATCTTTATTTTTTTATAATAAATACATGTTTTTACTGGAAAAAAAACAAATCAAGTAAGGTGTATTTATTTATTTTTTGTCCAAAATAAAAGTTCAAAATGAAACATAAGCATTTTTTTCTGTTTCATTTTGTTTCAACAAAATTTATCAATTTTGATAAACTTTTGATAAACAAACTCTTTTTTAACAGAAAGTTTATAAATAAAAATTGTTTTTTATGCATAAATAAACATTTTTTCGGAAGGGTGGGGCTGCACAACAGTTTGTTACTTTTTTATTCTTGTCGTTAAGTTTAGATAGACTGGGTGAGAAGAAACAGCGACTGTGAGAGAAACTTCACCAACTAGGTACCTGTCTGAAATATGGTTTAAGATAGAAAGAAAAGAGTCATGATCAAGTTTCTGTGTCCACATAAGCTCAAAAAGGTAACTGTCGAGAAGCTCCCGGCTAGGCTTGCATTCTTTTTAATTATGTTTTTAGCTTCCTTCAACATCCGCTTCACATGAGTAGTCAGGGTCGGCGAAATAAAAATTGTGGGTCACCGTTAAATGGTGAAAACCTTCTCCTCCCACCACTCTATATGCTTTCTAGCAATCTGACACGACCGCAGTCCCCGGCAGAATGTATTGTTTTAAAATAGGAAGGAAGCTTGCAGCGTTCCTATTTGGAACTGCAACGAGAAAATCCGCACTCTTCTCTGCAGGATAATAACTACCGAACACCCAAAGTGGCTTAGGTAGTTGGCCGACGTTGTATTTATGAGGGTTAATTACGGAGTCCTCATTTTCGACGGTATGCCCCAGACCACCAATATGCCACGCATCTGAGGAAATAATCGCAGCATATATAGTGTATAAAATTGTTCCAGTCGGTTATGGTATGTGAAGACACCACCCCCACATTCTCGCGTAACATTTTTATGTGTTGCCATGTCGTAGGCCCACAGGTAAGTAAACCGTATGGAAGTGGCGAATGGAAGCTTGGAGTATTGGAAAAATTAGTCTGTCTTTAGGGAAGTCCAGTGTCGGCATTTACAGATCTTCTTTTGGCGATTATGCCCTTCTTGTCACAGGAAACACTTGTTTTCAGCATTTCTTTTTCTTGACAATATGAGACCGTTTCTTCGGCGTCATCAAATATTTTTCTAGACTGGAGATATTCATTTTTTTTTACAAAGTTATCAGAAAGGTTGCTTCATGTGTGTGCTGCTTAGAGATTTTGTGCTGCTTAGTGATTTTAATGCTTTTCCAATTTTTGCTTCGCAAATTTCGTCTACTATTTTGCAGCGTATTGATTGCCTGATCGCTGTCCTTCGTCACATCACAACCAAACCCAAGCACATAACGTCATTTTCAGCGAAAAGCCGATCGGACGCTGATTTACGTCTAGTTCAAATTATGCATAAATACCAAAATTATTATTATTATTATTTATTTATTTATTTATTTATTTATTGATAGGCTAACATCTGTGTTATTTATTGTGTAACGCTTACATTCCGAGTGACCATCGTTTAATTGTTATTGACTTCCATTGCTTGTAATATATACTTTTACCAAGAATTCCTCATGAGGTTTCGTTTCGCTTTCGATTATAGCTGAAGGAACTGACGTTATATATATATATATATATATATATATATATATATATATATATATATATATATATATATAGGTAGGTCGATTTGAACTGTTTTGGAAACTGTAAAATGTCGGAGCAGATAAATTGCACGCACATATGTAGATTACATAGATAAAAAAAACTATGTTTCTAACATCAGCCGTTAGATGCTCATTTTATTTTAAAGATCGTCTACTTTGAGACACGGAAATATTTTTCAAATGCCGCATTTTACTTTATTGCATTATAATTGTAACAGATAAAAATAATCATTTTTTTACTATCAATGATAAAAAAATGAAATGTTTCAATTCTGTTTGAAGAAAAAGTTTTAATATTAACTAAAACAAATTGTTTATCTACTTCTAGGAAGTTGTCTTTGCTTGTATAAAACACAAAATTGCCAAGTACAAAATCAAGCTATTTTTCATACACAATGTCACAATGCTCAATTTAACACCCCTTTGAAGCAAAAAATGGCCTCATTTCAGGGCATAATATTTTAGCAATTATATTTATATCTCTCACTGCAAGTCCATAAACTGATTGGCAGCTTTGGGTGTTAATTTTACTGCCATTTCGACACTTCGTGAATGTGCAGGCAAATCAGTTAACTGTGGCTTTCTGTCGCTCATCATTAATTTCTCGAGTTCATGATCTGATAATTCTTCAGTACATGCTGGCTCCGACACTACACTTTGAAGAAAGTCTATCAAATGTGATCAATGTAAAGCTTCAAAATTTATTGTTGAATTTTTTAAACGCTTTTAACTGGTTCCCTAGTCCTGGAAAAGAAAAGAAAAATCAAATTATTTTATTTACTTGAACGAATGAACATAACTTTTATTTATTTTTTTATTAAAATACTGATTTAAAATTGACGTATAAATCGACGTAAACAATTTGATCAGTTTTATATAAATAGATTTCTACTTACCTAATCGTTAAAAGTCTTTTTGTAGCTTCTTCTCTCACTTCCATTTCGTCTGATTTAAACATTGAAACAAAATATTTTCAGGCAAAAGGGTAAAAGCATTAAATCGAAGATTTCTTAAAGCAATTTTCTGAATTTCTGGATGCTGCTTTTTTATTTGTCCAATCATTTTAAAAATATATAGTTGCTGGCTGTGAAATTTATTGTCTAAGTTAATTTCAAACCAGATATCTGCATAAACTTCTACAATAAATCTAAGTGGTGCATTTTAGTGGTCAATTCTGATGGATAATTTTTTCGAGTCCATAAACACATTAATCTGATTTCCAGAGTAAGACAACTTGCCTGATTCAAAGATCCAATCTTCGACGCTGCATACTGAGGGTGTACTTTATCCCAAATACATACTCTAAAAGTAATCTTTGGGCACCAGTTTGATCGTTGTTTTCTGTTAGTGTAGAGTAACGGCTCTCTAGAGGACTACTCACTGGTAAAAAGTCAGCTTCCGGCAAATGATAGTGATTATTAGCTCATGATTTTCAAACTGGACCCCTGAATGATGTTGAGTTTCTTGCACTTCCATCAATGGAGTTTATAATGCCCTAAAGGAAGCTCGTTCTGGTGCAGAGAGGAACCAATGGTATGAAGTTTTCTTTGAAGTTTAATTTCTGATGATGAAATTAGGCCTGATTTGCATCCAGTGTCAGTGCTTGTGTTGTCTAAAAGGACAGCCTTTTAATGTATCAACACTCACATACTGTTCTAAAACTTTGAGAATTTCATCGGCCAGAACAGCACCAGTTGCTCCAACAGTAAGGAACTCTCTATGTTTAAGACACTCGCGCTTACACCCACCTCCTTTATTTATGTCAAGTCGTGCTCTTGCCTTTTAGCTTTTCTTCGAATACTTGTTTTCCTTTTCATCGGCAGTTTCCTTGTAAAATATAGTGTCTTGGTCGCGTTTCCCATCAACACCAATGAAGATTAGATTTCTACTTTTTTGGTTATGCTTTTCATAGGCATTATTTTTTCTTTCTTTTCATCTGTTAATCTTGGATTCATCCAATA